>NC_090269.1:238143794-238452961 GCF_040414725.1 Anabrus simplex | reverse complement strand
AGCGCACTGTAAACACAACGTCTCTCAAGAAATGGATCCGGACTTACAGCCAATAAAGTTATATTTCCGTAAATATGCAGTCACCAATAGTAAGTAGACACGTGTCCTCATCCTGAGGCGGTGCAGCTCTTTTCAGGTGAGCTGCATATACTATTTTAGCCACAACCAGCCTTCCTGACATTCTTCAATTTCTGACAGTACAGGGAATCGAACCCAAGCCCCCGAGGATGGCAGCTAATAGTGCTAACCGTTACACTACGGAGGCGGGCAGTCACCAATAATTTAGGGAGCCCTGTTCTTTGATGGTAGAAAAAATGATGACACCGAGTGAGTTGGTCGTGCCGTTCGGGACACTCAGCTGTGAGCTTGCATTCGGGAGACAGTGGGTTCGAATACCACTGTCGGCAGCCCTGAAAATCGTTTTACGTGGTTTCCCATTTTCACATCAGGCAAATTCTGGGACTGTATCTTAATTAAGGCCACGGCCGCCTCCTTCCCACTTTCCTATCCCATCGTCGCCGAAAGAACTACCTGTGTTGGTGCGACCTAAAGCAAGTTGTAAAAGAATCCATTGGGTTTCTTGGACTCTGACATCAACTTTTCAAGAGCATCTTATGTTTAACTTTTTTTTACAATTGGTTTTACGTCACACCGGCAGAGATAGGTCATATGGTACCAACGGTGCAGGATAGGGCTAGGAGTGGGAAGGAAGCGACCATGGCCTTAGGTAAGGTACAGCCACAGCATTTGCCTGGAGTAAAAATGGGAAAGCACGGAAACCCATCATCTTCAGGGCTGGCGACAGCGGGGTACGAACCCACTATCTTCCGAATGCAACCTGATAGCTACGTGGGCCAAACCGCGCCGTCACTTGCTTGGTGAATGTGTATATATAGGCTATCTATTATATGTATTCTATTCGCGTAATACTCATCAAATGGGCGTGTGAGGTCATGTGTATATCATTTAAATAAGTGGGAAACGGAACGCTTTTATGAGTGATATAATCGCATTTTGTTCACTAGAAATTGTCACATAAAACGAAGTCGCGTTTCGTGTCACATTAGACGTCACATGCTCGGTAAGAAATGACTCGCAGTAGGCGTGGCAAATGATGTGTCACTCTTGAGAACTTACTAACGCTAGATAAGCTGCTGAGTAATGGCACTTTCTGCCAAGTATAATATAATTCAGGACAATTTTATCCCGAATTAATTTGCTACCAGTAGCTTGGAACGGAAAATTAATACATTTTTCTTCTGTTTCTAGCAGTACGAGTTAAATAACGTCGTTCGTTTTACTTCCACTAACGTTAGCTGTCAGAAGAAAATTCAGACCTACGAGAAACTGTCATGCTTTACATTAATTAAAGCCTTGTCACTTCCTTCCCACTCCTAGCCCTTCCCTATACCATCGTCGCCAAAGGATCTATCTGTGTCGGCGCTACGTAAAAAATATATTCATAAAAACTTGTATGTATCTTAAATCATCTTCCAAGAGGCTGCTACACTCCTAGAAATTCTATCGTGATGCCTTATAGAAAGTCACTGAAGAGAGTTACTAGGGAAATTTCGAAGAAAGTAAATTCCGAAACATTCACTACTTTATTTACCTTATTTCTTTTCTGCATTCTATCGTTGTTAATGTTAATCTTGCAGCAAAATCATTTATAACAAAGGGAGGTGGAACAGTGAGGTCTGATATTCCATATGTCATATATTGTATCGCAGTAGAACGGTTCGCAGGCCCGGTATTTGAATGCATTTCCTCTCCCAACGCAACTCTTTGAGCAGACGTCTGCATGACGCGCGATATAGGGGAGCTACATTGCCGAATTCAGCAGCTTTGTCTCAACATTGTGGGCAGGAACTGGAGAATTAGGTAACTATCTAGTTTATATTGCCATTCTCCTAATCATACATATTTTGGTAACTACTGGTTTTTGACACACTGGTACATCCTAGAATTCGAGCTATTCATTACGTGCTATGGAAGTGCTGGTAAGAATGAGGAGTTTACACGCCAAATGGAATATAGCAGAGCGGCCTTCACTCGGAAGAATAGGTTCCAATAATTCGGTGTATGAAGCCGTATAAAGGGCAACGTTTTGCCTTCTTTACCTCACACATTTTTCGCGTACGAGCTATGGGAGATATTCTCACATTTATATTTTTATTGCTATCAACACTGAGCAGTGCTAACACAAGGGAAACAAGTAAAGAAACTCGAATTTTCTCAGAACATGGATAGGAGTAATTGTTTTTTTGTCTTATTTACGTGGGTAAATGAAATATTACTTGCGGATGATTTATCTTAATGAACTTATTAGCAAACTGGTACAGTGAATACACAATCTCTTAAGTGTTCACTGAATATCAAATCTATCAAATCTACTTGTATATTCGGTGATAAAAAAGAAACCTCTCACAATTATTTTCTTTGAAAGCACTTACTTCACTGAAAATATGACAACCGTGCCTTTAACAAAGCCTTTAATTTCAACAATACACTTTCTACAGCATTCGTTATCTACACTTCATGAATGGGCTAACAGATACGGAGATACATGAATATTTGTGATAAAAATCTATCTAATTTTTTTGCTATTTGCTTTACGTCGCACCGACACAGATAGATCTTATATCGATGATGAAATAGGAAAGGCCTAGGAATAGGAAGGAAGCGGCCATGGCCTTAATTAAGGTACAGCCCCATCATTTGCCTGGTGTGAAAATAGGAAACCACGGAAAACCATCTTCAGGGCTGCCGATAGTGGGATTCGAACCTACTATCTCCCGGATGCAAGCTCACAGCCGCGCGCCTCTACGCGCACGGCCAACTCGCCCGGTGTTTCGAATCTTAGGCTGGGTTCGATCATCATTCTCGTATCTTTTGGCGGTCAGTGATAACTGCACCAGGAGGTACACCTCAACGCCGCGCATTCAAAATTAGCGCCTAAATGAACTTCTCTATCGAACTAAAGTGGAAACTACTACAACAGGAACTTAGAACTTTAATCAGAAGATGTCACCACCGAAATATTATGTAATTTTGTTATTGTACAGATTCCTAACCTGAGTGAATTTCTCCTTGTTTTGTTTGCCATTCATCAAGAAGTTTGTACATTTTTTCACAGATGACACTACCAAAAAACTATGATCATGCACCCTGGTGCAAAGTGAAAGAACTTATAATTTAAAGAAGTTCTGTATTTGTAGTTTTTTGTAACTGATTGATGTTTATTTAATTTTGAGTTGGCAATATTTCCTTTTTTTCTTTTCGCCAGTTTCGAATCTAGCCAATCATTAATTTCTGTAATTAATTTTCAATCTATCACAGGCTTCTTGTTCAATTCGGAGTGTTACTTTATAACTCAACCAATAAAATTGAGGAGGTGTGGCTAGTTTAGTCTTGAAACTTCCCTGAGGGTTTATTAACTGCGGTTTTTACGTTTCTTGGCCAATTGATCGTCTTCTATCTGAGTGTATGTGTTAAGCAGGAGGCGGGTGGCCTCATTCGTCGGCAGCAGAACATCTATAAGGTAATGGCCACATAACTTCATTCTTTCTTGCTACCTCCGCAGTTTAATCCGAGGGAAAGTTTCGAATCTTTAGTTATATAACAAAATATTCTAAAATGTAAATCTTCTTCCGGCAAATGTAAAAAACCTCATAAAGCTTTAACTGTAAATCGGGGATAGAGAGTGAGTTACCCTATCGACCCCCCATTCATCTTGGTTTGAGGTGACTACGTTTTGTAACTGTGTTTTTTCCTACTGTAATATGGTAAAGTAATCTCTATACGATTCACCTCAGTAGTATGGGAATAGCCCCTGTTTCATCGGCCTAGAACCCTTCAGGTTTTTTAAGTTTTCATTATCTTGGAGTGCAGTGTATTTTGAGTCTGGGCCAGTTATTTAACCTGTTCTTTTCCATTAAGGCCCTGTAGGTTGGGTATTAAATACCCCTGTATTAAATGTTTTCTCAAATTGTAAGTTGTGCCTTTAGAGGCCAGTCATTGTAAGTTGATGTTGCCTTGAGTAGGCTTGGAAAACTGAGAGCCTGTTAGCTCTTTTTCACGTTCGAACCCCACTGCCGGCAGCCCTGAAGATGGTTTTCCGTGGCTTCCCATTTTCACACCAGGCAAATACTGGGGCTGTACCTTAATTAAGGCCACAGACGCTTCCTTCCCACTCCTAGCCCTTTCCTGTCTCATCGTCACCATAACACATATCTGTGTCGGTACGACGTAAAGCAACTTGCAAAAAAAAAAAAACAAAAAAAACAGGTTTTTTCAAAGTTTTGTAAAATTAACGAGTGTCTCTGGAAGGCTAGAAATTGTATTTAGGGAGCAAATGCTATTGAATTGAGGGGATTTCTTAATTGGATGAAAGTTTTGGTAAATTGGATCCGGTATCTCTGACGTTGTAAACTAGGGGCTTGAAGCCCGAAATTGTTAAAGTTCTGAATTTTGTATTTTCCTAATCTTGTTCCAAGATTGCTTTCGTACCTGATATATTGTTGTGTTCACTCAGTGAAAGATTGTTAAGTTTGAAGTTCTAAAAGGAAAATTTAACTTTCCTGCGTTCCACACAAACCCCGGAACAATAACGATACCAGCTCGTCATGTGGATCCATTTCTGAAAAGCTATCCAGCTTCTTTTCAGACTTCCAAGTCTTTTTGTTTACGGAGGCCATCAGAAAACAATGTGCGAACAAAGAAATTCTGTTTTGTACAATTTTGCACAATTTTGCACAACTTTTCACTGAAACTGACGTTTCTTGTCTTGATTCCATTAATATTTCTTCGCCATTGTGTTTTTAATGACATAATATATAACAAATACCGTTTCCTTATGATTTAGAAAAGAAGCAAGCACGCAGACAAGCAAACCGACAGACAGAAAAGTAAACGGTCAGAGAGAAAATTAAACTGAATCTAATTTCTAATTTCGTGTTTTATGTACTTAATCTGAAGCAAACATTTTTGGTGGACAGAAAATATTACAATTTTATCGGTGCATTTAATTAATTAATTAATTCATTCATTATTTAATTGGTTGTTTGGAATTCTGACTATAAGGGCTGCAGTTCTTTCCGATAATATATTTACCAACATTTGAAACATTGTAAACTTATTTTACCTTTTTTTTAATTTTTTTTTTTTACAATTTTGCTTTAAATCTTACCGACGCAGATAGGTCGTATGGCGACGATCGAATAGGAAAGGGCTTGGAGTGGGAAGAAAGCGGCCGTGGTCTTCTTATTTTACTAACAGTACTTATAACTTACAATGATATTTAAAATAATTGATTTTACTCAGTACTTAACGCGTATTGTGGCATACCTTTACAGCACCAATATCATCTATTAATTTGGATAAGTGAGATTTAAGTACATTAAGAGATTCGCTGTAGAGTACTTGCCACAGTGGATGTTTAATACTAGCTGTGCCCACCAGTATTGACGGGTAAATCATAATTAAAGTACAGTTACACTATGCGTGTTGCGAACGACGAATCAACATATCGGACGCACATAACAAAGTTAATTTCCATAGGCGCACAAATACCATTTTGATGCAATTCAGCTGGAGGACCAGACTGCCCTGCATGAGCAGACACAACACATCACTCAGAAGGCGATTTAAAACATTTGTTACACATGAATAAATGAATAAACACCACATATTTACACATATGAACAATAACTTCAGAGATACACCAATATTCGTCTACTGCTGCTGATCGCCATGTTCTGTCTGATGGTAATAAAAGACGCGGCAGCGCGTTGCCAACTGTGAACATGACAAAATGAAATGCGGCAGGCGAGTTGCCAACACAAAAACAGCAACATTGCGGAATATTCGATGAAAATAATGTTAGTTTTGTGTTACCTGATTTAGAGGCTAACGGCAACATGGTCTCCCCTCATTATTCTTTGTACTTCCTTGCCCGAAATAACGTAACATATTGATTGCACACAGAGGATATATAACTACTTCGTTTCTGACATACTGTATTACTGTACATGTGTCGTCAATTCTATATCAGAGGCATTTGAAGCCCGTCATTTAATCTAATGCTTCTTTGTACACCAGATTCATCGTTCTGTTACGGCGAGCACAAACGAAGTGTGATTTAATACTAATAACACGGGATTATTTCGGGTGAGAAGGAGCTCGACCTGAGGTCATATCCTGTAACTCTCAGAGTTTGATCGTGTGACTTCTTAATAGCCATCACAGAGAACGGACTGTCGGGGAACTGCAAACAGGAACTGGTAGGCTACCTATGTTAATATTAGTGCTAGGTTAGGTGCTTAGATATTCGAAATGAAGTATTCCCTGGAATATGATGTGAACCACGTGGAATTACTACACTCAGAACGGCCTCCGAACAATACGGTAAATAAAGGCCTTAACCAAAAGAGTAAGGAAAAATTCTCAGTAGAATGTAAAATATTCCGTTAATAATATTTCCCTTATTATTACTCCTATGGAAAAACTGTACTTGAAAAGTTTCAGAAATAGATTTCCATTGATGTTAGTCATGGATATCTTTTGGGAGAGTAAATTCTCAGTTTCGATCTATCCGCGTCTGCGTCCGTTTAACGATTTTGAGATCATCGGATAAGTTGATTCTAGACACAAAGTTTGGCTGACATTTATCCGGTAGTTTTCTAATTATAAGACATCAGAACTACGCGCACCCGCTTTTGGGCTATGTCTACTATAACTTAGACTGTACAACTTTCCGTTAACAATATCTTTCGTATTAGTCCTCCTATCGAGAAAGTGTACATGAGGGGAAAGTTTTAGAAATACATTTTCTTTAACGTTGGTAGATTTCCATTAGGGTTGGTTTGGATATTTTTGAAAGAAAAAAGTACTGTATTGGTCTTCCTACAGACCCCGAGCCCATTTGGGGATTCTGAAATAATGTGAGCCCTAAGGTATATCTTTGGATACATATGAAGTTTAGTTCAATTATGTCCTGTTGTTTTCGAGTTAAAGGAAATCAGTTCTGTGCGCAGCCACTTTTGGGATATGTCCGCTAGGGACTGTAAAACATTCTTTTAACAATATCTCCGTTATTAAATTTCCTATCGATAAAGTGTACATGAGAAAACGTTTAAGGTATTGATTTCCATTGATGTTGATAGATTTTCATTAAGGTTGGTCGTGGATATTTTGTACGAGTAAAAATCGTTGTTTTGGTC
Organism: Anabrus simplex; assembly: GCF_040414725.1. NCBI lineage: Eukaryota > Metazoa > Arthropoda > Insecta > Orthoptera > Tettigoniidae > Anabrus > Anabrus simplex. The sequence continues at coordinate 238,445,741 of NC_090269.1, read as the reverse complement.
TTCATCTATTCAGGAATTTTGGAACGGTATGGATTCCACAATCTACCTTAGGACAGGTGGATTATAAATATGAAGTTTGGTGAAAATATGTCCGGTTATTTTCCAATTAAAATAAATCATCCAGAAAGTGTTCACTACGAAAAAGTTCTTGAAATTGATTTCCATTAAGGAATACTTTATGGCGGGATAAAATCATTGTTTTGATCTTCCTATAAACTCCAATTCGATTCATGGGTTTGGAAATGAAATGGATCCTAAAGCCTACCTTTGGATAGGCGGATTCTAAATGTGAAATTTGGTTGAAATATGTCCAGTAGTTTTCTTCAGTTTTAAGAACTCAATCAGACAAACCAACACCAAAGCTAGAAAACCTGTACATTGTCATTATTACACCTGAAACAGATAACTATAACAACATTTCGCCAAAATAATCAATGTACACACACAAACGTCCATTGCGGTTTTATTTATATAGATACTGACAGTCAGCCTGAAGAACAAGTTTCTACCTTTCCCTATTGCTATTTGCTTTGCATAGGCAGGTGGTAGCGACATACAGGTTAATTGAAATGTTATATAAGTGAAGTTCAGTCATTTGAGGTGTGGTTTGTTATATCAATTGAGGTATATTCCCTCAAAGATAACAATTAAACAAGCCGAGCTGAGTAACTCAGACGGTTGAGGCGCTGGCCTTTTGACTTCAATTTGGCAGGTTCGATTCTGGCTCAATCCGGTGGTATTTTAAGGTGCTCAAATACGTCAGCCTCATGTCAGTAGATTTACTGGCACGTAGAATAACTCCTGCGGGGCAAAAATCCGGCATATCGGCGTCTCCGAAAACCTGAAAAGATTTAGTGGGACGTAAAGCCATTATTATTATTATTACTAGCTGTAGTACCTGGCGTTGCCCTGATAGTTTTTGAATGTTTACTATTTGTATTACCAGTTAGTTAAGTGTGAAGTGAATGCTTACAGAATTCTTTTTTAGTTGTTGATTTTACGACCTATTATGTAGTTTTAGAGCTATTTAGATGTATCTGATTTCAAGTTTTAGATTATTTAATTATCGAGTAAACTCTAATCTCGGTCATTTTATAATATTTACTTTTAAGCCCTTCTCAGCTCCTGCCTCAATGGAGGCTGGACGTGGACTTAAACGGTATCCACAGCGTCACAGTTCGTATCAGCGACACAAACAATGGATTTCGACTTTAATATCGGTTATTTTCCTTATTTTTCACGTCAGCCCCTCTCATTTTCCAACATCAGCGGGGGCTAGGCGTATCTGACCCCACACAGTAATGTTTTCGATATACACTGACTGAGCAAATGTCATGGGATAGCGGAGCACTGATGTGCAGGTGTGTTGTCTGCGCACCACACGCCCCCTGGGCCAGCGGCAGTTGTATAGGAGACATTGTGAGCAGTGGCTGTGCATGTGGCAGGTGTAACATAGAACGTCGTCGTGAGCTGAGACCGTTCGAACGGTGTATGGTGGTCGGTGCCCGGCGGATGGGAAGTGCGATTTCGGAAGTGGTGCGGAAATTTGGCTTCACACCATCAACCGTGTCCAGGGTGTTTCGTGAATGGTTGAATGTGGGTGTCATGGGTGTCACGGTCCACAACAGACGAACGACCGGCCGTCCAGCCACGCTCGATGACCGTGACCGGCGACATCTGAGACGGATTGTCAATAGTGACAGACGGGCAACCGTGCAACAAATTACGGCTCAATTCAACACAGGCCGTGCTAGACACGTCTCCCAGTGGACAATCCGTAGGAACATGGGTTCTATGGGGTATGGGAGCCGACGCCGCACACAGGTGCCACTGTTAACCCAGCGTGATCGGGTACAACGACGCACATTTGTCGCCAGTCACCAGGGAAGGACACTGGAACAATGGCGTAACATGATATGGTCGGACGAATCACGATTTCAACTGTACCATCCCGATGGGAGGCACCGTGTATGGCGCAGACCACATGAAGCGATGGATCCCGCCTGCCTCGAAGGTGTGGTGCAGGGCACTGGTGTCTGTTATGGTCTGGGATGCATTTTCCTGGTGTGGAATGGGCCCCCTAGTTGTTCTGGAAGAGACTTTGAATGGTACGCGGTATGTGGAGCTGCTCGGAGACCATCTCCACCCATTTTTGGCCTTTCAGCGCCCAGACGGTTCTGCGGTGAAGCATACTGTAAATATATGACTGACATAAAAAATCAGTCAATCACTACTGATCTGCATTTAGGACAGTCGCCCAGGTGGCAGATTCCCTATCTGTTGTTTCCCTAGCCTTTTCTTAAATGATTGCAAAGAAATTGGAAATTAATTGAACATCTCCCTTGGTAAGTTATTCCAATCCCTAACTCCCCTTCCTGTAAACAAATATTTGCCCCAATTTGTCCTCTTGAATTCCAACTTTATCTTCATATTGTGATCTTTCCTACTTTTAAAGACACCATTCAAACATTCGTCTACTAATGTCCTCCCACGCCATCTCTCCACTGACAGATCGTAACATACAACTTAGTCGAGCAGCTCGTCTCCTTTCTCCCAAGTCTTCCCAGCCCAAACTATGCAACATTTTTGTAAGTCGGAAATCGCCCAGAAAAAATTGAGCTGCTTTTCTTTGGATTTTTTCCAGTTCCTGAATCAAGTAATCCTGGTAAGGGTCCCATACACTGGAACCATACTCCAGTTGGGGTCTCACCAGAGACAAATAAGCACTCTCATTTACATCCTTACTACAACCCCTAAATACTCTCATAACCATGTGCAGAGATCTGTATCCTTTATTTACAATCCCGTTTCTGTGATTACCCCAATGAAGACCTTTCCTTATATTAATACCTAGGTATTTACAATGATCCCCAAAGGGAACTTTCACCCCATCAACGCAGTAATTAAAACTGAGAGGAGTTTTCCTATTTGTGAAACTCACAGCCTGACATTTATCCCCGTTTATCAACATACCATTGCCTACCGTCCATCTCACAACATTATCAAGGTCATTTTTCAGTTGCTCACAATCTTGTAACTTATTTATTACTCTGTACAGAATAACATCATCTGCGAAAAGCCTTATCTCTGATTCCACTTCTTTACACATATCATTGATAATATATATAAGAAAACATAAAGGTCCAATAATACTGCCTTGAGGAATTCCCCTCTTAATTTTTACAGGGACAGATAAAGCTTCACCTACTCTCATTTTCTGAGTTCTGTTTTCTAGAAACAGAGCCACCCATTCAGTCACTCTTTTGTCAAGTCCAATTGCACTCATTTTTGCCAGTAGTCTCCCATGATCTACCCTATCAAATTCCTTAGACTGATCAATCACGATACAGTCCAATTGACCTCCTGAATCCAGGATATCTGCTATATCTTGCTGGAATCCTAGAAGTTGGGGTTCTGTGGAATAACCTTTCCTAAACCCAAACTGCCTTCTATCAAGCCAGTTATTAATTTTGCAAACATGTCTTATATAATCAGAAAGAATGCTTTCCCAAAGCTTACATACAATGCATGTCAAACTGACTGGCCTGTAATTTTCAGCTTTATGTCTATCACCCTTTCCTTTATATACAGGGGCTACTATAGCAACTCTCCATTCATTTGGTAAAGTTCCTTCATGCAAACAATAATCAAACAAGTACTTCAGATATGGTACTATATCCCAACCCATTGTCTGTAGTATATCCCCGAAACCTTATCAATTCCAGCTACTTTTATAGTTTTCAACTTTTGCATCTTACTGTAAATGTCATTGCTGTCATAGGTAAATTTTACTACTTCTTTAGTATTAGTCTCCTCCTCTATCTGGACATTATCCTTGTAACCAACAATCTTTACATACTGCTGACTGAATACTTCTGCCTTTTGAAGATCCTCACATACACACTCCCCTTGTTCATTAATGATTCCTGGAATGTCCTTCTTGGAACCTGTTTCTGCCTTAAAGTACCTATACATACTCTTCCATTTTTCACTAAAATTAGTATGGCTACCAATTATGCTTGCCATCATGTTATTCTTAGCTGTGCTAGATTCAATTTCCTAGTAAGTTCCTTCAATTTCTCCTTACTTCCACAGCCATTTCTAACTCTGTTTCTTTCCAACCTGCACCTCCTTCTTAGTCTCTTTACTTCCCTGTTATAATAGTGGGTCTTTACCATTCCTCACCACCTTTAAAGGTACAAACCTATTTTCACATTCCTCAACAATTGCTTTAAACCCATCCCAGAGTCTGTTTACATTTTTATTTACCGTTTTCCATGGATCATAGTTACTTATTAAAAACTTCCTCATGCCTGTTTTATCAGCCATATGGTACGGCCTAACAGTCCTAATATTAATCTCTTCCTTTCTTTCACATTTTTTTAACTACGACAAAAACCGCTTCGTGATCACTAATACCATCTATTACTTCGGTTTATCCATAGAGCTCATCTGGTTTTACCAGCACCACATCCAGAATATTCTTCCCTCTAGTTGGTTCCATCACTTTCTGAATCAGGTGCCCTTCCCATATTAACTTATTTGGCATTTGTTGGTCATGCTTCCTGTCGTTCGCATTACCTTCCCAATCGACATCTGGTAAATTGAGATCACCCGCTACGATCACGTTCCTTTCCTTATCGTTTCCCACATAGCTGATTATCTTATCAAATAATTCTGAATCAGCATCTGCGCTACCCTTTCCTGGTCTGTACACTCTAAAGACATCAAGTTGCCTATTATCTTTGGAAATGAGCCTTACCTCTAGAATTTCGTGCTTGTCACCTTTAACTTTTTAGTAGCTTACAAATTCTTCTTTCACGAGAACTCCCCCTCCTTCCATTCCTATCCTATCTCTACGATACACCCTCCAGTTCCGTGAGAAAATTTCAGCATCCATTATATCATTTCTCAGCCATGATTCAACTCCTATTACAACATCTGGTAAGTATATATCTATTAAATTATTTAATTCTATTCCTTTCTTTACAATACTTCTACAGCTGAGCACTAACAGTTTTATGTCATCCCTACTTGATTTCCAGTTTCCTGTTCCTTTAACACCGCTCCCTAGGCCACTCTGTTTCCCTGAATGTACCTCCCTATTACCCTTCTAAACAAATTTCCTAACTTGCATGTACCACTGTGGTTTAAGTGAAGGACATCTGAGCGCATATCCCTATCTCCTACCCACCCATTAGGATCTAGAAATTTCACTCCCAGTTTCCCACATACCCACTCCATAGTCTCATTTAAATCCCCAATCACCCTCCAGTCAGTATCCCTCCTACACAGAATTCCACTGATAACAATCTCCGCTTTCTTAAATTTCATCCGTGCTGCATTTACCAGATCCCACACAACCCCAACTATGTTGGTACTTATACCTGCTTGTCTTACGTTGTTAGTACCAACGTGAAACACTACCACCTTTTCCTTTCCCTCCTCCTTCTCTTCTACTTTCCTCAACATCTGCCTTAACCTAATTCCTGGGTAACACTCTACTCTGGTATCCTTTCCTCCACACACTTTCCCGACATGTCTAACGATAGAATCCCCCATGATTCAAGATGATAACGCACTGCCACATCGCTCCCACGCCATCCGGAAATGATTCCAGGAACATGGAGCGGTGGTCCAACGACTGCCATGGCTACCCAGAAGCCCCAATATGAACCCTATCGAGCATATCTGGGATGTCCTGGAACGCAGGCTGCGTGCCATGGATCCTGCACCCACGAACAGACCAGCATTGGCGGCCGCTCTGCAAACGATTTGGTGTCTGCTGCGTCCAGAGGACTACCAGGTACTTGTCGACTCATTTCCACGGCGTCTCACTGCAGTTCGCAGGGCCAGAGGAGGCCCCACACGCTATTAGTGACTATCCCATGACATTTGCTAAGTCAGTGTAGTAACTCATGTGTTCACCAAGTTTGATTGAGAGGTATGCTAGAACATACACACTTACGTCCCTAAACTCTGTCCCTTTGGACATTTTCTGTTCTTTGCCAGTTCTCACCCGCCTGCCGATTAGGACTGAACTTTATATTAAACGGCATCCAGAGTGTCACAATTCATCACAGCGGCCCTGAAAACTATGGATTAGACACTATCCGTCGTTTTAGGTTAATTTTTACATTTCGCTCCTAGTTTAGAGGCTAGGAGTCTCTTAGCCTAAGGTATATTTTTCCGGACAGTAGGGCCAATACACACACATACGTCTATTATCTCGGTCATTTTCGAAATTTCGTTTTTCAATTTTCTCACCGTTATGCGAAAGGAGGCAGAAATTGGACTTCTAAAATAATTGGAGCCATACTATTCATCTCAGCGACCCCGAAAATAATGGATTCGACAATATTTCTGGTTTCTACATCTCATCGCCTTGTAGGAGTGCTAGAGTTGTCATACCTCCACGCAGTTTGTCTCCTGATAATGAGTCATAAGTGACCAAGTTTGTTTGAAATCGCTCCCGTAGTCCCGAAACGTACGAATTCAACACTAATATCGGTCATTTTTAGTCATCATTACATTTCGTCCCCCTTATCTAAGGCTTCTAGGGGTGTCTCTCCCCCACAGTATTTTTTCAGGTAGTAGGTAATATTTGTACCAAGTTCCGCTGATAGTTATTCTGGAACGTATAAACATCCTTAATCTCGGTCATTTGGATATTATCTGTTCTTGACTCCTTCTCAGCCGCCTGGCAATTGGGGATCAACTTGGACCCAGACGACAACCGGGTCACTATTCATTTCAGCGACCTAAAACCTTGAATGTGACACTATTTTCGATTATTTTTATATCTCACCCTCTCCAACACCTACACCTAGGGGTGCTAATTTGTCATAGCCCCACTCAGTTTATCTCCTGATAGTAAGTCATAAGTGTACCAGGTTTGGGGTGAATCGCTCCAGTAGTCACGAAAACTATTATTATTCGATTTTAGTTACGTACCCTACTCTAGAGGTTCTTGTATCAATTTTGGTTGAAGGCTACGCTGGAACATACATAGGCTAAGTCCATTAGGTCGGTCATTTTTGAAAATTTCTGTTTTCTCCCGTATCCCTCTATGCCAAAGGGGGGATGAAATTGGAATTAAAAAATTCCCGACTGTCATTATTAATCTCAGCGACCCCAAACATTATGGATTCGACACTATTTTCGATTATTTTTATTTATCACTCTCACCGCGCCCCTTCAAAAGGGGGGGGGTGAACATGTGCTTATAAAATATTCGGGGTGAAACTAATTATCTCAGCGCCCCGAAAACTACCGATACGACACTACTTTGTATTACTTTTATTTATCACTCTCCCCCACCTCGAAGGGGGCTGAACTTGGACTTTAAAAATCCGGAGCATCACTATTCACCTCGGTGACTCCGAAAAGTATGGATTCGATAATATTTCCGATTAATTTTTATATCTAACCCCCTCAAGCCTCACCACAAAACGGTGATCTTTAAAAATATGGAATGTTACTATTCATCTCAGCGACCCCGAAAACTATGGATTCGACACAATATTCGATTATTTTTATATCTATCATCCCCCGACTCCCCACCAAAAAGGGGGATGAACTTGGACTTATAAAAAATCCGGAGGGTCACGATTCACCTCAGCAACCTCAAAAACTATGGATTCGACACTGTTTTCGATTAATTTTTATATCTCAAACACCCCTAACCCCCACCACGAAGGGGCCTGAATTTGGACTTTAAAAGTTCAGAGTGCCGCTATTCATCTCAGCGACCCCGAAGACTGTGGATTAGACACTATTTTCGATTTTTTTATGTATTCCTCTCCCTCGTCCCCACCTTACGGGGGCTGAACTTGGACTTATAAAAAATCCGGAGTCTCACTATTCATCTCAGCGACCACTAAAACTATGGATTCGACACTATTTTCGATTATGTTTATATATCACTTTTCTCTCGGTCCCCCCCCACCCTAAAGACGGCTGAACTTATAAAAAATCGGAGTCTCACTATTCATCCCAGCGACCCCGAAAAGTAGGGATTCGACACTACTTTCGGTAATTTTTATATCTCACCCCCATCGCCCCCCGCCCCTAAGTGTTCCTGGTGTGTCCTACCCCCACGTGGTTTGTCTCCTGTTACTAAAAGTAAGGAGTGTCACTATTCACCTCGGCGACCCCGAAAACTATACATTCGACACTAATTACGATTATTTTTATATCTCACTCCCCCTTGCTCCCCATCCCAAAGGGGGCTGAACTTAGACTTTAAAAAATTCCGGAGTGTCACCTATTCATCTAAGCGACCCCAAAAGTATGGATTCGACACTACTTTCGATTATTTTTATACCTCACTCCCCTCGCCCCCAGCCCCTTAAGGGTTCCTGTGGTGCCCTATCCCCCCGTGGTTTGTCTTCTGATGGTAAAAATCCGGAGTGTTACTATTCATCTCAGCGACCCCGAAGAGTACTCGACACTCTTTTCGATTATTTTTATATATCATTCCCCACCCTTGTCCCTCACATTAAAGGAGGCTGAACTTGGACTTCAAAAATTCCCGGGATGTCACTATTCATCTAAGCGACCCCGAAAAGTATGGATTCGACACTATTTTCGATTATTTGTATATATCACTCCCCGCACGCCACCCACCCCAAAGGGAGATGAATTTGGACTTGAAAAAATTCGGAGTGTCATTTTTCATCTCAGCGACCCTGAAAAGTAAGGATACGACACTATTTATTTTTATAAATGCCCCCCTCGCCCCCGTTACTAAGGGTTCCTGGGGTGTCTTACCCCCATATAGTTTGTCTTCTGATACTAAAAATCCGGAGTGTCGCGATTTACTTTGGCGACCACGAAAACTATGTATTCGACACTATTTTCATTTATTTTTATAGATGACCCCCCTCGCCCCCCGCCTCTAAGAGTTCCTGGGGTATCTTACCCCCACGTGGTTTGTCTCCTGATACTAAGTCATAAGTGTATCAAATATGGTTGAATTTGCTCCAATGGTTTGGGAGGAGATGTGGTACAAACCCACCCATCCACCCACATACATACAATGACTTATATATATAGATTATTATTATTATTATTATTATTATTATTATTATTATTATTATTATTATTCTAATTATTATTATTATTATTATTATTATTATTAGTAGTAGTAGTAGTAGTAGTATTAAATGACTTAAACTAATAATTTTATATGTTATCTAAATGAAATAAAACCTACGATATATCAGAAATTGGACAAACCATGTTTTAAGGGTGAAGGATAGCAGGATACCGAAGATTGCTCTTGACTACCATCCTGTTGGAAGAAGAGACAGTATATTCTCTCAAATATAACTATTAAATGAGCCGGGCTGAGCGACTCAGACGGTTCTGAAGTTTTGGGTCGGAACAGACTTAATAGCTTATACCCATGAAGTGGAAGTAAATACGTAAGTATTCTGTATTTGACAAGTACAGTAATAAATGTTTATGACACCATTTAAATGCAGTATTTTACATAGAGACTAGTTACGCGACTTTAACAGGAATACAGTAGGCCTACTGTTTTACCGTGATTTATCTTACTATCATTTTCTACAATGTTTCGCATTCGGGAGATGCTTGGTTCAAAACCCACTATCGGCAGCCCTTGAGCTGGTTTTCCATAGTCTCCGAATTTGACTACTTCCTTCTCAAGCCTACTCCTTCCCTTTCCTATCACTCCCTGTGTGTGGGGGCGGAAGAATACATCTACGGTATCCCCTGCCTGTCGTAAGAGGCGACTCAAGAAGGGTCACGGCTCACAACTTGGGAACGTGGGTTGTGACCACGATTACCCTAGCTGAGTCTGGCACTGGTTTTGTCTGGATTCTCACTATCATGTTTCCTTGGTCAACTCTCCTTCTCTTCCAACACCCATAGGTTTTTAGGGCTTAGATAGTCCTTCATTTTCACGCCTTTCGTGAAACTTCCCTTCCTTTTACTGATACTTTCGTTCTTCGAAGAGCTCGATATCTTCCTTCCTTTCCCTCATTCCCATCGTCACCAAAAGCATTTCCATGTGAATGCAAGGTTAAACCATAAAACAACGAATTCTCCAATATAACTGAGCTATGCGCTTGGGACCACAATTAAACAAAAAGGATGGCATTTAGTGCAAGAAGAAAATGCCTCTTACCTTTATGATGGAGTTTCTAGAAGAAAATCCAGTGTGTTTTGAGCACGATGAATGGTGGAAAAGTGTTACCTCAATATAACCTGAATTAGTGAATACTGATAATATATATAGCACACATCTAGATAAATGCTGCAGTTATATGCTCTAAAAAGTCTAATTTTTGTATCACGGTGACAGTTCATTCTTTTCAACCGTAACTTAGATTGAGAACGAAGAGTATATATTAGACTGATCGTATCTGTTTAAAAACCTTCAGTGATTTTTTACTGTCACTGTGGTTTAGCAGGATACGAATCTTAACAAGCAATCAACACTTGATGACATGTTGAATGTCCCATTCCTACGATAAATTGGGCAATTAATAGATTAATTAATCCCTTACATATCGATCTTTATCTGCACTCCTGAAGTTTGTCTGCTGCGGTTATGTAATTCTCCCTTTGAGACTCCAAGGTAGAGTCACACATTGAAGAGACGCATTTGTTGTAAATAACCTTTAATGCACTCTGAGAAACATTAGATTTCGTCTCCCTCTGAATGTGAAATTAAGGTTCCATTGGATGGTACTTAATGACATGATTGTAGTCTCGAGTAGCTTCAAACAGAACCCTCAGTTTATGGTTCATATAGTTCATTCCGTGGATCAGTTGTAGTGTTCCGGAATTTTGATTCCACGATAGTAGGTTCAAACCGATCATAGATAGTTATACTTTTGGAGAGCTTAAAAAAAATGTATTCGACATTGTATGTTGTGTAATGTAGGCTGAAGTCGCTTCCTCACGATCAGCTAGCTCATCAATTACTCTCCCGTTGTCTATGTGGACCTCGGACCAGCCCCCAGGGCCAGGCATATGTCCATGACCTTGTCGTGAATCGAACTCGGGACCTTCGGGTAAGAGCAAGGATCGTTATCCCTAAACCTCTGGGTCAGCTACCAACCACGCCAACAACCACAAAATTCGTAATTAAGTGGTAAATATTCGAATTGCGGAAAAAATGAGAGAGAAGCGACACGGCGTCTCGTACAGTTGCCAACTACATCTTCTGTTCCGAAGCGGAAAGCCACCTCCACGGATACCATAAATTCAAACATGATTATCCTTCATCTGAAGGACAACCACGCACAAAATCGTACAAAATGACATTCATTCTCGCAGGGGAGACATTATGCCAGTGGGATAACGCTAGAAGAAGAAGAAGAAGAAGAGCTTCTAACATTAGAGAATAGTGACTTCGAGACATACGTGTACTCTTTGCTGGCACTTACAGCTTGCTTGTTCGATCATGGATTCCATTTCGGTCGAAGTGAGGGGAGTTTTCAAGATGATAAAATCCATTTCATACCCAGTATTTTATGTGACATTTGAAAGATATCTGGTAAACGCATTCGGTATTCATTAGAAAGTCATGGGACAGCAGTATTTAAAGGTAATAGCCGGTGGCGCCACCACACCGTGATGTCTGGAAGGTGCCCAGACGTGTATAAAGTGTTATCTGACGTCTCGACGGTGAGTGTAAGCACAGACTGTGCTGGTCGTAGCGATACGACGTAAATGATCGTCTTTCTAACGGAGAAAGACAGCGAGTGTCATATGTGTGAAACATTCTGTTGTCGAAGTTTTGCAGACATTTAACATCCCTCGATAGACGATGTCACGTATGGATCGAGAATACCTCATGGAAGGAATTTTCATTTATACATAATTGCTGCGTCTTACATGAGCTCTAATGTGAACATCATATTCATACCTTGGTCTACCCTTACCATTCTTACCATCTACATTTCCAACTTCCCTCATAAACCAACTGAACCAGCCCTGGGTGTCTCAATATGTGTCCTACCATTCTATCCCTTCTTCTCGTCAAATTTAGCCATATCGATCTCCTCTCACCAATTCGATTCAGTGTCTCTCCATTCGTGATTAGATCTATCCATCTCACTTCGAGTATTCTTCTGTAACATCACATTTCAAAAGCTTCTATTCTCTTTCTTTCTGAGCTAGCTATCGTCCATATTTTACTTCCATACAATGCCACGCTCCAGGTGGAAGTCTTTAAAAATATCTTTCTAAATCCTATATAAGTGTTGGAAATACGCAAATCCAGTAGGTCAGTGCAGTGTTTTATAGCGTCAGTGATCAGAAGACCTATCAGACTGCCCTTGTTGACACAACGACGCCGAGCACTTCGCCTCGCCTGGACGCATTATGTTACTAATTTGACCCCAGATGATTGGCGACATGTAGCTTTGTCCGATGAGTCACTGTTCCAGTTGTTTCGAGCTGATCGTAGGGTTCGGATATGGCGCAGGCTCCAAGAATCTATAGACCCCAGTTGCCAACAAGACACCATACAGGCCGATTGTAGCCACAAATTGCTGTGGGGTTTGTTGGTGTGTTCACGTCACATAGGCTTGATCCGGTGATCTACCTAAACAAGTCGTTCACCAGTGATCGTTCCGTTGAATGCTTGGTGACCACTCTCAGCTTTTCATGGACTTCTCATACCCCTAAAACGATGAGATATTCCGGCAGGATATGCACCTCGTCATCGGAACCAAGTTGTCCAGAATTGGTTCGAGGAGCATTCTGGAGAGTTTCAGTGACTGTTTTAGCCACCTCGTTTACCTGATATGCACCCTGTTCAGCATTTATATTACGTGGTGGTAGTGGTGGTGCACCTACAAATATCAGGAAACTGAGGGTAGCTATATAAACGGCATCTGTCAGAATCTCTCCTCTCCACTGGAGTTTATTCAAGGTGTGGAAACGATGCCACGACGAATAGCTGCATTTGGCCGAGCTACCCGATACTAGACCTCTATCCCATGACTTCTGTCATGTCAGTGTATTAGTGACAAGACAACGCACATTGCTACTGAAGTGACTAAGGACACGTCAACTCAGATAACTTGTATTTCGGTCGCTGAAGACATACGATATAATAAAGTTATTGATTTTACGTTCCACTAGCTACATTTATGGTTTTCGGAGGAGTTTTCTCTCGCAGGAGTTATTTTAAGTGCCAGTAAATCTACTGACACGAGGCTGACGTATTTAAGCACGTTCAAATAAAACTGGACCGAGGCAGGATCAAAGAACTGGTGACACCAAACGTAATAGCAGTCCTCCCCTGATATGCTATTGTGTTGATATACTAGTGACCAAAATTCCTTCATATGTGCAATTACGAACATACAGTACTGTCGCTGTCTGCAGCTCAACCGCATACTAACCCGCAGTACAGAAGGTATCTAGCCGGAAAGTGGTTTGTTAAATGTCAACCCTTATGTGTTGCGGGCAAGTATTTTTTTGCATCGCAGGTGATTAAAGACAACCGGTTAAGTGTCAAGTAGAAAGAGCTTAATAACTGCGAACTACATCTCGTATTTAACGAAATATTGGGAAATTTTAACATTTATAGTGATAATAGTTTTCTCTTAAGGGCACCTGGATGGGAACCTACATGTTTTGAGGCCTATTGTCCAAGGCTACCGAACATCACCCATCTTTTTAACATCAACTAGTGAAAAATACATGCATAACTTGAACTAACCATCTCCCCTTGTTCATTAAGAGGAAGGCAAATAGAAACAAATGACATTTAAACTTTCTAAATTGTGCCTCAACTTGAGGTACAGTTTCAATGTAAGGTATTAGTTTTCGATTCATGTCATGTTCATAACACTAGTGCTTACAATGAAGTCTTTGAAATGTATTAAAAACGCATTTTACTCTACTAAAATAAGCTGCTGCCTGCTGTCATTTCTTGATGGATACAGTACTTTTGCATCCATCTCTTAGCACAGGGCAGAGTAAAGTGTAGCTTCCTCCGAAGTCCCAGGCAACATCATGGCTGTGACAATATGGAAGCTGCTGGTGTATGGGTAGTGCTGAGTAATGACATTCAGAGCACGACTAGTGCTTCTGAGTGTTATGAAAGGTGCTGCTCACAGGGTCAGACATGCTGCAATAGTACTTTCTTACCCAGTGAGGAAAGCAATGGCAAACTAGCTCACTCCTCATCTTGCCTAGTACGCCTCATTGTGGTGCTGCCATTGATTTTTGGGGTTTCCTTATAACCCCACAACCTTTGGTGGTGCTATTTGAGGATCCAACCAGCCTCTGGGCTGTTGACCAGACAGACACAAAATAAGCTGTCGAAAAGTAAAAAAAAAAATGAGAGTTGGTTAGCTTCAAATTTTAGGAAAAATTACTCAATATACATGTCCTCGTTGTCGATTTAGGTAATTTAAGGCATGCATTGAGTTTGATTAGTCCAGTCCGATTAATTCCTTTAGGAAAGTCTGCCTAACGATACAAATAAGGTCACTTTTGATAATGTAATTTTAACTGAAGGCCGAAGGGGAGTACAGTAAATACCCAATTAAATTGAAGATTTTCATTCGGAGCGTGGCACTGTATGAAAATGGAATATGGGTGATAACTAGCTCAGAAAGAGAGAGAATATACGTTTCGAAATGTGGTGTTACAGAATAATGCTGAAGTTGAGTTGGATACATCGAATCACGAATGAAGAGATGCGGAAAAGAATTGGTGAGAGGAGATCGATTTGGCTAAATTTGACGAGAAGAAGAGATAGGACATATCTTAAGACACGTAGGACTTGTTCAGTTGCTTTTTGAGAGAACTATAGGCGGTAAGAACGGTAGGGGTAGACCAATGTATGAATATGACGAGCAGATTAGAGCTGATGTATGATGCAGCAGTTATGTAGAAATGAAAAGGTCAGCACGGAATAGGGCGGCATGGAGAGCTAAATCAGATCAGTTTATGGGCTGATGACTCAAACAGCAGCAACAACAACAACAACAACAACCACAACTCAGTTAAAATTCATATTTATTGCAGGAACTTCCACATGTTATAAAATTTTGGATTCAGGAAAGCTTAAAAAAGTGGGCAACTAAAAATGTAAATGTTTTATACCATTTCACCAGTTTTAATACCTAACGGGGAAAACTTTTTTTTTTTTTTTTTGCTATGGGCTTTACCTCGCACCGACACAGATAGGTCTTATGGCGACGATGGGATAGGAAAGGCCTAGGAGTTGGAAGGAAGCGGCCGTGGCCTTAATTATGGTACAGCCCCAGCATTTGCCTGGTGTGAAAATGGGAAACCACGGAAAACCATTTTCAGGGCTGCCGATAGTGGGATTCGAACCTACTATCTCCCGGATGCAAGCTCACAGCCGCGCGCCTCTACGCGCACGGCACGGGGAAGACTACTTTTCCCTTCAGTGAAGTTAAGGACATCTAAATAGATCAGTTCATTACACGCTCACCTAATGTGCAAAAACCTACAGTATGTTGTCAACTCTAAAATTAGAACACACCAGGCGAGTTTGCCGTGCGGTTAGGGGCGCGCGGAAGATAGTGGGTTCGAATCCCACTTCCGGCAGCCCTGAAGATGGTTTTCCGTGGTTTCCCATTTTCACACTTAGAAAATTCTGGGGCTTTACCTTAATTAAGGCCATGTCCGCTTCTTTCCAACCCCTAGGCCTTTCCTGTCCCATCATCGCCACAAGACCTTTCTTTGTCGGTGCGACGTAAAGCCACTAGCAAAAAATAATTAGAAGATTTCGAAACCTCCAGATTTTTAATGCTCAAAATAATGTATGTCATTATTTCCGGGTTGAGTAGTTTAGACGGTAGAAGCGCTGGTCTTCTGAAACAAGTTGGTGGGTTCAACCCCGGCTCAGTCAGGGGGTATTTGAAGGAGCTCAAATACGTCATCCTCGTGTCTGTAGATTTACTGGCACGTAAAAGAACTCCTATGGGACGAAATTCCAGCACCTCGATGTCTCTCAAAATCGTAAATGTAGTTAGTGGGACGTAAAACTAATAACATTATTATTATGAAGATAATAATAATAATAATAATAATAATAATAATAATAATAATAATAATAATAATAATTTTGGGACTGTATTTGGGCGTGTATTACAAGGACACTCTTCTTCTTCTTATTCTTCTACCGTTTTTACCACATGTATGGGGTTGCGGTTGCGAACTGTGTCACACATGTGTAGTCTATTTATCCCTGTTTTACGGCCAGATGCCCTTCCTGACATCAACCCCATACGGAAGGATGCAGTCACTATTGCGTATTTCCCTGGTGGTTGGTAGTGTTGTATGTTGTCTGAATATGAAGAGTAAAGTGTTAGGATAAACACAAACACACAGTCGCTGGGTCGAAAGGATTAATCAGACGCGATTAAAATCTCCAACCAAGACAGAAATTGAACCCGGAACCCTCTGAACCGAAGGCCTCAACGATTACCATTCAGTCAATGAATTAGACACCATTAAAAAGTAAATGTTTTGAAATAATTTCTAGACACGATGTTGAATGGCAGTGCTCATATGTCATTGTAAAGAAGATGGTCTAATATACCTAGTAACAAGAAACTTATCTTGGTAGGACGTCGTTGGGAGATTCAGTAGCGTCGCCATCATGAGGTATCAGTCAGTGTTGCTCTGGACTCCGACGTGGCAACATGTTGTGGAGATGTACTTTCATTTACCTCTGTGAGTTGTACAAGAATAAGTTCCTGCAAAAATCTAATCAAAGATGGTACACTGGAGAAAATTACGGTGCGAAGGTGAGCGAAGAAAGGACAATAAAGGGTTTGAAAATGATCTGAAATGCAGTCAAAAGGATAAATCTGATGGTCATCATTCCAAAAAATCCCGTCACCAATGCTGATCCTCAAAAGGTTTATCGGAAGAGTCTCAAATTTCATGCGTCCAAGCGTCGTGAGGCAAATGCAGCCCCTGCCGGGCACATCTACTGTGCCTCCCCAGCGATGGAAAGATTTCAAACTGATACTAGCTAGGTACATTATTTTCAACAATACCTGCTTGACGAAAAAATGTACGACCGTGATCCGACACAGCCCCTTTCGACTTTGTTATCGATACTTCTATTCTTCGAAGAATCAGGATTTTAACTACCACTAAGACGTTTTCATTCACCCCTGAAGGGGCTTCCTAGACGGTAACGCCGTTTCTCAGGCCAGGAGACGGTGAAGGATATGCACGGAGAAAGAGGGTTAGCGGCCATGGCCTATACTAGGAACTGTCCCGGCTTTCGCCGTAGTGCGTGAGAATGGAAAACTACGGAAAACCATTCTCAGGACAGCCGACGGTGGGAACCAGCCTCACCCCGTCTCCCGGATACACAGGCGTTGAGCCATGGTAGAGCCGCGGCCACCCATCCTCTGCTCGGTTGGCCGGTCCGAGTGCAGAGCTGAGGACCATGGACCAGCCGTGGCCACTTGTGGGCCGAGACTCACTCTGCATCCACCGACTAAGGTTAAAATATTTCGGAGCTGTGTAAGCTTGCGAACGTGGAGTGACGAATATCGGATCCAGATGCATTTCTGGCAACTGTGTCTTCTGGTGAGCTCGAGCCAATTGGTTACTTTCATTGACATGTTTCACCCTTGGCTTTCACGATATGAAAAGGACTAAATATAAATCGACAGTCTGTTTCCAGTCTTTTGATAGGGACAGGAATGGAATGAATCCCACATCTAGTGGCGAGCACAGGAAATATTCCTGCTACCGAAGCCTGTCGCATCCGTCTGGGGTCATAATTAATGACTGACACATGAAATGAAATAACATTGTTGCTGGACTGAAAGATGACAGGGAAAACCGGAGTACCCGGAGAAAAGCCTGTCCCACCTACTCTTTTTCGGACACGAATCTCACATGGAGTGACGGGGATTTGAACCACGGGACCCAGCGGTGAGAGGCACTTGCACTGCCGCCTCTGCCATGGAAGCGCATAATTAGGAGTGATGTTGATAATATCAGTCTTTGTACAACCATTCCCTGCCATGGGCTTAACGGACTGATATGTAATAGTATCTTCTGACTCAGTGAGGAAAGCAAGGGGAACTACCTCACTCCTCATTTCCCAAGTACGCTTCTTCACTGACACCTAGGCTTTCTGAAACAGCTGCTGATAGAGCTTTAGATCATCCAGCCAGCTTCTGGGATGAGGACTATACACAAAGAGAGCAGTGTTTGGATTGTGATTATATTTTATTCATAACTGACATAATTTAATTGCAAAATCTAGTATATAACATTTTCAATGTAATGGGTGTCTTGAATAACTAACTACTGAACTCGTAACGCTGTATTTTACCGGGTTGAATCTGTCAGACAGTGAAGTGCTGCCTTCCAGAGACAAAGGTAGAGTGACGTTGAAAATGACTCAGTCCGGTGTCATTTGAAAGTGTTCAGTTACATCAATCTCATGTCAGTAGCTTTAGCGGCACGTAAAAGAACTTCCGCGGGACAAAATTCCGTCTTCTTGGCGTTACTGAAAACCACGAAAAGTAGTTCATGGGACGTAAAAGAATTAATATAACAATAATAATAATAATAATAATAATAATAATAATAATAATAATAATAATAATAATAATAATTGTACCGGGAGGTACACCTCTACGGCGCACATTTAAATCTTGCGCCTAATAGAACTCCTCTACTGGAGGAACAGTGAACTTGAAACTGGACCAACTTAAGTTCATAAAATCTTTAACTGTAAACCGGGGATAGAGAGTGATGCACCCTCTCGAGCTCCCTTCCATATTGGTCTGAGGTGACTACGTTTTGTAATTGGTTTTCTTCCTCTCCGTAATGTTTCAAATTTTTTTCTTATACGAATCATCTCCATAGTTTGGGAATAGCCCCTGTTTCATCGGCCTAGTGCCCCTTAGGTTTTTAAAATGCAATTTTAGGAGTGCAAGTACTCGCCTCCATTCAATTTGTGTTTCGGGCCATTTACTTAACCTGTTTCTTTCCGCAACGACCCAATAGGTTGGGTACAAGATACCCCTGTTTAAAATTTGTAAGTTGTGCCGTGATGGCAAGTGATTGTAATTTTCTGATATCGCCTTGCATAGGCTTTCAAAACTGAGAGCACGTCTGCTCTTTTCTAGTGTTGTAAAAGTGCCTCTGGGGGGCTTGATATTGTGTGTTGGGAGCAAGCGCTCCTGGTATTTTGGGGATTTCTGCCCTTTTGTAAATTTATGCCCTTCTGTAAAGTTTGAGCTGGAAGCTCAAAAATTGTAAAGCTAGGGGCTTGCAGCCCAAGTGTGTTAAAGTTTTGAAATCTTGGATTTTTCTAAGTCTTGTTTCTAAATTGCTATGTCATTGTTATATCACTAAGTGAGAATTTGTTAACTTGTTGTTTTTTGAAAATATAACCTTGCATTTCAGTTTAAATTCTTTCTTGGCATAGTAGTTAGACCCATTCACCCCGGCACCTTCTCTCACCTCTGCTGGTCCACGGGTAGCCCCGTAACAACAACAACAACAACAACAACAACGACAAGAACAATATTATTATTATTATTATTATTATTATTATTATTATTATTATTATTATTATTATTATTATTATCTTTTCATTTTTAGATTTCTGATCTCCATCTGATTGTCTGTTTCTCAGATTTTTGGAACTGCTTGCGTGTGTTGATAATCTTACTGAATCTGTCCAACAGATGTTCAGTGTTTAGGCCTGGCTCGGATATATCTTTGTCGCTTCATTCATTCTGGTCGTAGTGATCTTGCTCAAGTCAGTGTAACGCCAGGTCCACTTAGCCAGTCTGTTGTTACTCCTCCGGCGGATGTGCTCAGCAAAAGTTCAGACGTCTCTTTCTCATTTTGTCGATCAATTCATTAATCTGTGTGAGGAATTTTTATTCTTTCTCTCTTTTCCAGATATCACTTGACTGTCTAGAGCTTAATATATCTTCTCAGCATCTGTTTATTGTTATTATTGCTGTTATTATTAGTATTATTTCCACCTCTGTTGTGTAGGGATTAGTGTGATTAGCTGCCACTCCCGGAGGCACGGGTTCAATACCCGGCTATTCCACTAAATTTAAAATCCGGTACCAGGACTTGAACGGGGTCCAATCAGCCTCGGGACATCAATTGAGTAGAGAGGGGTTCGATTTCCTCCTCAGCCATCCTGGAAGTGGTTTTCCGTGGTTTCCCACTTCTCCTCCAGGCAAATGACGCGATGGTACCTAACTTAAGGCCACGGCCGCTTCCTTCCCTCTTCCTTGTCTACCCCTTCCAATTTTTCCATCCCCCACAAGGCCCCTGTTTAGCATAGCAGGTGAGGCCGCTTGGGCGAGATACTGGTCCTCCTTCGCAGTTGTACACGACCCAAAGTCTCACGCTCTAGGACACTGTACTTGAGGAGGTAGAGGTGGAGTCCCTCGATGAATCCGCGGGAAAAAGCAACCCTGGAGGGTAAACGGATTCAAAAGAAGGAGGATTATTATTATTATGTTTAAAACTGTTCTAGTACTTTAGAAAATCGTTGAAAATTATCACTGATCTAAACAAGAGAAGAACTTGATGGCTTGCAGATACTGGGTGTCACATGCTCAGCTTCATGATATGCTGTGATGTTTCTTCGGCATTTCGATATTTCCCTTCTTATACCTTCCTTTTACTAGCATCTTTTGGGATTTTCAGGCTTCTTTAGGTCAAACCATCAGGGTTAATATTGCTAGCTTAAAGGTGCTTATAATATTTCACTGCTGGATGTTGGGGGCCGTTACAATGGTCCGCACCATACTAGAGAAAGGAGCAATAACTGCTTACAGCGTCATCAAACTCACAACTTTAGGTAAGTCTGTCGTCATCAGCCTTTCGAATATCAATCAGTCAATACTGATCTGCATTTAGGGCAGTCGCCAAGGTGGCAGATCCCCAACCTGTTTTTTAATAGCCTTTTCTTAAATGATTTCAAAGAAATTAGAAATTTATTGAACATCTCCGTTGGTAAGTTATTCCAATCCCTATCTCCTCTTCCTATAAATGAATATTTACCCCAATTTCTCCCCTTGAATTCTAACTTTATCTTCATATTGTGATCTTTCCTACTTTTAAAGTCGCCACTCAAACTTATTCGTCTACTAATGTCATTCCACGCCATCTCTTCGCTGACAGCTCGGAACATCCAACTTAATCGCTTAAGTGCGGCCAGTATCCAGTATTCGGGAGATAGTGGGTTCGAACCCCACTGTCGGCAGCCGTGAAGATGGTTTTCCGTGGTTTCCCATTTTCACACCAGGCAAATGCTGGGGCTGTACCTTAATTAAGGCCACGAGTGATTCCTTCCCACCCGTAGCCCTCTCCTATGCCATCGTCGCCGTAAGACCTAACTGTGTCGGTGCGACGTAAAACAAATTGTTATTGTTAATACGTATCGCGCTGCCGTGACCGTGACATAGCCCGTTCGATTTTGCACGTTTTCATATTTATGCTCACATACATTTTTCTTTTATCTTGTTTTTATCACGTTTATCGTAATTCATTATCTTCAGCTCACCTCTGCATACTAAACAAGTTCTTAGTATTGTTTAAATTCCGTCAGAGAAATCACGACGGTACTTGTACAGTAGTTTATAGATGCGAGTGTTTCACATCACTGTTGTTTTCAATAAATCAGAAAATAAATAATTTATCTGCCACGACAGACTTGTTTGTAAAGTAATTGTTTGAGTTTTGTAATTCATGTGTCAAAGTTTAAAATGTTCGTATTTATTGTTCCTTGACAGAACAAAGCTTTGGTAGTTTAGGCTGGGCCAATAATATTTACTACGATTATTTACAAGTGTAAACAGACACTGAACGAGATATGGGTTAATATGCTCGAGATTTTTACAAGTTAATGACACTCAATTGTTTAGCACAAACTTTCTAACTCGAGAAAGGTGAAACATTCAATTAGAGAAAGTCGAACGTATTGGTGTTGCAAAGCGGGCTCAATTTCTAAGGCTAAGTTCTTGAGCGGCTTATTTGAATGCCTAAATACTGTTATTAGAGGCCACCATTGTTAGCTAGTGTGGAGAATGTTCCGAATCGACTGTTGTGTGCAATATGGAACTCCACAAAGAATAATCAGTCTGTTTCTTCAACAAAGATCCTCATATAAGAGCAAGAGTAAATAAAAAATATAGAAACAAATAATAGAGTGGTAAGAAGGTATCATCTGTGGTGTAGTGGTTAGTGTGATTAGCTGCCACCCGCGGGGTCCGGGTTCGATTTCAGGTTCTGCCACGAAATTTGAAAAGCGGTACGAGGGCTGAAACGGGGTCCACTCAGCCTAGAGAGGTCAAATGAGTAGAGGAGGGTTCGATTCCCACCTCAGCCATCGTAGAAGTGCTTTTCCATGGTTTCCCACTTTTCCTCCAGGCAAATGCCGGGATGATACCTAACTTAAGGCCACGGCCGCTTCCTTCCCTTTTCCTTGTCTATCCCTTACAATCTTCCCATCCCCCACCAAGGCCCCTGTTCAGCATAGCAGGCGAGGCCGCGTGGGCGATAATAATAATAATAATAATAATAATAATAATAATAATAATAATAATAATAATAATAATAATAATAATAATAATAATAGTTACCGTGTTTTCGTGGAGCAGAAAGAGGTACAAGAAGATGCTGGTGGGAATGGGTCTATCTACTATATCAAAGGTTAAGTTAAAACTTTGACATAGGTTATATTTCTTTTCCAATCACAAACTTAACAAAAATTTTCACTTAGTGAAATAACTGGGTTATAGATACAAATAGCAGTTTGATTCAAGAAAGAAAACCCATGGGTTGAAGATTACAATTGCTGAGCTTCAAGCTCCAATCTTACAAGTTTACAGCATCGCAAATATTGTGTTTTATTAAACACCAGTTTCCAGAGCACTTTGCTCCAAAGGTTACAAATACGGCCTTCCAAGGGCACTCCTCAATATTGCAGAGGATTTGCAACTTCAGAAAAGACCTTACATGCTCTCCAACATTAACCAACGAGGCTGGGCTTCCAGTTTCTCACAGCCCACTCAAGACAACATTAGATACATAAAAATCTTACAAATCTGGCCTCTCTAGGCCCAACCTACAATTTACAATTTTTACACAGGGATATCTATGACCCAAACGACTGGGCCTTCGTGGAAAATAAAAAACAGGTTAAATTACTGACCCGAACACAAAATGTATGGAGGCGCACACTAGCGCTCCTAGAAAATCTATATATATTAAATAAGAGTTTTGTCTGTACATTGCTCAGAATTTGAAAATAATGGTATTTCTGTATCGGTCATGTCCATAGTAATAAGAAAATGCACTTTTTACTTTTCTGTAATTTCTGTCTGTCTGTCTGTCTGTCTGTCTGTCTGTCTGTCTGTCTGTCTGTATGTCTGTCTGTCTGTCTGTACACTCATCACGAGAAAACGGTTGAAGAGAATTTAATGAAAATCGGTATGTGTAGTCAGGGGATGAGCCTCTACAATCTAGGCTATAAATCATTTTACTCACGCTGAGTGAAATGGTAGTTTAGGGGAAGGCCTAAAATTGAATTGAATTGAAAAATGGGTATGCAAAGTTGGGGAATAAGTTGATACAATCTAGGCTATCAATAATTGTATTCACGCTGAGAAAAATGGTAGTTTAGGGGAAGGCCTAAAATATAATTCTCAAATATTGTTGTTATTAGTAGTCCTATCTTGATGAAAATAGGTATGCAAAGTCAAAAAATAAGTCGCTATAGTCTAGGCTGTAAATTATTTTATTCCCGCTGAGTGAAATGGTAGTTTAGGGGAAGGCCTAAAATGTAATTCTCAAATATTTCTTATTAGAGGTGTAATCGATGAATGCTACATAACTAGGGTTATTTAGTATTAAATTTCCTATTATTCATGTCTTATACATTGTTTCCGTACTGGCTATGATCACAAAGATATCCATGATTTTGGATTTTTGTTAGTAAGTCCATATCAGCGCCGAGTAACCAGAAATGGGTAAACAGTATTTAATGAAAATCGGTATGTAAAGTCGGAGAATAAGAAACTACAGTTTATGATATAAAATATTTTACAAATCACAGAGTCGAAGGAAAACTAAATGTGAAGGCCTACAATATAGAAAGCTCATAACATTGATCAACAATACCATTACATTGACCATTGTTTGTCGTGATGTGCTTTGTGTCATCTGTTGCCTTTCATCTCCGGTAGATAGAATTACAGCTGCGTACAGAGTATTTTTTATTTGATTTACGTCGCACCGACATAGATAGGTTTTATGGCGACGATGGGATAGGAAAGAGCTAGGAGTGCCTTAGGCCTTAATTAAGGTACAGGCCCAGCATTTGACTGGTGTGAAAGTGGGAAACCACGGAATACCATCATCAGCGCTGCCGACAATGGGGTTCGAATCCACTATCTCTCGGATGCAAGTTCACAGCTGCGCACCGTTAACCACACGGTCAACTCGCCCAGTCGTACAGAGTTTAACAGCCTGTCTGAATATTGATGGGAAGAAGCTGGGGAGTTAGATAACTTTCTTCTTTAGCATTACATTCCCCTGGTTTATAAATTTTCTGATACTACTGGTACGTAACACACTGGATCATCATAGCATTCGGGCTATTCAATCCCTACTCTGAGGCACTGATTGGAATGAACAGTGTGCATATTTAGCGGAATAATGGCAGTTGAGTGTTCATGGCAATCTACTGCCTGGTCATCCCAGCTCTGGAACTTTGGACTATTAGATTGGCACCGCAATCTAACCGCAGCACTGTACGTTAAAAGTGATAAAACGTGCGGCTTTCCATTTGATCGAGTACTTTATATGATAGCATTGCTTTTAATCGCTACATTCATACTTACGTTTCTGTAATGACCTATGTTGATTTCAGGTTAAGAAAACCACGAAGTCAGTCTTTCTGAGAATCCCGTAGCGAAGCACGGGTACATCAGCTAGTTAAGTATAAATCCCTAATTGGGCTCTCGGCCCAGTGATGTCGAGGCTAATTCCAAGTTACTGAGGTGACTAGAATGAAGGTTAATTTAACGCATTACAGAAAAGAAGAGTCTGTAGTCTACAGGGTAGTGACTAAACGAGAAATATAAAATGCCAAAAAATGTGTTAAGAAATTAGAGATATAGAAAATTTTAGTCACCGCATACCAAGTTGAATGGGAATCAACAGTGGGTAATCACACTTTGTTCCCTTAGTTTACACGTTTACCAGCCGGGATTTGAACAGAGTCCCCAGACTTGCCGAAAATCTACATTTAAACCGTTAAATTAGAAATTTACATAAAATGAAAGAGGTTTGAAATCTTCCCTCAAGTTATCTGCTGGAGCTATCAGATATTAAGAAAGTCTGCAATTACCTTGTTTAGCTGGGTCTTCCGAACGCCGAATTAACACTATGCGCCCGCCCGTAGTAATATTACTGCCAGGCGGCGTGCGCCTGAGTGCCGCTGTTAGTAATACTACTACCACGATCTTTGAAATTCAGCCACTCGAAAGCTATTCACGTTATCGAATTAGTTTTTGCTTTGACGTGTTGTCGATTTCCTATACTATCGTTAGGTGGTGTTGTCGATCAATAGTGATTGGTGGTGCAACTTAGGGACGATGATTCGTAGCCACCAGCGCTCAGTTAGATCTTACGTAATTGCTGACATACGTACTCCTCGCGCGCTTCAAATTTATGTGCGTGTGTTCTAATGATAGATTATATTGACTACACAGATTTAGAATGAAAGTGTAGTGAGGCAACAGTCTGCAATCATCTCCCAAGTAGTCGATTTATACTGTATAATTATGACCATCTGTGGGACTGTCAGACTAAAGCAAATCGGAAGGAATGCCAAAATCAGAGTTCGCGAAAAAACTGAAAAAGGGTGAAAAAAGTCACTGCAGAAAGAACACCTTCTAGCAATAAAGTGGCGAGATGTTCTAGACGTGTATATGGTGAGCACTGCACACGATGACATGATTGAAGTACCTGCAGCAAGAGGGAGCCACGAGAAATCCGAACCATCTGCAGTAGTAGACTATAACAAATTCAATATTGGTGTTGATAAGTCCAACCAATTGTTGGCATATTATGCATTCACAAGGAAATCGATCAAGTGGTGGAAAAAATTATTGTTCCATCTGTTTGATCTTGCCATAGTGAATGCCTATATACTGTACCGTAAGGCTTCTTCACAAAAACTTCCCCTTTCGAAATTTTGTGAACGTTTAGCGGATGATTTGGTGAGTAGTGTTGGGGCCGAAATTACTGAAGAATCACCAGCATCAACTGAAGGAAGGCTAGTGGGTAGAGATCATTTTCCAGACAGAATACCTGCAGTAGGCGCGAAGAAGGAAGGACACGCGCAGCGTACGTGTAAGGTTTGCTACGACAAGTCCAAACATAACACCGGTTGTGCTGTGAAGAAAATGACAACCATATATTGCCGTAAATGTGACGTAGGTCTTTGCATAGGAGAATGTTTTGAGTGTTACCATACCAAAGCTAAGTATTGGGAATAACAAATGTGTAATTCTGTTATTCAGTGACTAAAAACTATCGAACTTTTCTAGTGAATTAGAAATTCAAGTGCGTGAACAAGGATATCAGAATGGACCAATATTGTAGCCTAAGTTTCTTTCCAATGCTGAAGGTAAGCATTTTTTATTTGATTTCGTGGGATAGCCCACTCTTTGTACAATACGTATATTTAATTTATAATGCGAAAACTGACAGAATTATGATTTTTTTTTCTGAGAGTCTAAATTACGCCGGCACAGGGTAGGGACGCCATCTTGAAACATCCGGGCTCATAGTGTTAAAGGCCCCTGCCTCCGAGTAACACGCCGCATTCACTGAACCGGACCCTAAAACTGCCTAAAAGCGCCTGGCTTTTATAGCATTTTGAGGGGAAGTTTCCACAACTATTTACAGATAGGCTGGATGCCTGTACACACTCCAAATTTTAATTGGCTAGAGAAAATATTCCAAAAATTCCTCATTGGTTAGTAACTAAGGAAGAAGGAAGCAGTAGGAGTGTGGACAACTTTTACTTAAGAACAAAATAATATTCACAAACTACAATGAAAATTGAAATTTTCTTAATAATTAATTGTCCTTAATCCCGCCAGGGTCACTTAGGCTGATAGTAGAGACATCTAATAGTTACAACCCAAGTATCTTACATCACATTAGTACAAGTTCAATCAGATAGATGTCCTTATAGAAGGAACGCAGTTTAACAGGACGGAGAAGGTGTACCCCGGTACAATAATAATAATCATCTTATTAATAATCTTAATAATTATTATTACATAATATAATAATAAAACGCATGCCCCCTGCTACTATGTGGAGGCACTTCGATTTGACGCCATTCAGACTGTCTGCCTTTCAGTTTCAATTTTCTGTTTTACTCTACCAGTTGGAAGAATGACCTGAGCTCAATTTGGCGATCTGTGGCCAAGGGCCCGTTCTACCGCCTACGGCAAAGTAGTGTGTAACATGCCCTCTCCGTTCGACCACTCCGTGTAGCACTATCGGCAGCTTAAATCGTAGTTACCCGGCGCGTAATTTATCAGCCACTTCGAGGGCCCGATAAGATTTTACCTCCAGGGCAAATTTTGAGAGCTGGACATTATTAAGCTGTATTATTGGCTACATAAAGCTTAAATTGGCATAGCATGTTGATAAAAGCATTATACCGTAAGAGTGATCGACGTTGTATTGCAGGATTTTGAACATTAATGCTCCCCTTGAGTTGTAACGGTCACAACCAATCTCTCATTTCGACAGCGTCGGGGCCATATTTTATATGTCAAGCTTTTGTAAAGAAACTCTACAAGGATATAAAATCAAGACCTATTTGGAAATCATCTCAAATGGGCTTTAATTTTCTAATATTAATTTTTTAGATATATATATTAAGTTGATGAATCCTCTGAATTGCGCGGATATCCACAAAGAAGAGCTTTTGGGCTTAGACCTATGCCGTGTCAAGAAAATAAGGTAAAATTCTTTACATTTGGCAGAGAACTGTGCTCTGTGTCATCAGAAGAAAATCTCGACTGTCCAAGAGAAAGGCTTCTAGACGTTATAATAGAAGTGGAAATGGTTCGTTCATTCATCACCAGATGGCTTCCCTGATGCGGTACAGCGCTAGCGTTCGAAGCGGAAGCTGACGGAACCATGAGAATCAGTCTAAGAGGGTCACATAACATGTGCACGTAACATATGGCATTGACACAAGCCTGTAATGAAACATCTGGCGATGAGGAACGTACAAATTTGGAAAACACCGAGACGTAATAACAATAGTGAAGGGACAGGGAAGGGAACTACCTAAATAACTTAATGGCTGGCAACCAGGTATTACTTAATTGATAGCCAGTGTCCCTCTTGAAATTGTTACGATTTCTACGTATTTCCACAGCTTCCTGTATAATCCTGGACCTGTAGTGTCTAGTGTGGGTAAGAGCTCGAGCATCTTGGAACATGAAATCATGACCCGACAATGGAGCGTACTCAGCTATTGCTGATTTGTCTGGCTGGTTGAGACGAATATTACGTTCAAGTTCCTTGATACGGGTACCAATGAACCGGCATTTTTGGCCGATGTATACATTACGGCAAGTACAGGAAATTTCGTATACCGCAGGATGTAAAAGTGGGGACAATTTGTCCTAGACTGTGAGCAATTTTATTGGCGTTACCAAACACTGTTTTTATATTTTGTTTGCGGAGGACCTTGGCAATTCGATCTGTGGTGTAAATGTAAGGCAGGTAGGCAGTTCCCTTCACTCCTTCCTTGGTCGATTCTCCGGGATGCAGGGCTCTATGAATCTGCAAATCGCTGTAACCATTACCCTTGAACGTGACTTTGAGCGTGTCCATCTCCACCTGGATGTTTGATGGCTCACAAATTCATCTCGCCCTCTCGGCGAGTTCATGAGAATGCCTTGTTTTTGTGCTGGATGGTGGTGAGAATCTGTATGAAGATAGAGATTTGTGTGGGTAGGCTTACGATAGACGGTATGACCTAAGGAGCCGTCCGGTTTCTTTCTTACTAGAACATCCAAGAAAGGAAGGCATCCGTCCGACCCCATCTCCATAGTGAATGTAATTGAAGGATGTTTCTGATATAGCTGGTTTTAAAATATATGAAGTTTCTCATGACCTTCTGCCCAGACCACAAATGCATCATCAACATACCTCCGCCCGTCAAACCTATGATTTGGTACGATGAGATGAAATGAGATGAATTACTTCCTAAGTTTATATGAAAATTATGGTTTTCAATATTTTGCGAAGGTTTTGTACGTTAAATCACTTTACTCTACTCCAGATGGGCACCACTGATAATATTGTTCCTTCTCACTATCGACTTAACGTTATTTATCGTTATTTAGTTCCCGTCCTATGGGCCGAGGGGCTAAAGTTGCTCAATAGTCCACCCGAACCTATCGAGACGTATGGTCTGTCTACTCACTCCTCCTGTTAACCGTTTACACTGCTTGGTGGCATTTCATGTCTTTTCCTGTCTCGATTTACTTGCTCCACGTCTTGCGGCCTACCTCTATAAGGGTACTTTGTGGAATTATTTCCTTGCCAGGGGCTGCAGCTGGTCCATCCCCGGGGTCTCAAGACATTAACACTTCCCTCCACCACAAGCTTTTGCAAAGTGACTGCTTTTCTGGTGATGCAGCCGAAGTATTACATACGGGTAAGCATCACTCTCCCAACGTGAGAAATTAACATTTTGAAGAGTAAAAGTCGCTGAACGATCACATATCCGAATTTATTTTCCTGAATTCTTAAATATATGAGGATGTGAGTGAACTTTCTCTTTCATCCCACCAACAAAGACCCGAAGTTTGAATCTCAGCCCATGCGAGTAGGAATTTTGAAATTACATATCGGATTTGGATTGCATAATACAAAACTGGAGGGTCCGTGACTATGACCATGGTACCAACTTTTAAGTCATGCTGTATTAATTTTGCATTTAATAATAGTGTGTGAGTGATATCCAGTAGTCGCTGAAAATTGTAGAAACTCTGTAAAAGCAAGAGAGAAGCGCTCTCGCGTGGGTAGAGACCAGAGAGAGACTGTTATGACGATTATAGCAAGTGATCCTTTTGTTACTGTCATGTAATAGTATTATTTGTTTTAAATTCTTATGCATTTCTAATACGATCATTGCTTTTCTTCTAAATAAATAGCAGAATAATAATAATAATAATAATAATAATAATAATAATAATAATAATAATAATAATAATAATAATAATAATTTTAAGTCCAGCCAACTACTCTTAAGGGGTCTTCGGAGACTCCAAGGTGCCAGAAGTTTGTTCCGCGGTAGTTCTTGGTACTACCATTTACACTAGTATCATATAATTTATTACCACTTGAAATGCTTTGCTGTGCCATACTCAGACAAAATACAATAACACCAGACATTATCGCAAGTATGAATAGGCGGCAACATACCAGAAGGTACTGTGTTAATAGTGATGAAGAGCTCTAAATATGAAAGAAAAATAAATTTTGGAATCTTAACAGTGCATGAAATATTCTAATGTTCAGGGTGATCTTTGTATCAATGACAGGTTATTCTGCGAAAATTTCCATTTGGTAATTTACGTAGTTTTCATGGACTGATTGTGTCAGATGCCTGTATGGAATTACTTCAGAGGGAATACGTATATTTCAGGATTCAATATAGGAATGAACGATACTCAGGTAAATGAGAGACATGTGGGCCTTAGAAAATTTAACAATGTTGGGAATAAGAGTTGAAAATAGAATTCGGATAGACAATATGAAAATGACCGGTGCAACAACCACTTTAAACGAAAGTTACCCTTAATGAGGGTCTTGTGTTTACAGTACCTCTGAGGCTCCGAGGAGTTTGGTACATTGATTACCGCACGAGCTGGCTGTGCGGTTAGGGCCGCATAGCTATGAGCTTGAATCCGGGAGATAATGGGTTCGAACCCCACTGTCGGCAGCCCTGAAGATAGTTTTCCGTGGTTTCCCATTTTCACACCAGGCAAATGCTGGGGATGTACCTTAATTAAGGCCACAGCCACTTCCTTCCCACTCCTAGGCCTTTCCTATCCCATCGTCGCCATAAGACCTATCTGTGTCGGTACGACGTAAAGCCAATTGTAAAAAAAAAGAGTACATTGATTTCAGATCAAGGATATCAGTACAGGCACTAAAAGACTGAAACGTTCGTCGTCCCGAGGTGTTGCAGCTCTTTTCAGGACCCCACAGTTGTATATACAGTTTCTACCATACACCTAAATTCCTACCAATCTTACATATCTGGCAATACTGAGATTCGAACTCGGGCCTCATAAAAGGCAGGTAATATCGCTAACCGTTACACTAAGGTGGTGGAAACTAACCCATTTGATAAAATAATATCTCACTTTTTGATTAGCCATGAGCTATGACAAAACTATCCCCGCTTACAATAGAGCACCGAACCGTGTTCTCTTGATATATATGAATGAACTATTCCTGTCTACAGAAGGCACAAAGCTGTGCTATATTGCTATATAGCAAGAAGAAAAACGAACCATCCCCACCTAAAATGGCGCATAGAGTCGACCTGTATTGCTATATATAAACAACTCACACGTCCTACGGCAGGACACAGAACGTGTCCTATTGCTATATGAACGGACTGTCCCCGCCTACAACAGGGTACACACCTGTTACAATGGTTGCTTCACGAGTGTGCTGAGTCACTCTAATTTCCATGACTGGTGGTCATTTAAACACCCATAAATTAACCTCTCATATTTCAAAGTGCGGACACGTTTGTGAAATAAAATAAATCTGAGATAATTTCTAAACCACATATTCGCCTGCAATTCACATTTAACTGAGAAGTTTAAGAGAACGCAGAATACATTTTGCTTGGCACATAAGACTATTCCAGAAGTTATGCACCTCAGGGAATAATTAATGTTCATTATTACGAACCTGAAGCCTCCATGGCTCAGGCGGCAGAGTGCCGGCCTCTCACCGCTGGGTTCCGTGGTTCAAATCTCGGTCATTCCATGTGAGATTTGTGCTGGACAAAGCAGAGATGGGACAGACTATCCTCCGGGTATTCCGGTTTTCCCTGTCATATTTCAATCCAGCAACACTCTCCAATATCATTTCATTGCATCTCTCATTGATTAATCATTGCCCCAGAGGAGTGCAACGGGCTTCGGCAGCCGGCAAAATTCGTACCCTCGCTGCTGTATGGGGGCTTCATTCATTGCATTCCTGACCCGGTCGAATGACTGGAAACACGCTGTGGATTTTCATTTTCATTACGAACCTGCTAAGTGAACGAAGAGCGGACTCATTGTTAGTCACAACACCGAGTGACCTTAGCTCATTAGTGAGGTGGGTTGTCTATCACCCAGGAGAGAGCTGGCAAAAGACACCTAGCTCTCTTTGTCCAGTACAAGAATTTAAAAATTCTTTGCACTATTGCAACAAAATTAAAAATGATACGTTCCGATACTATGTGTTTTGTAGATAATGGAAGCACTCAACCACAAGGCAAAGTTTACAACACTTATGATAAGGAGGCAATCGCCGAGAGACTTGCGGAAGTATAGCAAGCTCACTCCTGTATATAAAACAGGAGATAAAAAATAACTCGTTAATGATAGACCTCTTGCTATTTTTATGCCCCAGGCAAAATTTTTAAAATTATTTTATACATAAGCACTTACGATCATGTTAAAAATAATATTTCACCTAGACAACATGGATTCATGTCGAAAAGATCCACAGTAAGAAACATTTACAACTTTACTGAATGTTCATCTGTCAGTTCAGATGAAAATGATTAAAAATTCACATTGATTTTCTAAAAGATTTTCACAAGGTTAATTACGATTGCTTAATAAATAAAATTTCTTCCTTTGTATTTTCAGCTACATTACAAAACTTGTCGATATAGAACTGAGGTTTTAAGTTAAAAATATCGTCTATCTCCCAAGTCCGATGTGAATTCTGGAGTTTCTCAAGGTGAAAATCTAGGGACATTGATATTTATTCCTTTTATACATAATAACTTAGCTGCAGTCGCTTAAGTGCGGCCAGTATCCAGTAACCGGCAGATAATGGGTTCGATCCCCACTCTCGGCAGCCCTGAAGATGGTTTTCCGTGGTTTCCCATTTTCACACAAGTCAAATGCTGCGGCTGTACCTTAAGTAAGGGCACGGTTGCTTACTTCCCACGTCTAGCTCTTTCCTGTCCCATCGTCTCCATAAGACCTATCTGTGTCGGCGCGACGTAAAGCAACTAGTCTAGTCTGGCTCAAGTATTTGGAATCCAATGACCACAAGGAAGCTCAGTTTTATCGGGAACGCTCAAAACATGTTTCTAAAATTCATGACTTAGAAAACAACCAGGCAGTTAGTTACCCAACATTCATAAATTATTCAGGTATACCCAAGGTACAAGGTGTGAATAGCTTGCACCACAGACTTACTGATGCCTATAACATCATCTCAAATTCTTATTTTTCTGATGATATTAGAATATACAAATCTATTAAAACCATCTTCGACTGTCGTCAACTTCAAAAAGATTTAGATTCTCTTGTAGACTGGAGCAAACAGAATGCGTCAAATTTTAATATACATAAATGTGTAGCCATGACATTTACTCGGAAGAAACAGAAGATTAATTATAATGACGCAATAGGTACTAAAATATTAACTCGTATCAAGGCAAAAATGGATTTTGGAATAACATTCAATGAAGATAATGACCGAATTTTAAAAAAAATATGAATAATGCTCTGAAATTATTAGGCTTTATTATACGTAATTAATTAGCATTTCGCTCCTAGACACTTTTACATTTATTTAATTCACTTTTAAGATCCAGACTGGAGTATGGCTCAAGTATTTGGAATCCAATGACCACAAGGAAGCTCAGTTTTATCGGGAACGCTCAAAACATGTTTCTAAAATTCATGACTTAGAAAACAACCAGGCAGTTAGTTACCCAACATTCATAAATTATTCAGGTATACCCAAGGTACAAGGTGTGAATAGCTTGCACCACAGACGAAATTGTGAATATTCGACTTTCCTGTGTAAAATAATTAATTATAAAATGTATGACTCAAATATGTTGCAGCCAATCTCTTTCTCTACACCACGGAAACTAAGTCGTCCGAGAAATATTTGCTTCCTTTCAAAGGCTAAGACTGAAATTTATAAAAACTCCCCAGTTAACAGAGGGTTTCGGATCTCTCTGGGTCAGCTCCTTCCACACCGTGATAATATAGAATTTACGAGGCTAACTCACAGGTCGGCCACGACATGATTCTGAAAGGAAATCATTTTGCCAATGACATGATGTCTGTATTGACCATTTTCAAATCACCTTGAACAATACGACTATACTTCTCTCGCTATTGACGTCCAAGACACTAATATCTTGCACAAATGTTAAGGCATTGTGTTTAGCGAGTGATTAAGACATAGGCACTGGATTTTCCTGCAGGTCATCCTGTGGAAACTCTGCTAAAGAACTCGCCTACAGATAGTTTACAATCTGGTGTGAAATACGAAGGAAAACAAGGGCTGGGAAAAACATCTCGCTGTGTCATTGTATGCACCAGGCACCTGGATTTACTTTTTGGTCCATAAGGAGCATTATTTATCTCGAGTTGACTTGTGTTCCATTTCATAATCTGTCACGAACGTACTACAGACATGAGTATCTGAAAAAGAGTACACGCATTTTGAGGGAAAGTATAACTAGGCAATTACAGTGGTGACGTTGATGTAGATAATTATTTTAATGGGAAGTAGAACTCAGCAACTATAGTGGGGATGGTGACGGTCAGAATTATTTTAAGGAGAAGTAGAACTCGGACACTGTAGCGTTGAGAGCGGTAGTGATAATAATTTGCCGGCAAGTAAAACTCGGCAACTGTAGTGGATATGGTGATGGTGGGAATTATTTTAAGGGGAAGTAGAACTCGGCAACTGCAGTGTTGATGGTGATACTGAGAATTATTTCAGTGGGAAGCACTCCTAGGCAACTGTGGTAGTGATGATGGTAGCTTAAGTAAATGGAAGCAACTCCAGTGCCAATTAGAGCCACGCGATCGTCAATCCACGCTTCCAAATGACAGGCAAGGGATACTGCGGATGTATTCTACGGCCACCCGCAGGCAATTTTCTAAGTTTTCCTTCCTCAACTTCAAGCGAATGCAGATAAGGTACAACATTTACAGAGGCATTACAAATTCTAACTCAAATTCTACACTTAATTTGTAGTCTGGACTGTACCAAACCGCAATGACGAAGAAACAACAAAAACTAGCAATATATTGGACTAATATTACTTCATAAACCGCGATCTAGTCAGTAAGTAATACACAAGTGATATTTTGGTGTACTGTGGAAATGTATACATTTTATAAACTTCCACTTAAGCAGTAGTTACGGTACTCATTATTCATATATTTTTAATGTACTCTACGTACGATGTGTATTATATAGATCATATGATCTTTTTTTAAGTGTGGTTACTTTTATTAATACCATTACTATTTCTATTGTTAACATTATCATATTATGATCATCAGTAGTTATTATTAAGTGTTCTAGGTTAAAACTGGTTAAGTGTAAGAAAGGAAGTACATCCCTAACTTTGCCAAAATAAATAAAACATATGATTATCATTACTCTGAAGAGCGGACAATTAACCTGCAGACAATAAATGAATAAACTGTACTCGTGTCACAACAAACAAATTGTATTTTTGATTTAAATTTAGCTTGCATTGAAGATAGAGCTGACTTGCCGAGGCAGCCAAGGCGTGCTCGGTTCACCGGAAAGGACATAGGTTCGATTCCCCGCCAGGAAGTCGAACAACTTAAGAAGCGAGATTTCCACTTCCAGAGGTACCCATAGCCATGAAGTTCACACATCCTACACAAAAAATGAGTACCAGGTTAATTCCTGGGGCAAAGGCGACCAGGTGTAGAACTAACGCCTCTACCCCAATAAGTTGCCAGGTTGGGGATAGTGGAAATCTTTAAATTCCACCCCTCGCAGGACCTTCATGGCCTGTACGGAGATGACTTTGATTTGCTTTGCTTCTCATTCTGCATAGTAACACAATCCCATCATGAAAGAACCATAAACTCAGTACTAAGTTGCGATTGTGATTATTATCTTAAGGGGAACTACGGCGTTTTAATACTAAATTAGGCCTATGTTTACCCCTTAGTCCCTGATACAGGGTCGCGGATAAGATAGGATGAAATTATATGGCATGTTTTATGGCCGGATGCCCTTCCAGACGCCAGCCTCATTTGTGGAACTAATGCAGATGGAATGAATGGTGGTGAATGAAGTTAGGTAAGGAGGTGGAATTAATAGGCTGAATCCTATGAATAGGAACTGTCCCGGCTTTTTTCTGGAAGGGAAAATGGGAAACCACAGAAAACTATTCTCAGGAGAACCGAGAGTGGTTTCGAGCTCGCTAGTTTCCTGAATGCAAAGCTTGGCTCCACAGCCGTAGTGCGTTAACTCCGCTCGATCAGTATTTACACTTATAAAAAGAACATTTCCGACCTTTCGAAGAATGAGTCTATTCACAAAATCAGGGGAAGGGCTGCGAAGTGCGTTAAAATTAATTCCTAGTCCCCGCAAACCGAACACCATCGTAATCGCGAACGGCCAGGGGAGATAGCCGCGGCGGTGGTGGCTATTGTTTCAAATGGACCTAAAACTGAGTAAACACTAATCAGAGGAAATAGGGAGAAGGCCCCAAAGAAGAGGGATAGGAAAGATGAAACTGAGGAGCCCGCAAAAGGTAACTGGATCCAACTAAGGGCCTCATATTCGCTCATTCACGCACCTAAGTTGAGAAGACGTGTGAAGCGAAATTTTTAGTCCCCCATGCGATAGGCAGGGCGTACTGTGATGTATTCTATGTTCCTACAAGCAGGAAACAAAGATTAACTCTGTTACTTTGAAGAACAGAGATTTTTGTTAAAGAAAGATGGTATTAAAACACTCCCTTCTTTTTTTTTTGCTATTGGCTTTACGTCGCACCGACACAGACATGTCTTATGGCGACGATGGGACAGGAAAGGGCTAGGACTGGGAAGGAAGCGGCCGTGGCCTTAATTAAGGTTCAGCCCCAGCATTTGCCTGGTATGAAAATGGGAAACCACGGAAAACCATCTTCAGGCCTGCCGACAGTGGGGTTCGAACCTACTATCTCCCGAATACTGGATACTGGTCGCACTTAAGCGACTGCAGCTATCGAGCTCGGTAAAACACTCCTAAGCACCTTCTTGTTGGTAAGGACCTCAAACAGGACGATCCCCAATTGGAGTAAGCAAGGGACCCTTTATAACTCTGTGCTCTCCATATTGATTGATCTTCGTGGAAAACGTACATGACAGGTTAGTGGGTTAAATCTTTACTATTTTTGTCAAATGAAGTGTACAAGCACTGATGTATTTTTTTCTAGTTGTTTTTACGTCGCACCGACACAGATAGGTCTTATGGCGACGATGGGACAGGAAAGGGCTAGGAGTGGGAAGGAAGCGGCCGTGGCCTTAATTAAGGTATAGCCCCAGCATTTGCCTGGTGTGACTGATGCATTTTAGAGTCGAGAGACTTCTCATTCTTTCTGGCCTTATCCCAATAAGTAAGGGTCGGATTAAGCTTAGAATTACGGCTGGATGCCTTTTCTGACGCCAACCCATTGAGCGATTTATGTGGTAGTTGGTAGCCGTAGTGTATGTGTGTGCAAATTAATATGTGCGTTAAAACTAGCATAAAAACCAAGTATCCGAGCTACATGAATTAACCAGGCGTGGTTAAAATCCCTGGCACTGTCTCTGAATCGAATGCCACTACGTTGACCATTCACCCAAGAAGCCAGAAACCGTAGAATTAGAGTACTCCTTCATATGTTGTGCTGGGTATGTATGTGTAGACCGTCATTCTTACCATATGAATTAACAGGGAAAAGCACAAAGTGATGATCTAAAAATATATAATGTGTTGCGAGGAGAAACGAATGACAAATCTAACAAAATTAATTATGCATGGAACTCTGGTGCCAACATACAAGAAGTAAACTCTTGTTCGGTCGGACTATCGTAATACTGTCTTTTTCTGCTATTTGCTTTACGTCGCACCGACACAGATAGGTCTTATAGCGACGATGGGACAGGGAAGGCCTAGGAATGGGGAGGAAGCGGCCGTGGCCTTAATTAAGGTACAGCCTCAGCATTTACCTGGTGTGAAAATGGGAAACCACGTAAAACCATCTTCAGGGCTGCCGACAGTGTGATTCCAACCAACTATCTCCCGGATGCAAGGTCACAGCTGCGCGCCCCTAACCGCACGGCCAACTCGCCCGGTTTAATACTGTTTTAAAAGTAGCATCAGTTGCGAAGAAATTCCGTATTATTCAACAAGCATGTAGCGACATTGTGTGACTAATTTCATCCAAAACTGCTCTTCCAGGAACATTTTCTTCATACATTTGATCTCTGGTGTATACGTTAATGATTACAACTTATACAGGTATATGTGGCAGGGGGGTAATATCTGGACAGCTCCTATTTCCGGACACTCGTATGGGGTTTATATTTGAAACAAGCGTTAGGTGTGTTTTAGAAACAGGTAATTAAATGACAGCACCCTCTTGCAGTAGAGTGAAAGACAAGAGTCGGACGGTTCTTGCTCCAGACAAAATCAAAGGAAACACGGTAAGACGCGCCTCCTATACTTTTCCTTATTCTGACCTTTCGTTTCACTTAAACTGAGAAAATACACAACCTTAGAGTAAGAGAATCTGTAGTATTGAAGATGAAAGGTTTAACCAGGCAATGTGTGGGTGGTAATATGTAGATCACGGCACGGGTGATCATGGCGCGAAATTTGAATGATGGACAGACTTGTTCCAATTTCCGGACGTTTGATTGTTCCCAATTCCGAGCACCAATGCATACCAACGATATATTCAAAGCTGGTTATTTGTACAGGTTAAAGAGACCACCACACTTTTTTTTGCTAGGGGCTTTACGTCGCACAGACACAGATCGGTCTTATGGCGACGATGGGATAGGAAAGGCCTAGGAGTTGGAAGGAAGCGGCCGTGGCCTGAATTAAGGTACAGCCCCAGCATTTGTCCGGTGTGAAAATGGGAAACCACGGAAAACCATTTTCAGGGCTACCGATAGTGGGATTCGAACCTACTATCTCCCGGATGCAAGCTCACAGTCGCGCGCCTCTACGCGCACGGCCAACTCGCTCGGTCCGACATGTATAAAGACAATTTAAAGTGATAGTACAATTGTGCCTTAGTTATACATTTACTATTATTATTAGATAATGAACAGCTTAATAACGAACATGGATCTGATTTTTCTGTCACGACTAATGTTTGTAATGAGTACAGTGTCTGTTACTCCCGCCGTACCTTCCCGTCAGACGCAGATAGTATCTTGCGTTTACTGTGTAATTTCATCATCACAGAATGTATCTACAGCACTACTGTACTGACATGTGAAGAAAAAGTCATACCCCTTTATCTTAGTAACCCTTCTAAGTTGAACTGATAGTTTGAGAACCAAAGTTATGAAATTTAAAAGAATAATAATATTTAATAATTGAGTTCATGACGACTGAACCGTTGTCAGGTAGCCTTATCAGTCAATTTCGCATTTTAATTATTGTACCGGGGATACAGCTTCTCCGTCCTACTAACTGCGCGCCTTCTATACGACCACCTATGTTATTGAACTGGAACTGATGTAAAGCAAATACTTGGGTTTGCAACTGTTAGATGTCTCTACCATCGGCCTAAGTGCCCCTTCGGGTGGGATTAAGGACAATTAGTTCTCAAGGGAAGGTCGAATTTTTAAACTTGTATAACCTTAGTTTCTGAAGATTGTTTTGTTCATGTATCAAAGTTGTCAACACTCCTACTGCTTCCTTCTTCCTTAGTTATCAACCGATTAACAATTTTGTGAATATTTCCTCCGGAACTCTGTAAAGAGTTCTGGAAACTTCCCCTCGAAATGCTATAAAAGCTGGGCGCTTTAAGACCGTATTGTCATCTTCATCACTCCAGTTGATCGTGTGCGGCGTGCATTAAGGAGGCAGAGGCCGCAGTTCCGCGTTTGTAAGGTCCAGAAAAAGATGGTAATGGCAGAAATTCATAATATGTGATAGATCCAGGCAGACAGCTTGAGGGGAAGGTTTCAAACCTCTTTTATTCATGTAGAGTTTGTTTTCAAACTTCTTTTATTCATGTAAAGTTTGTTTTCAAACTTCTTTTATTCATGTAAAGTTTGTTTTCAACCTTCTTTTATTCATGTAGAGTTTTCATTTCACGGTTCATAGGTAGATTTTCGGCATGTCTGAGAACTCTATTCAAATCCCGGCTGGTAAACATGTAAAGTAAGGAACAAAGTGTGATTAACTTCTGTTGATTTCCATTCAACTTGGTATGGGGTAACTAAAATATTCTAAACATCTAAATTCTTAACACCTTTTTGACATTTAATATTTCTCGCTTAGTCACCCTTCTTCAGAATAGGCTTAGCCTCTGCAACTTCGGGCTATAAGCCCACTTAGGGTTTTAAGAGTTTTTCTAGAAGAAGTGCAAGTGTTTCCCCTGCTAGCCTTTCGTTCATAGCTGATCATATTAAACCTTTTCTTTTTACATTAAGGCCATTTAGAAGGGGCACTCACTGCCCCTGTTTATTTTGTCATTGTTGATATAACAATGTGTAACAAACTGTTGAGCAGAAGTGACTGTAAAAACATTGTTTGAAGTTTGACAGACATGACCTTGTAAGAAACTTGTGCCTCTGAGTGGCTGGTCTACAGTAGCGTTTGGAGCTGACTCCTACGCTATGTAAATTAGTGGAGCAAACATGCTCTTGTAACTAGTGTACCTGTTCAAGGCTACTATGCTTATATGTTATCATGTTGATAACTCTGTCTAATTTTGTACCTGATTTTGGACCGGGCGAGTTGGCCGTGCGCGTAGAGGCGCGCGGCTATGAGCTTGCATCCAGGAGATAGTAGGTTCGAATCCCACTATCGGCAGCCCTGAAAATGGTTTTCCGTGGTTTCCCATTTTCACACCAGGCAAAAGCTGCGGCTGTACCTTAATTAAGGCCACGACCGCTTCCTTCCAACTCCTAGGCCTTTCCTATCCCATCGTCGCCATAAGACCAATCTGTGTCGATGCGACGTAAAGCCTCTAGCAAAAAAAAAAAAAAAAAAAAAAACTTGATTTTGGACTTTAAGTCATTGTTGTTGTAGGAGCCGACGAGCTCATTATTATATTGTTGTTGTTTATTCAGATTTTCTATCTATCAACATTTAAACTCAAAGAAAGAGAGGAAAGAAAGAGAATTTTAAAATTTAGTACCTTAGCTGGTCATATCCTTGTATGCCCATTCACCCCGGCACCTTCTTACACCTCTGTGAGCCACGGAATTTCCCTATCAATAATAATAATAATAATAATAATAATAATAATAATAATAATAATAATAATAATAATAATAATAATAATAATAATAATAATAATAATAATAATAATAATGACATAAACGCCATATAGGCAGCCTGCATTTCGAGGTTCAGTTTTCTCCACCAAATGCCAGAGAATCGAATCTCTATTGGGTGATCTATGGCTAAGTTTTGTTTTCCGGGTAATCACCACATGTGTCACCAGAGATGTTTTACATGCCGACATCGTTCGAAATGGAGAGCCGAATGGAAATATTTCGCCTTTCAAAATCCGACAACTTATGGCATGTTCGAACTCTCAGCCTTGGGAACCGGAGGCCTACACTGGACCACTGATCCGCAGAGCGAGCTAATAAAATTAACAATAAAGTTGATGTTATTTGTTTTATGCCCTACTGATTACTTATACAGTTTTCGGGGCGTTGAGGTGGCGGAATTTTGTCTCACAGGAGTACCTACTCGCCGCTGTGGTGTAGTGGTTGGTGTGATTATCTGAAAACCCCAGAGGCCCGTGTTTGATTCCCGGCTCTGCCAAGAAATTTGGAAATTAGTACGAGGGCTGGAACGGGGTACATTCAGCCTCGGGAGGTCAACTGAGTAGAGAGGAATTCGATTCCTACCTCAGCCATCCTCGAAGTGGTTTTCCGTAGTTTTCCACTTCTCCTCCAGGCAAATTCTAGGATTGTTCCTTACTTAAAGCCATGACCGCTTTCTTCCCTCTTCCTTGTATACCTGCTCCAATCTTCCAATCCCCTACGAGGCTCATGTTCAGCATAGCAGGTGAGGCCGCCTGGGTGAGGTACTGGTCTTCTTCCCCAGTTGTATACCCGACCCAAAATCTCACGCTTCAGGACACTGCCCTTGAGGCGGTAGAGGTGGGACCCCTCGCTGAGTACGAGGGAAAAACCAACCCTGCAGGGTAAACAGATTAAGACAGAATAAAGGATTACCTGCTTATAAATCTTCCGACACGAGGTTGGTGTAGCCTATTTGAGAACCAGCAATATCACGAGAGTGAACCGGAATCGAACTCATGAGCTGTGGCTCCGAGAACGGTCGGTCTACCTTCTGAGCCACTTAGACTTAGCTATGTTCACCAAGGTGCTGGAATTTTGTCTCACACGAGTTCTTCTACGTGCCTGTAAATCTACTGACA
Source organism: Anabrus simplex (assembly GCF_040414725.1). Taxonomy (NCBI): domain Eukaryota; kingdom Metazoa; phylum Arthropoda; class Insecta; order Orthoptera; family Tettigoniidae; genus Anabrus; species Anabrus simplex. The sequence continues at coordinate 238,402,990 of NC_090269.1, read as the reverse complement.
CGGGGCTAACATACTTGAACACATTCAAATACCACCGGACTGAGCCAGGATCGAACCGACCAAGTTTGTGTCAGAAGGCCAGCGCCTCAACCGTCTGAGCCACTCAGCCAGGCATGTAGCCATGCGCATGTATGTATGTATTTATGTATATATGTATGTGTGTTCTGAATGGTCCTTGTGTAAACAGAGATGTATGCTGAGTGGAAATATTTCTCGTTATTACAAACAGTAGCGCGCTGTCGTTATGATTAAATAATTGACTGGACAATGATTCATGCATCCTTCAGTGAAAGGTGATGTGCAAGATTCCTTCGTGGTCTGTTGTATGTGTCAAGCTTGGTAATGGTTACAAGAATCGTAAAGGTCTGAGTGAAGGCTAAACAGCATATTCGTACTGGGGTTTGTCTGCTGTATGCTCCTTATACTGTCACTGTACCTCTTGATCCTTTTATTAGCTAGGATTGTTAAGAATCATCTATGCGCCATCCTGATCGCTGTTAAGAAAAACGCGGTATGACGCAAATAGTTACAACAATACGTGGCATGGTCGAGAATCGAAAAGTTAACGTTTGATATCCGAAAGATCTCTAAGAGTCTAACTTTAATAATACATTCATATGTAATCGTTGTCTGCCTCTGGGGTGTAGTGGTTAGTGTGATTAGCTGCCACACCCGGAGGCCCGGGTTCGATTCCCGGCTCTGCCACGAAATTTGAAAAGTGGTACGAGGGCTGGAACGGGGTCCACTCAGCCTCGGGAGGTCAACTGAGTAGAGGTGGGTTCGATTCCCACTTCAGCCATCCTGGAAGTGGTTTTCCGTGGTTTCCCACTTCTCCTCCAGGCAAATGCCGGGATGGTACCTAACTTAAGGCTACGGTCGCTTCCTTCCCTCTTCCTCGTCTATCCCTTCCAATCTTCCCATCCCCCCGCAAGGCCCCTGTTCAGCATAAGAGGTGAGGCCGCGTGGGCGAGGTACTGGTCATCCTCCCCAGTTGTATCCCCGACGCAGAGTCTGAAGCTCCAGGATACTGCCTTTGATTCGGTAGAGGTAGGATCCCTCGCTGAGTCCGAGGAAAAAACTGACCTTGGAGGGTAAGCAGATTAAGAAAGAACGAATGTAATCATTGTTGTTGCTTTTTGGGTCACTAGTCCATAGAAGTTTGATGCAGCCCTCCATTACACTCAGTCATGTTCTAAGCCTTTCATTTCTTTCTTTCTTTTCATTTCAACGTAGCAACTACATCCTGCATCTACTGCAATCTTTTTTGTAATACTCATTGTATCGCGAAGATATTAAATAGGGTAATAATATTCCAGTCATCAATATTTACATTCTGCAACTAAAACCCTCATAGTGAGTAATAAAGTAATCGTGCCGCATAACATCACTAGTACAAGAAAAAGCAAGGTCATCGCCGTAAAGCTCATGAAGGCCCTTGGATGGATGGAAGGTAAAGGCTTCTATTACACGTAACCTCTGCACCTGGTGGGGGAGGGTGTTTAGCTCTATGGCCGGCCGCCTTTGGCCCCAGGAATTAACCTGGAACTCAATTTTGTTGTGCACCTCAGGAAGTGGAAATCTCGTTTCGTAAATTTTTCGACTTACTGACGGGGAATCAAAGCCACGTCCATCCGGATGATCGAACACGCCTTTACCGCCTCGGCCACGCAGACCCTATAATTCATCAAGGCCATTCAAAAACTTCATTCATTATCAAGAGTGATCTGAGTATCACAAAGATACTCTACTAACTGCTACTCAAGGTGCGATCGTGTGGTTCGACGTATTGAATGGTACATGTTTTATAAACATTTATTAACCCAAGTATCTTAACTTAATACGTTCTGTGTTGTTCGACATCTATTTCTCCCTTTCAAAGTTTTACTGGTGGTATAGGGTCCGTTTTCTTGGACCACAGAATGCCAATTTGATGACTAGAACAGATCAGCTGCGTGTAGGCTGACACGATTTAAATCATACTTAGTCATATCCAGTCATCGCTGTTTGGTCTTCAACGGGACCGTTGACAGTTGACGTCAAAATTGTCAGTTCTACAGGCTACAGTTTCTACGTAGCATGTCTGATGCGGTCATATTTCTGGAGGTGTCTCTGACGCATCTATTGGCACGAATGCGTCTTATAAATCAGATGGTCTATTTGAAAAGTTGAGTGAGACGAAAATAACATTAATAATATTATATGTATATAATATAAACTGCTCACAGTACGGTCGAATGGCGTGTTTATTTACGTAAGACAGGAGTGAACACGTCCACCAATAAGAGCGGTTCTCGAGAAAAATTCATGACCACGACTAACGACTAAATCACTTCTCCAGGGCTCGATTCCGAGTGACCAGTCTATTTTGTGAGTACGTAGGGAACACACACGTAAACTGATTTAAGTGAACATATATTTTTATGGACTCTAAGCCTTTCTGCGTTAAGTCTGCAAGCCTCTGTGAATTAACTAAACTATTCCACTATCCAGAATTTTCAACTAGCGCTGTGGCCCCCTTTACTTCAACAACTATTAACACTAAATTATTAAAACCCAAGTTAACCATCGTTACCTTGGTCTCCCTCGACTTTTCCACGACCGAGTCCATTATTCTCCTAGGCAATCTACCCTTCTCCATTTGCTTCACATGACCCCACCAACGAAGCTGGTTCATCCATCTAGGTCCTTATCTCCTCATTTTGGGTACCCTTCTCCCATTGTTCCCACTTGTTTGTACCAGCAATCATTCTCACTACTTTCATGTGTTATTTCTAAGATATCCCGAAGTCCGACTCCTTGGCTAAATCGTCGGCGTTCAGACCTTCGGTTCAAAGGGTCCCAGGTTCGATTCCCGGCAGGGTGGGAGACTTTTAATCGTGATTGATTAATTCTTCTGGCTCGGGGCTGGGTGTTTGTGTTTGTTCGAATACTCTCCTATTCATACTCAGACAACACACTACCAACCGTCATAGAAGCACGCAATAGTGATTACATCCGTCCATGTAGGGTTGGCGTTAGGAAGGGCAGCCAGCCGTAAAACAGGTTCAAATCCACATGTGCGGCACAGTTCGCACCCGCGACCCCATAGGTGTGTGAAAAGTGGTAGAAGAAGAAGAAAAAGAAGAAGAAGAAATTAAGATATCCCGAATCCACCCAGCTTTCACTCGTACAAGCAAATTCGATCTGAAACCAGACCAATGTAATGTGGTTCTAAAACTCATTTCTTTCTTAAACGATACCATTATAGCAACTGCGGGCACACTGCATTAGCTTGGCAGCACCTTGATTCAAATTCATTTAGTATATTATCATCCTGGGAGACCACGAACGTGCTACGCTGGCGTAGCAGGGGGAGAGGTGATACTCCCACGTGGCGCGTCCCAGGTGGCGGATAGGGGGTTACTAACCGGCTTGCCGGCGGACTTGAGGGAAATAAAATACCTCTCGCGGACCAAACACACACACCCCTGTGGGTGGGAGAGGCAGACGAAGAATTCACCCACGGTATCCCATGCCTGTCGTAAGAGGCTACTAAATGGAACGACCAAGAGATGATCCAATTAGAACCATGAGACTACTTTTAATTAGTACCAACACGCAGGGAACACGATGTGTCGCATTTACTTGCGCGTACTACCACTATGTTCGGTGCGCAATAGGTTTGTGATTAGTAGCGACAGTGTGTGAATCAGGAGGTGGGTCCTACAGTATCTGTGATTCGTACCCCTATATGAGCGACACCATGGTTCTGCCTTACCTATGCTCAGTTCCCAGTCTGTGAGGAATTCCACTCGATAGTACGAGTCCCTGTGGTTATTCCACTTATGTGAGGAACGCCATAGGTTTGCGTTGACTTTATAGGTTTGTGTTGCCTGTAAATAGCGCCGCAATGTGGGAAACACCATAGGTCTGTGTTACATGTGCGCATTACACTACCTGTGAATAGTACCATAATGTGTGGAATACCGTGAGTCTCCGCTACTTATGATTAGTACCGCAACATAGCATGGTTCTACTTTCATAGTAAATACCATTATGAGGGGCCGATGACTTGGATTTTGGACCCGTTTCGACTAAAAGCCTAATCGATTCAGCATCGTGGTATAGAAGCAGTCCCGTGGTCAGTACTACTATTGTTTTTTGCCAGCTTCTGTGCATGTGAGGCACTGTGGGTCGGATCCACTGACCGTTTTAAATTCATATCCGTTCATCCATTCATTCTTCGTCCTCACGCTTTGAATTCTGGTCAGTGGAGGTTTTGGACGTTTAAGCTGTCATTTCATTTCATCTCATTTCATACCATTAGGGGCCGATGACCTCGATGTTAGGCCCCTTTAAACAAAAACGTCAATCAATCATCATCATCCTGGGAGAGTACATATTCTACATACTAGAAATCATCCAACTGTTCCAGTTTTGTATTCCCTTCCTGGCATTCAATCATTTTGGGTTTAATCTATACCGACATTACTTTAGACTTGGAAATTCTGATTTTCGTATCATTCTCGCAGTTTCTCTTTTCAAACGCTATGAGAATGCAGGCATTCAGCGCAGTCTGCAACTAATACCAAGTCATCGGTGAAATAAAAGCCATTTTGTGCAGAATATAGTGACCTATATAAAACACGTTTGAATAGTTATAACACTATAATAACTGTGCGACGAAATTACAAAAATAATGCGCAAATTTGTCGATGTCTAACCATAATGGCGAATTCATACAAGCGGAATTTCATGGAACTACAGTTAGAAGAAGGAGCAGGTCGTGGCATTTCTAAAAAGATACCACTTACCAACGTCGAACGAAGCAGATTCTACAGGGAGAGAAGAAAACGTAAGCGGGAAGACGCCACCGGGCCTCCTATACCAGTGCAAATATTGTCGACAGAAATTCTTCAGTGGATTTATAAGTCGATATGAGTTCCGGTGATGAACATCGATAACTCTGATGAGTTGTTCGCCGCCTCCAAAGTCGTTGAGCAAGCATTCAGGGAAGAGTTGTCACTGCACGAGTTGTGGCAACTAAGGTGGGTAACGAGTACCTCTCTCTGTTCACACGACGTATTCACGTTAAGAAAATACATACTTGTGGCCATGTCCCGACACAACCTACCTTATTTTCTGATACGATGGTGTGACGCCCATTAGCCACTTAAACCGAGCGAGCGACTGAGTGGTTCGGGTCATGTAACTCTCAGCTTGCTTTCAGAAGGTAGTGGGTTTGAACCGCAATGTTGGCAACCCCGAAGGAGGCTTTCCGTAGTTTCCTGTTTTCACACCGGGCAAATGCTGAGGATGTACCTCAATTAAGGCCACGGTCTCTTCCAACCCACTCCTAGCCCTTTCATATCCCATCGTCGCTAAAATACCTATCTGTATCGGTACGACGTAAAGCAAGCTGTAATACACCACTCGGCCTGCATGCGCCGTGTTTTCTACACATAAATATTGAATTGATGAATAGGATATCTCCTAACCGATTTTCACAGGGGCACTACTGCCAGCAGGCAGGTTACGTCATAATGTGAAGAGAGAACAAGCGGACGGTCGTTCGCAGCATGTTCCTCAGCGCTACCCGTCTAATCCAACCTCTTGCCTTAGTAAGAATCCTTTTTGACCGCGTAGTACTAGGCTGGTGTATTTTTAATAATTTCGTGTGGCTATTTCTAGCCGAGTGCAGCCCTTGTAAGGCAGACCCTCCGATGAGGGTGGGCGGCATCTGCCATGTGTAGGTAACTGCGTGTTATTGTGGTGGAGGATAGTGTTATGTGTGGTGTGTGAGTTGCAGGGATGTTGGGGACAGCACAAACACCCAGCCCCCGGGCCATTGGAATTAACCAATTAAGGTTAAAATCCCCGACCCGACCGGGAATCGAACCCGGGACCCTCTGGACCGAAGGCCAGTACGCTGACCATTCAGCCAACGAGTCGGACAGGCTGGTGTATGATACAGCAGCAATGCATTCGCTGTCTACATATCGGCAATGTCTAGTGTGTTCCGCAACGACAAATACACAGACTTCATTTTAATCTATGGAGAATCTGGTCGGAATGCAACTGAAGCACGCAGACGGTATGAACAGGAGTTTCCAAACAGACGTCTGCCTTCCATACTCGTGATTCGCCGAACAGAGCTGCAATTAAGAGCTAATGGATCTTTCAAAGCACATACCAGCAGGGACATACCCGTCAGTGACAATACTGATGTTGCGCAGATTGAACAGCAATACTTTGAACGCAATCCTTCACACCGTAAGTTGAACTCCACCTAATTGATAATAACATACAAACCAACGTACATATGTTTAATGTTACTTAGGGCAATGATGAGCTGCGGATGTGCTAGGAGTATCCCGAACGCCAGTACAAAGGATCTTGAAGGAGAGAAAATGACACCAATATATAAGGCACACCTAGGTCAGCAGTTCTATGGAAACGATTTTGATCGCAGGGTAATATATTGCCGATGAATGCCCGCGGCATTACAGCAAGATCCACATTTCATCCGGAATATCCTATGGAGTGATGAAAGTTATTTTTGGAATGATTCGATCATCAACGCTCACAGTCTCCGTTATTAGGCTCCAGCAAATCCACATTGGGTTCGAGCACAGCATATGGACTCAAGTGTGTGTGTGTGGGTGTGTGCGTTAGTGTGTGGTGTGGTATTCCAGGAGACTACATTACTGGGCTTGATTTTTTATCCCATAGGCTCACCAATAGGCGTTATCTGGAACTTTTAGAGACCGACGTGTCTCTAGAAAACCTTCTAGAAGATATTCCACTGCAGCTAGTACAGCAAAATTGGTTCCAGCATGATGGTGCACCACCTCATTACTTTAGAGCCGTTAGGGAACATCTTGATGCACGATATTCTGAATGGTGGATAGGTCTTGGTGGAATTAGGCAGTGGCCACCACGATCGCCTGATATCAAGCCTCTGGATATTTTTCTGTGGAGATATATCAAATCGAAACTGTACGAACTTTCAGACACTGCGAGACATAATCAGCATTGCCTGCACCATCAGAGGCATATTTTTGAGCATATCGAATATCGGTAACTGTAGAATGTATACGTTCTGGTAGATCCAAGTATGACATTTTAATTTTCTGAGCTTTGAAACTATAATAATATGTGCTACGGGGCTACCGTGGAGCCGAAACGGGTTAAAGAAGGTGCCGGGGTGAATGGGTCTATCTACAATATTAAAATTAATTTAAAACTTGAACTGAAGGTTATAATTCTTCAAAAAACAACAACTTAACAAATTTTCACTTCGTGAACATAACAACATGTAAGATACAAAAGCAATCTTGAAACCAGACTAGGAAAATCCAAGATTAGTGCATTGTACAGATTCTGGGCTTCAAGACCCAAGTTTTACAATTCCACAGATACCGGATCCATTTTACAACTTTAATTCAAACAAGGATTCAGTTAGTCAAGGGCAGAAAGCCTCTAATTCAAGAGCACTTTCTCCCAAAATACAATATCTAGCCTTCCAGAGGCACTCGTTACTCTTACAAAACTTTGAAAAGGAGCTAATAGGCTCTTAGTTTCTTATGGCCCACTCAAGGCAACATTACATCAAAATTTACAAGCTCTGGCCTCTCAAGCCACCATTTACAAATTGAATTGGTTTTTACACAGGGGTATCTAGTACCCAACCTACAGGGCCTTTGCGAAAAAGAACAGGTTAAATAAACGGCCCGAGCACAAACTGAATGGAGGCGTACACAGCGCTCCAAGAGAATGAAAATTTTAAAAACCTACAGGACTCTCGGCCGATGAGACTGGGGCTAGTCCCAAACTTGTGAGGTGGCTCGTATGGAAATAACTTTAACATATTAGAGGAACGAAAGGTTGCAAAACGAAGTCACCCCAAATCAAGATTAAGGGGAGCTCGAGAGGGTAACATTATGAAGTTTTATATTAGCCGAAAGAAAAGTTACATTTTAGAAAAGTAGGTTACATAGTTAAAGATTCGGATCTGCCCCTCAGATAAAGTAGCGGAGACAGCAAGAAAGAATTTTATGTGGCCATTATCTTATAGATATTCTGGCTGCCGACGAAAGAGGCGCCCCGACTCCTGCCTTAACACACACACACTTAGAAAGACGACGATCAATTGGCAAGGAAACACGAAAAGCCGCAACTTATATGCCCTCACGGAAGGTTGGAGAGAATTCAAGACTTAGCCGGCCACACCCTCTCAATTCAATTGGTTAATCTCAAAAGTTACACTCAGAATCGAACAAGAAGCCTTTGATAGGTTGAAAATTTATTACAGAAATTCCTGATTGGCTAGATTCAAACTTGGCGGAAAGAAAAAGAAGTGTTGCAAACCCAAAAATAAATGAACATAGAGTCAGTTATGGACAATCCAGAAATACAAAATTTCTTCAAGTTATAAGTTCTTTCACCTTGCACCAGAGTGCATGATCATAGTTTTTGGTAGTGTCATCTGTGGAAAAATATCCAAACTTCTTGATGTATATCAAGACAAAACAAGGAGAAAATCAGTCAGTTTAGGAAACTTCACAATAACAAAATTACTTAATATTTCAGTGGTGACATCTTCCGATTAAAGTTCCAAGTCCAGGTATTATCAGTTTCACCTTTTGATCGATGGGAGAGTTTATAAAGGCGCTTATTTTGAATGAGCGGAGTCGAGGTGTACCTCCCGGTACAATATGTATGAGTTTTTGTTTCATACAAACGACTCTTCTGTGAAATGGACTGTCTGCACGAGTATAAATTAATAAGATATTAAATTTTATCTTCTGCATTTTTGGCGTATTTACAAATGTACCCTGTTATAGAACGTGTGCAGTGAAACGACTGCTATTTGTTTCACAACATCCAAAATACAGCACGTTGCAGCGCTCCTTCGAAAACACGCGACTAGGCATCCCATGCGTCACTAGTGCATGTGGGAAATTTGTATGTAGAAAGTACGGCGCTCGCGGGCCACCTTGCATGTAGCTACTTGAATGTGCGGTGTTCAACCCTCCAATTCCCATATTTTATAGTTTACATATAACCACATTAATCTCTATCACAAACGAACTGTCCGTACGTACACATTAATGTACAGTGTTACATTTAACTTTATACCACTCATAAGTTTATTTCTGGTGTTAAGTCCACAAATGCATGCACCATCCAAAAAGGTTCACAACTTCACAGAACATGTATTACTAAGAACTATTCAGTATTATTATAATGTTGCAGTAATAAAAACATATACATAAAAGAGCAGACAAAAGTGATATCTAAAACTGTCGAACAATTTCTGACCTTTGATAAAAAATTAAAAAACATAGTTACGGGAAAATATAATTTTTTCTAATTTCAGTTTGTATTACTCTCGAATTCTCTATAACATTGCATGAAGCCTGTAAATACAGTAGGTTGTTCCTAAATAAATGAAAGTGTATAATAATAATAATAATAATAATAATAATAATAATAATAATAATAATAATAATAATAATAATAATAAAGTTGTCTTCTTCCCCTGCTTCTTAATCTGTTTACCCTCCAGGGTCGGTTTTTCCTTCGGACTCACTGTCCTGGAGTGCGAGGCATTGGGTCGGGGATACAACTGCGAATGAAGACCAGTACATCACCGAGGCGGCCTCAAATGCTATGCTGAACAGGGTCCTTGTGGAGGGATGGGAAGATTGGAAGGGACAGGTAAGAAATAGGGAAGGAAGCGGCCGCGGACTTAATTTAGGTACCATCCCGGCATTTGCCTGGAGGATAAATGGGAAACCACGAGAAACCACTTTGAGGATGGCTGAGGTAGGAATAGAACAATCTCTACTCAGTTGACCTCCCGAGGCTGAGTGGATCACGTTCCAGCCCTCGTACCACTTTAAAATTTCGTGGCAGAGCCGGGAATCGAACCCGCTCCTCCGGGAGTGGCAGCTATTCACACTAACCAGTACACCACAGGGACCGACAACACCACCACCAACTAAAATAATAATAATAATAATAATAATAATAATAATAATAATAATAATAATAATAATAATAATAATAATAATAATAATAATAATTGCGATTAAGCTAATTTATGAATATGGAAAGTACTTGGAGTCGATTGTTTTCCTATATGTGTGCCAATATGTCTTTGTTTGTTTTGCTGTGGCCTTCTTTTTTGTCATTTGTCCAAGTCGTTTTAGCCTTTTTGTCCGTTTTCTTGTCTAATTAGCTACTGGATTTAAAGTTCTCCCTGTTTTGTCTGTCGTTCTGTATGGTTTCTGTCCGCCTCCATAGCGCAATAGTTAGTGTTACTTGCTGCCTTCCTCGGGGACCCGGGCTCGATTCACGATACCACCGAAATGTTAAGAAAGACAGAAGGGGTAGTATGTGGTTGAAATGCTACATGCAGCTCACCTCCAATGGGGGTGTGGCTTAAAAAAGCTGCTCCACCTCGGAATGAGGACACAAGCATTGTATGATTTCCGACAACTTAAGATATTTCTTTACTTCATCGATCAATTATTTTTACTCTTGTTTTAATGAGTCTGTCAAGGTTTATTATTTTCACGTGACCGTAAAATTTTAATATCAGTTTTCCACGTCACTGTGAATGTCTGTGATTTACTTGATTTCCCTTTTTGTTTCTGAGTGTTTATTGCTCACAGGTGAGCTTTAGGCAACCGAGTTAGTAGCTACGGGGTTTGGATCGCGTAGCTGTGGGCTTACATTCATGAGATAGTGGGTTTGAACCCCTCAATGTCAGTAGCCTTGAAGGTGGATTTCCGTGGTTTCCCATCTCCATACCAGGCAATTGACACGACTTAATTACGGCCACGATCACCTCCTTTTCACTTATAGCACTTTCCTGTCCTATCGTCGCCATAAGGCCTCTCTGTGTTGATGCGACGTAAAACTAAAATAAGAACGACTTCTGAGCCTAGAATTGTCTCTTATGATTTTGAGTTCTTTTTTTTTTCAGCGTTTCCCATGTCTGATTTCCTGTTTAAAATTACTTTTTTTGTGTAGATACATTATGATTTACACTGATTGACAGAGCAAATGCAACACCAAGAAGGAGTGGTCAGAACTTTATGCCAATTGCAGGGTAGACTGACGTCACTGAGGTATGCTCATGATGTGAAATGCGCCGCTGTGCTGCGCACGTAGCGAACGATAAATGGGACACGGCGTTGGCGAATGGCCCACTTCGTACCGTGATTTCTCAGCCGACAGTCATTGTAGAACGTGTTGTCGTGTGCCACAGGACACGTGTATAGCTAAGAATGCCAGGCCGCCGTCCACGGAGCCATTTCCAGCAGACAGACGGCTTTACGAGGGGTATGGTGATCGGGCTGAGAAGGGCAGGTTGGTCGCTTCGTCAAATCGCAGCCGATACCCATAGGGATGTGTCCACGGTGCAGCGCCTGTGGCGAAGATGGTTGGCGCAGGGACATGTGGCACGTGCGAGGGGTCCAGGCACAGTCCGAGTGACGTCAGCACGCGAGGATCGGCGCATCCGCCGCCAAGCGGTGGCAGCCCCGCACGCCAAGTCAACCGCCATTCTTCAGCACGTGCAAGACACCCTGGCTGTTCCAATATCGACCAGAACAATTTCCCGTCGATTGGTTGAAGGAGGCCTCCACTCCCGGCGTCCGCTCAGAAGACTACCATTGACTCCACAGCATAGACGTGCACGCCTGGCATGGTGCCGGGCTAGAGCGACTTGGATGAGGGAATGGCGGAACGTCGTGTTCTCCGATGAGTCACGCTTCTGTTCTGTCAGTGATAGTCACCGCAGACGAGTGTGGCGTCGGCGTGGAGAAAGGTCAAATCCGGCAGTAACTGTGGAGCGCCCTACCGCTAGACAACGCGGCATCATGGTTTGGGGCGCTATTGCGTATGATTCCACGTCACCTCTAGTGCGTATTCAAGGCACGTTAAATGCCCACCGCTACGTGCAGCATGTGCTGCGGCCGGTGGCACTCCCGTACCTTCAGGGGCTGCCCAATGCTCTGTTTCAGCAGGATAATGCCCGCCCACACACTGCTCGCATCTCCCAACAGGCTCTACGAGGTGTACAGATGCTTCCGTGGCCAGCGTACTCTCCGGATCTCTCACCAATCGAACACGTGTGGGATCTCATTGGACGCCGTTTGCAAACTCTGCCCCAGCCTCGTACGGACGACCAGCTGTGGCAAATGGTTGACAGAGAATGGAGAACCATCCCTCAGGACACCATCCACACTCTTATTGACTCTGTACCTCGACGTGTTTCTGCGTGCATCGCCGCTCGCGGTGGTCCTACATCCTACTGAGTCGATGCCGTGCGCATTGTGTAACCTGCATATCGGTTTGAAATAAACATCAATTATTCGTCCGTGCCGTCTCTGTTTTTTCCCCAACTTTAATCCCTTTCGAACCACTCCTTCTTGGTGCTGCATTTGCTCTGTCAGTCAGTGTAAATACAGCGTTGTGATATCGTTTTTTCATGGCTGGAAACGCATTTTTAAATTATATTTTTGAGGTATTGGTGGGAGAGTCGGTATGTTGCGTCAGTTTCAATGACATCTAATTCATATGGCTTTTAATTTGATTTTGATTTCCTCAATTGTTTCACCGAGGAATGCAAACTATGGTACCCATTCGCTTTCTCAGCATTTTGTTTCTATGTGCTTTTTTGTTGCTCATAATGTATTCTGTTTTTCAAATATAATAATAATAATAATAATAATAATAATAATAATAATAATAATAATAATAATAATAATAATAATAATAATAATAAAGACCTTCGGAGTGACCTGCTGTAGATCTCTTTCTAGCAGACGACCTAAAGGCGACCCGCATATCTGTGAGGATGGGGCCTTACATGAGACGAAATGAAATGTCGTATGGCTTTTAGTGCCGGGATATCCCAGGAAGGGTTCGGTTCGCCAAGTGCAGGTCTTTCTATTTGACTCCCGTAGGCAACCTGCGCGTCGTGATGAGGATGAAATGATGATGAAGACAACACATACACCCAGCCCCCGTGCCATTGGAATTAACCAATTAAGGTTAAAATCCCTGACCCGGCCGGGAATCGAACCCGGGACCCTCTGAACCGAAGGCCAGTACGCTGACCGTTCAGCCAACGAGTCGGACTACATGAGATGATTTCTAACGATGAAAACGGTTCACACACCCAGCGCCAGAGCCAGATGAGTTAGCCAATTATGGTTAAAATTCCGACTCGCCCGGAATTGAACCCGGGAATTCCTGGACCAAAGGCCAGAACACTAACCATTTTGCCAGGTGCCGGACGCTTCTCGAATGATACGTGGAGGGTGGCGTGCCAGATGCGACCGTGCCGCATGCGACCCGGGCCACTAGCGACCGCATAATGTGTAACCGTGCCGGATGCGACCGGCGTTGACAAACAAATTGTCATTTGATAAGTTGTGTCATCACCCAAGATAAGGTAAGGTAAACTAAACGAAGTGCAATGCCATTTCAATAAGTCCTATAAGCAGCTACTGCCCCTACTTTACATAACACTTCTGGGGGAAACTCGTTTTACAATACGAAACATGGTGATGCGTTTACGTCTTTATCGGGCGAGTTGGCTATGCGGTTAGAGGCGCGCGGTCCAGAGCTTGCATCCGGGAGATAGTGGGTTCGAATCCCACTGTCGGCAGCCCTGAAGATGGTTTTCCGTGGTTTCCCATTTTCACACCAGGCAAATGCTGGGGCTGTACTTTTAAGACTTCCTTCCCATTCATAGCCCTTTCCTATCCCATCGTAGCATTAAGACCTGTCTGTGTCGATGTGACGTAATGCCACTAGCAATAAAAAATATCCTAATTCTCTGAAATTATTTACGACTTAGGCCTACTATTTATCGTGTCCTATTAATACCAGGAGTGTCCGAGGACGTGTTCGGCTTGCCTGGTGCAGGTCTTTCTACCTGACTCCCTTAGGCGGCCTGCGCGTCTGGATGTGGGATTATGATAATGAAGTAGGGAGAGATGAAACCCGGTTTCGGCACGTAGCCTACTCCTCTCGAATAATACCAAGGGGTCTGCTCAATGCTTTACGTCGCCATCCGACGGCCGGATCACCATCAACAGCATCATATCCCCTCACTCCATTTGAACACTGAGAAAAGGTTTGGATTTGAATCCCGGATTTTGGCATGCAATCTAGTGTTTAGAAACTGTCTACCACCAATTTTCCTACCCTGCCCGCCAACATTCTGATGGTGAATTTTCTTTTCATCCAGGCTAAGTGGCGCAGACGGCTCAGACGGTTGAGATGCTGCTCTTCGGACTCCAACTTGGCAGGTTCGATCCTGGCTCAGCCCGGTGGTATTTGAACGTGCTCAAATACGTCAGCTTTGTGTCGGTGAATTTACTGGCACGTAAAATTAGTCCTGCGGGACTAAATTCCGGCACCTCGGCGTCTCCTTAAACCATAAAAGTAGTTACTGGGACGTAAAGCCAGCAACATTATTATATTTTCCTTTCGACCAATGGCACTCGAGCCTGCTAACAACGGTGTCAGACCTTTATTTTAGAAAAGACCAAGTTAGCTACTTATAAGCAATCTGCCACTTGGTGACAGCCCTTAATGCAGATCAATTGTAAGTGATTGATGGGTCGCATGCGGCACGGTGCTTATCCGCTCGGTCGCTATTGGCACGATAATGGCCGGGTCGCATCCGGCACGGGCGCATCTGGCACGTAACCACATGGAGACCACCTTTTCCTGCTGTTTCTTTTAGGATTTCCGTCTGTTTTGTGTTCTTGAAATGTCGAGAGTTAAGGTTGCTAGGTCGTCTGTTATTAATTTCTAGTTGTCTTCTACCGAATGTTATTGGTGTGATTCTAATGATGAAAACGGTTCACACAACCAGCCCCGGAGCCAGACGAATTAGCCATTTAAGGCTAAAATCCCGACTCCGCCGGAAATCCTGGACCGAAGGATTTTGAGGATTAAATTTCGCTTTCCGCCATTTACTATTCCGAAGGCACAGTTGAGGAGTTATGGAGAGAACCCATCGTCTTGTCTTACCACTCTTTTGATTTTTAAAGGTTGTACAATTATTGCTATTTATATTCGTTTTGGCCTTCTATGGACCACACTTAGCTTATGCTTCATCTTCTTGGCTTCCTGTATCTTCTGCCCCCAAAACCTTTTCAGATTTTGACTTCTAGACTCCCTCTGTTAGTCTGTCAAAGATCGTTGTTGCCTCTCTGGTTTCTGAAATTCCCTGTGTCTGTCTACTATTTTTCGTAATTTGTTTCTGTGCAACATGCTTTCGGTGTTTAGACCTAGTTCAGTTAGATATTTGATAACTTATTTGTCCAGGTTTTCGTGCTCTTTTATTTCCTGGTGTACTCTCATATCGTTCTTAGCCTATCTGTCGTTACTCATCCGATGAACGTGTCTAGGAAACATCAGTCGTCTCTTCCTCATTTCATCAGTCAGTTCATAAATCCGTTTCAACAGTTCTTCATTACTTCTTTTCTTCCAGATCTTACCTGTCTTCTTGGGACCTAATATCTTTCGTAAAATGTTCCTTTCTATCTTCCTCATCTCCTCACCTTCCAATTTTCTGTTGTGGATTAGACATTCCGATGCATAAAGTGTGTCTGGCCTTTTTACTGTAGTGCTTTGTAATTAATGTTCTTATCGACAGTGATGTTTTGTTGTATACGTTTTGTGTGAGTTTGTAAGCTAATTCCATTTTCCTAATCCTACTCACCTCATTATCAATACCACTGAACTGTATCCAGTCACCTAAATACTTGAATTTGGATACTTTCTTTATCTTCCCGTGTTCCATTTCCCAGTCTGTCAGCGCGATCATTACTCGAGTTTTATCATATGATATATTCAGTCCTGCCTTCCTTGCAGTTCCTTTGAGCTTGTGTATCATCTTCTTACATTGATCATCTATTTCGCTCAAGATCATAATGTCATCGTTAAAACCCAAACTGTCTACGTCCAGGTTGTCTTCCTTGTATTCTAACTGTACACCACTCATGCCTTCCTTTCTTTTTCCATCAAATTTTAATTTAAGATTTTCAAATTTGGAAAGTTATTTCTTCCCTTTCTTCTCTTTCCTTTTTAAAGTTTAAAATTTACACAAATAACAATGGACTAGATCAGGTTAGTTCATGAGCTTAAGAAACAAGTTTAGAAAAATCTAGAACAATAACAGTTTATTAAATGAGCTTTAAGCTCCCAAGTTACAAATTTTACAAGGGTACCACTGCTCCCTTCAATAAACCATAAAGGAGACTGAACTCCAAAATGTACTACACTTACACGGGGCGTCTTTGCTTCACATACTTAAGTAGGAGACCATTCTCCAAAACTTACAAGTTCCAAGCCTCTCCAAGGC
The DNA here is from genome assembly GCF_040414725.1 of Anabrus simplex. Classification (NCBI taxonomy): domain Eukaryota; kingdom Metazoa; phylum Arthropoda; class Insecta; order Orthoptera; family Tettigoniidae; genus Anabrus; species Anabrus simplex. Next base: position 238,386,609 of record NC_090269.1, on the reverse strand, counting down.
ACAATCTAACTTTTACAAAACGAACAGTATTCAGTGTCTTATCTGCTCACCAGTCGAATTTACATAGGAAATAGAATAATACTAGTTAATTTTAACAGGGGTATTAAGTACCCGTTCTACAATTGCCTTAGTGAAAAAAAGGGTTTACGTTATTGGCCGAAAATCAAAATATTAGGGGGCGAACTCTTGCATTCCTTCGAAATTCAACAGAACATAATTTAAAAACCTATGTGGGCTATGGCCCGACGTTACAGAGGCTGAGCCTATACTACGGAGGAGATTCGATAGAAATACAATTTTTAGATTAAAAAAGGAAGAGATAAATTTTATTTACGACGTCATAGTCACCTCAATACCAAGTTGAAGGGGAATAAACGAGGGTACCCACTCTTTATTCCCTTAGTAAGACTAAGATCTTTACACTGTGTTTAAAGTTTTACATGGACAGTGTTACATTAAAAACGGATTTTGAAACCTTCCCCTCGGGTTAGCTTTCCAAAACTATTACATGATTAAAAGACACCTACCATTACCTTGAACTGGTGGGCATTCCGGAGATAGACGAGGGAACACACACTACTGTTGGACTGGGGCGATCGAAAAGTCAACATGGCCCAAAAGGTTCCATCTTTTATAACGGAGGGGAAGGTTCCGGAAATCATTGGGCCGAAGCCCTGGACACACCCTCAATTACAATTGGATAATCAAATACATATAAAAATTCCTGATTGACTGATTGATTGATTGATTGATTGATTGATTGATTGATTGATTGATTGATTGATTGATTGATTGATTGATTGATTGATTGATTGATTGATTGATTGATTGATTGATTGATTGATTGATTAAATATATGTACAAAATTCCCTGTTGGCTGCAAGTTTAAACGGAGGGAGGAGATAGAAGTGCTAGAAACCTTAGAAAACTAAAAACAATTCAGTTTAGGAAACCTTGACACACAAAATTACTTTGAAAATGGATTATTCATCATAGCATCAGAGGGCGCACATTAGTCGGTAGTATAGACATCTAACGATAAACGTCCAAACTTCTTCCACTAAAAGTTTCAGAGTTTATATTACAGGTGGGCTACTAAAAGGCGCCTAATTTAAATGCACGGAGCGGGTTTACCTTCGGTTCAATTATTATTATTATTATTATTATTATTATTATTATTATTATTATTAATATTATTATTATTATTATTATTTCGGATGATTCTAGTACAAGGGAGTAAATCCCCTCTGGTGAGATACGAGTTGTGAGCCTGTTAAGCAATTACCTGATGACTGAGCAGATAAGTACCTGGCAAATACAGTAGTACATAAATCTACATATATAATCAAAATAATTTCAAATCAAATTGCTCTGTTTAATGAAATTGATACTTCCTGTGTATTGAATCAACAATGACAGTAATAAATTGAACTAGGAGTGTCTTCCGTGATTGCTTCACGCTTCATAATAAGAGGTGAAAAACGGTGATTTCATCAACCGATTCTCCTCATTTTAACGAGTTCAGTAGAAGTTATATCCAAGCATTAAACGCAATAATTTGTACACGTGATCAGACTTATGTTCATCAGGTTATAAAACATCTCACCTGTATTGCTAGGTGAAACGTGATTAAGGAGTAACGCTGCAAACCGTATTATGTCCACCCGTGGGCAAAATCCAGTTTGATGCAGTTCCGTGTAGTCATTCAAGTGCTCCTTCATGCTGCGAAATCAAGTTCTCTCAAACCATTTTTTTCTAGTGTAAATGAGGATGGAAAAGTGACTGCCGTTACTAATCGTATTTTGTCCAGCGAAATGATTGGGCCAAACCATTTTATGTTCACGTACATATTTCATAATATCGGATACGATATAAACTCATTACACTCTTGCATTGGATATTATGCTAATTAGGTGTCATTCGTTTACGGCAATGCTGAACAGATCGAGTTCAAATGCAGTACAATGACGTAGCAAGATCTAAACAAACAAACAAACAAACAAACAAACAAACAAACAAACAAACAAACAAACAAACAAACATGGTATTTTACGCACATTTCACGTGTTCAAAAGTGCTAGTTGGTTAGAGGGGTGGGGGTTATTGTTTCCATGGATTACCAAGGAGACAGCACGAGATATTCGAAGGAGGGACCGTCTATTCCAAAATTTTCCGGGATTTAAGTATGCTGGGATCAAATTTCGAAAACATCAAGTGAATGAGAAAAGTATCCCAATACTAAACTGGTTAATTCAAGTTGGCTGAAACTTTTACATGCAATTCTACGGTATCTGATAATGTCCTCAATATTTGCAATTTGTCAGCAGGTAGATTAAACAAAGCTTGCCTATGGCACTAGATTTTAAAACGAGGATTGCCATATCCTTACTGTAATAAATCTAGAGCTATGGAATGATTGTCACTTGAAAGTTTAAAGCTTCAAGCTTGAACCGATGAGCGTAAATAGTGGAACTTTTGTATATTTGGCAAAAGTTCATTTTGGTTTACTAAGGAGTCAAACAACTCGAAAAATGTGTTCCACTTCTCCCCACTTCCGTCAAAATGGGACAATTGGATTTTGGGTAAACATGCCTGAACCGAATTTACCACAGGTTTTTGCAACAAATTTGGAGTGGAGTTTGAAATCTCTTCTTGTTTTTGTGCCTGATTAATTCACCGAATTATCTTCACAGCATGATCATGCTTTCCGAAATATTAATTATCTACTTCTTCCCTATCGCTATCCTGATCGGGAGATTGGATTTCAGTGTTGGTCTGAGTTTCGTCATAACGACTATACGCACCTAGTAATTTTTCAATCTTTGTATTTAGTTATCAATGTTTCCGGATTCGTCTGTACAAGTGGATAGAAATTTACGATAAAGATTTAGCCGACCTTTATATGAAGCACGGGCACAACAGGATTATTGTCTAGCGGCATCTTGATGGCAAAGACTTCCGGAGCTGCTACAGGCTGCATTGAGCAAGTGCTTCCAAAGTAAGGCTGGCAACTGACCCATTGTTACAAGAGAAAAAGCTAGAACAGTTGTAAATCAAATTAATTTCATGTAAAGAGAAGTACCTGTGATTCCAGTGTTTCAAGCACCATATGAAGGGGTTTTCGATTTATTTGGAACAAAAACTTCTTAGGGAATAGGATGGAAGATCCATCGGGTAAGGGGATTGCAATAGATAACAGGAATGGAAAGCTATGCGAATATTACATTAGGCCTACATAAACATTTATTTTCTCCAGATCTGTGCAGTTTTTCAAGCTAATGGATGTTTTTGGGGAAAATACATATACAAATTACAAAGTGATAACATTAACAAATACGAGGTTATCTAAAAGTCCACTCACTCTAGGTGTATCTCAGCTTGGGTGTTCCCTCCTGCCCTCCGTCGCGGATGACCTGCCGACACACAGTCTTGTACTCTGCTGCCGAACTGCGTCCTCATTTCCTTTACTTTCTGTTTCAACAACCAAAATCTACGGCAAGAATAATAAATCTACATCGCACTAACTACCTATTTCTACTGTACGTTCTCTCTGTTACTTTTAAATTCTGCTTCCTTTAAGCTCTTTATACAGCGTTTTCTAACTGCCTTCTAATGCTTACTTATATTCCCAGGTTTTTCCACTCTTTCACTATCCAATACATTATCTTCTGTTCGTTACCCGGCTGTTTCATGGCTTTCAATTGAACCTCACTCATGTATTTCGCTCTCTCAATTCGAGTTCCCTTGCACACTGTTAACAAGTGAAAATCTTCTTGATTAATTCTATTAAAAAAGGTTAGTGTCACTCTTCTCCTGCAGTCAGCCTCCAACTCCTGTACTTGAACATCTTTAATCCTTTTTAAAGATTCCTACAACACATTTCATTCCTCTTTTCCCACTCCTTCTCCCAATAGTTTCCTAAACCCAACCACTCAATAATACTTTTAAATTTATCTATCCAGTAATCCCCATACGTAGGCCACCCCCCACCCATTTTAATCTTCTCCAATAACTTAACACTCTCTTCATAATATCAGCCTCTACGTACTCATTGCACATAATTCTAGCCGCTACATTAGCCGTGCAATTGGGAAGGCTCATCACAATTTTACTAAATCTACTGACGATCTGATTTAGTGTAATACGATCCTTTTCAACTCCCCATAATTCTACTCCATATATCACCCTACTAATGAAATGGCGTATGGCTTTTAGTGCCGGGAGTGTCCGAGGACAAGTTCGGCTCGCCAAATGCAGGTCTTTTTCGAACTGATTCCCGTAGGCGACTTGCGCGTCATGATGAGGATGAAGACGACACATACACCCAGCCCCCGTGTCAGCGAAATTAACCAATTATGGTTAAAATTCCCGACCCCGCCGGGAATCGAACCCGGGACTCCTGTGGCCAAAGGCCAGCACGATAACCATTTAACCAAGGAGCCGAACACCCTACTTAATACCATTGATTTAAACGCCATTTTCTATATATTATAATCGATACCCGGGAATTTATTTTCCAATATTCTTATTCCTGAAAGTGCTGCCAACACCTCCACTTTGCTTGTTTAATTTGACGGGACCATTTACCATTCCTGCTTATACAAACACCCAAATACTCTAGTTTATCAGTCTCTATGTGAATATCAGAACCGCATATATTAAGTACGTTTTACAATTTATTATATAATTTAACTTTAGTAAACTTTGGTACAGACAAAGGAGACGTGATTTCTGAAATCGACTATGCATTAACTTGAACCAAATTTGATAAATGCGCTTAAACATGAGCTACAAACCACCGGTTAGTGCTTGAATTAATGCAGTTATAAAGACCGAAGTCTGGCACTAGAAAGCAAATATTAGTTGCGAAATAATCTACACAGCATCAACTTCCAGGTTGTCATAAAGATATATTTCCATCGAAAGACTTTGCGTCGGGAGTTTACCCGAGTCTTCAAAATCAGAGTATTCCGAGTCTCAATTTTGCAAATGAAATCCTCATACTCATACCGACTCCTGCCAGTATGCAGTATGAAGTGTTAAATTATTCCAATGATTGGAATTTAATAATTAATACACAGAAAACAAAGACAATGGTACGTAAAGAAGGCATCAAAGGATGAAAAATGGTGGAAAGGTGAGGCAAAATTAGAAGTTATTAAGAAAATAGAGTGCCTGGGTATGATAATAAGCAAAAAAAAAGCAAAGCAAAAAAAAAAAAAGGCAAAGTCGTCTCCGTACAGGCCATGAAGGCCCTTGGAGTGGTGGAAGAAAAAAGGTTCCACTATCCGTAACCGCGGCACGTGGTGGGGTAGAGTGGTTAGTTCTACGCCCGGCCGCCGTTGCCCCCAGGAATTAACCTGGTACTCATTTATGGTGTAGACTGAGTTAACCTCAGGGCCATATGCACGTCCGGAAGTGGAAATCTCGTTTCTTAAATTTTACGACTTCCTGAAGGGGATTCGAATCCACGTCCTTCCGAGCGAACCGAGCACTCCTTTACCGCCTCGGCCAAGCAGCCCCCATGATAAAAAGCGGAAATGGAAAATGGTCAAAACAGATAAAAAGGAACAAAACTAAAGGGTATGAATCCGTGTTAGCCAAAAAGCACCTAGCACTGATTACAGGATGTATAGAATATCTTTACTGCAGTAGTTAAGGTATTGTAATGAGCAGAGATCTGCGGAGTTCAAGAAAAATGTTCTACACTTGAGATAATCACAAGTAAATTAGCTATTTATTAATAATTGGATTACCCACTTGCACAGTCAATTGTGGAGTAAGAATGATGTACAATGATATAAGTCTACAGAGATATATTGTTAAAAAGATAATTAAATATTGGTAAAGACTGAAGCTGGGATCAGGTGGCGAAGTGTTACAACACCAAATGAAATGTCAGAACCAAGGATACTGGTTGGATTGGGTAAGGAATATTTTGGAAACGGTAGGCATGGGATACTGTTAGGAAAGGGATTGCATAGAGCAGCACCGGGCGAGTTGGCCGTGCGGTTAGGAGCGCGCAGCTGTGAGCTCGCATCCGGGAGATAGTGGGTTCGAACCCCACTGTCGGCAGCCCTGGAGATGGTTTTCCGTCGTTTCCCATTTTCACACCAGGCAAATGCTGGGGCTGTACCTTAATTGAGGCCACGGCCGCTTCCTTCCCATTCCTAGGCCTTTCCCGTCCCATCGTCGCCATAGGACCTATCTGTGTCGGTGCGACGTAAAGCAAAATAGCAAAAAAATAGCATAGAGCAGCAAAGAATGTGTAAAAAGAATAGTTATGTGAATTCAAATATATTGAAAAGTAACGAATTACTTCACAGGGTACAGTGATAGTTCACTAGAGGAATTTAGTGATGTAATTGGGAGAATGAGGACAAATGTGGATAATAAAACATGGAATGGGATACTATGGAATGGAATAATATGGTGACGAATGGCGTACACAAAATGTAAAGCATATGGGCAGAATAGATATGATATTAATGTTTATTATGTTCTAAAAAATAGGATGGGCACACCTTATAAAAGATTGTTTACAGACAAGGGAAGTAACAGAGAAATGTATTTATGAGAAATATGAGAGTAAAATTGATCAAGAAGCTTAGTTGTGTACCGTTGTAAAGTTATTGAAAACAAAGAGTGGATGCACCCGGGAAGAATTACTAAATTATTCAACATTATTAAGGGAACGTGGAAAGGGAAATTGGCGGAGGTAAGAATTGATATACGCTAGTCAGTGACGGAATTGTACCTCTCAGCACAGGTAACTATCCTGATTCGACTTAGAATGGAAAATGATGTCCATTTCGTTACATTATACGTACAGTTGTGAATTTCATGGCCAGTGATTACATTATTAACGAGGAAAGTAAGAGAGAAGTTTATGAATGAGGATGATAGGACTAAAACGGATTATGAAACTGAGTTGTATGCCGTCGTAAAGTTATTAATATTATTATTATTATTATTATTATTATTATTATTATTATTATTATTATTATTATTATTATTATTATTATTTATAACCCTCATTGTCTTCCAAGTCTTTGAGAATATTGTCATATTGGTCTACTTATACAAATTCTGTATTGTCGGCGTAGTAGTCTGCGGTTCAGAGTGTCCCGAGCCGGGTCCAGGATTTTAGTCAGTTAGTCCCTCTGGTTCTTAATATGTAACTTTTTATTTATATACACATCACACTGACAAGTACCACAGAAATAACACCTCTCCTCAAATGGGGTTGGAGTCGGGAAGACCTTCCTGCCGAGGAACTGGACTAAGTCAACGTATTTACGACAGATCTCACGTACGACCTCACCAGGATGTGAGAAAGGTGGTAGAGGAGTTTCAAGCCACTAGTATTCGTATGTGTCCAATATTTGTTTGAATAAAACTACTAAGATGACCTAAAGAAATATCTTAGATTTAATATTACTTATTGAGGTTAAGCGTGAAATGATAAACAGCAGTTGATTGTTCCTCTCATCACGTGTAACTATCCAGAGAATGACAATGATTCGATTTGGAATGGAAAATGATGTCCATTTCGTTACATTCCACGTACAGTTGTTGATTTCATGGCCAGTGATTACTTTATTAACACCCATGTTCACTCAAGTTTGTTTTTTCATGACCGAGCTCGACAGCTGCAGTCGCTTAAGTGCGGTCAGTATCCAGTATTCGGGAGATAGTATGTTCGAACCCCACTGTCGGCAGCCCTGAAAATGGTTTTCCGCGGTTTCCCATTTTCACACCAGGCAAATGCTGGGGCTGTACCTTAATTAAGGCCACAGCCGCCTCCTTCCCAGTCCTAGCCCTTCCCTGTCCTATCGTCGCCATAAGACTTATCTGTGTCGGTGCGACGTAAAGCAACTAGCAAAAAACAAGTTTTTTCATGCGTGATCTCTTAGTGTTAAGTTACTGAAATGTTATTCAACTTGAATAATTGTTACAGAATCATCATCTTCTTCACAAGACCATGACGTGTGTTGGAAGTGACTTCACTTCCTGTTTTCATCAAGGTCGCTGTTGATACACTTAACCATCGGTATTTTACTCCAGGCCTTGCTTACAGAGAGACCAACCACTTGTCCTGTCCTTCTGACTTCAAGTCTTGGTGCTGAAGGACTCAGTGCGCATGAGTCTACGAGCAAATTCGTCACTTGTAAACCTTTGTGACAGAGGTGAGCATATTCGTAGCCATTGCTCGCCAAAAAGGTAATGGAAAATTAATATATTAGTGGGAATAAAAGCCGGGCGAGTTGGCCGTGCGGTTAGGGGCGCGCAGCTGTGAGCTTGCATCCGGGAGATAGTGGGTTCGAACCCCACTGTCGGCAGCCCTGAAGAAGGTTTTCCATAGTTTCATATTTTAACGCAAGGCAAATGCTGGGGCTGTACTTTAATTAAGGCTACGACCGTTTCCTTCCCACTCCCAGCCCTTTCCTATCCCATCGTAGCCATAACTGTGTCGGTGCGACGTAAGACGAATTGTAAAGTGAGAAAAAACTGTAACACAAATTATTATGGAATATTTGTATAAGAACCCGAAAACGGTATAACCCACAAAAGTGAAAATTTCGAGAATAGTGTTGCACTATCTACGTTGAGGTGGGTACTAACATCCGAGCTCTCTTGGTGGCTATACATCCACCTGGATTTCTTGCATGTGTACCGGGGTAGAAATAACTACATTTATAGTATTTCTTCTTCTTCTTCTTCTTCTGCCGCTTTTTCCCACACCTATGTAGTCGCGAGTGCGGACTGTGTCGCACATGTGGATTAGGCCCTGTTTTACGGCAGGATGTCCTTCCTGACGCCAATCTTATATGGAAGGATGTAATCCTGCGTGTTTCTGTGGTGGTTGGTAGTACCGTGTGTTGTCTGAATATGAAGAGGAGAGTGTTGGGAAAAATATAAACATCGAGTCCTCGACCTAGAATTTATTTATTTATTCATTTATGTATTTAAAGAAATGTATGTATCGTTTGGTGGTGTGAGCTGAGATATGACAGTGGGTCTCTGAGAGTTTGGTAAATCGGAATGCTAGGTACTGAGGTGTAGGTATACCTAGACATTGGCCATGAATTTGTCTTCTCGTTTTCAGGTTTAAAATCCCCGACCCGGCCGGGAATCGAACCTGGGACCCTCCGAAACGAAGGTCTCAGCGCTGACCAATCAGCCAAGGAGTCAGACTACATTCATATTAAATATATTTGTAAAGTGGTCCGCGTCTGTGGTGTAGTCACTGTGATTAGTTGCCACCCCCGGAGGCCCGGGTTCGATTCCCGGCTCTGCCAAGAAATTTGAAAAGTGGTACGAAGGATGGAACGGGGTACACTCAGCCTCGGGAGGTCAACTGAGTAGAGGTGGGTTCGATTCCCACCTCAGCCATCCTGGAAGTGGTTTTCCGTGGTTTCCCACTTCTCCTCCAAGCAAATGCCGGGATGGTACCTAAATTAAGGCCACGGCCGCTTCCTTCCCTCTTCCTTGCCTATCCTTTCCAATCTTCCCATCCCCCACCAAGGCCCCTGTTCAGCATAGCAGTTGAGGCCGTCTGGGCGGGGGACTGGTCATTCTCCCCAGTTGTATCCCCGACCCAATGTCTCACGCTCCAGGACACTGCCCTTGAGGCGGTAGGGATCCCTCGGTGAGTCCGAGGGAAAAACCAACCCTGGAGGGTAAGCAGATTAAGAAAGAAAGAAAGAAAGAAAGAAAGAAACAAACAAACAAACAAACAAAGAAACAAAGAAAGAAAGATTAAGGGCAATGGATTTTAGTAGGAGATAAATCCCGAGCATGCCTGGAACTTGTTTACTTGAAATTCACATAAATGTTGATTTTCTGAGGAAAGGAATATTGCTAAAAGACCAGGATTTTCATATTTCAATGTTCTCATGTGTTCTGTAAGACAATACAGACAAAAAAAACGCATTAGGCCCACGGTACTTGTTTATGGTAAAGCATGTTACAGAAAAATAACAAATTAAAAATCTCTCCAAAAAATTGTAGACAACAATGGGAAAAATTATATGACACAACACTTCGCACAAATGTAAGCAATTTATTTACCAGTAGAGCTAATATCCCGCTGAATTTCTACTTTATTCACTACGTACGATAGCATTAATTCGTCACAAACAGCTGATATTAATACAAAAATCTCGCTCACTGAATTACTTGGCTCTTTATTAATAATCTTGACCAAGATGGTCGGGATTGGATCCGTATTGACTTAGTAACAGTAAATATGTTGGTAGATGGTCCGCCTAGTCAATACTATTTATTTATTTACCTTTCACCTTAACATCTAGTACATGTTTCGAAGATATTATGCATTCTCTTCCTCAGCTAGTAGATTAAAATTCAGTATACAATAAGACCTGATTAAAATACAACCATACAACATCAGGTGCCTTCACATCTATCTAACACATGCATGCCACACGTAATATTTACATCATCACACTGACGATTTTAACCTATTTTCAACCTGGCTACATAATACATCTATCAACTGAAGATAATGGCAGGACTCCAAGTTTTAACGCAACTTCATTTATTCTTATACAAATCCAATTGAACTACGCAAGATAGTATTATAATTCCTAGGACACCGTAAATTCACATCATTATACGACGTTGTGTCCAATATTTAAATTTCAATAGACATCATTTTAACACCCATTAACGGTGAATATCGGCAGGACTTCAAGTTTTAATGCAATTTCATTCATTCCTAACTCAACTTTTTTGAACCACGCAAGGCAACTTCAAGGACACTGTGAATTCGTATCATAAGACGTTGTATTTAATTAGACACTACTATATTGTGTTTTTAATTTGTACTTGACAAAATGGGATTTTAATTCTATGTTTGTACCATCCAAATTTTTAAGTGTTACATTGTAATACTCATTGTTTTGAATTTTTAAGCCCCCCTATTTTAGTCAGGATGTTAAGGTGAAAGATAAATAAATAGTATTGACTAGGCGGACCATCTTCCAACATATTTACTGTTACCTGGCTCTGATTGGCTAATTCCAATCGACCATGCTTTCGACAATCCTTTCAGTGCAGCCAACGCTAGCGCAGACTTGACATCATTAGTTTAAAAGAGCGAGCTGTCGTTTAAACTAAACGAGTGTCAGAAATTGGTGGAGAAAATGGACGCAGGTTTAAACCAGGTACTAAAGTTAAGCGGGTTTAATTTGTACCAGGTTTAACTCGATTTGGAGAAAATGGCCGTTAGCATGTATTCTGAGGGTAAGCAGTCTCCCACAGATACCTTTACTGTGTAACATATGTCCTACAGTGCACTGTTACTGAGTTACATGCGATGATGTTGCAGGAAACAAACTGGTCACATCACAGGAGATACTCAAAGTGTCAACTATTAGCGGCATCATGGACTGGAAAAGCCGCTCGAATATATCTGGGTTCAGTTGAATAGTTACACGGCGGTAATTGATCCGCTGTTCCAGATTCTTGATTACGTTAACCGAAGTAGCGTACACCACACTTTTCATGTGTCTCCACAGAAAAAATCCAATGGACTAAGGTCAGGAGACTGAGCTGGCCAATACGCTCTACCTCGATGTCCTATCTACCGTCGTGGGAAGGTATTTTCCGAAAACCGGCATAAAATCAAACTGAACTGTGTTGGAGCGCCATCATGTTTGAACGGTGAGCTGCTAGGTGCAATGTTCCAATAGTAAAAACGAGAGTGACACTCAAGGTCAGATAGTCCATCCATTCCATTAGCGAGGTAGCGTGTATAGGCTAATCACTTGGTCATGACCACACATTGCGTCCAAAGCGCACTTGATCAGTGACGATCGTTCTACGGGGATTTACAGTTGCACACGCGTGTGTGTGTGTGTGTGTGTGTGTGTGTGTGTTATCGAAATATGATGCCATATCTTCCAAATGTGGTCTCATCGGTGAACATAATGGATGATGGATGACACAAACGTCAGTGGATGGTACTTGCCATGTGTAACGCCTGCGGCTCAATAACATCGCACTGTAGGGCATATGTGCACAGGGACTTTTTCTTGTTCGCACCTCAGGAATGACACACACCACCAATTCCCCTCTTCGACATTTGTTACACTTTGTTTACATACACCCTGTGTTTCGAAAGTTATTGCACTGAATGAGTTGACCGTGCGTTTAGGGGCGCACAGCTGTGACCTTGCATCCGCTAGATAGTGGGTTCGAACTCCATTGTCAGCAAATGCCGGGGCTGTACCTCAATTAAGGTCAGGGCGCTGCCTTCCCTCTCCTAGGCCTTTCCTGTCCCATTGTCGACATAAGACCTATCTGTATCGGTGCGACGTAAAGCAAACTGTAAAAGAAAAAAGAAAGAAATTGCATGTTTGTAGCTATCACCAAGCAGAAATGAGGCAGTATTAAAAACCACTCTTTTTCTATTAATAACCCTGCACAGGGTGGTCGGAAACAACGTGAATGAGGTATACGACCGTTGGAGGATTGGTCGTAGTAATAAATAATTTGAAAAAAGTAATTCGATATCTCATACCGTTGTCCTTTTACCAGCTGATGAATTTAGCCAATGAGATCGCTTCGCTGGCGAATTTAAATGAGCTTTGCGGGGTGGTATTACTAAATCTGCACGTGGATTGAGACCGGCTTGACTATCAGCAGCAAATACAAAAGCACCGTGAATTTCAGCTTGTGTCACCGTAGCGTACTTGCTATGGTGCGGTCCTGTCAGATCGGAGCTCCGTGTTCAAACTCCTCCCCTGGCAGAGATTTTGTTTCTTTCATTGGTGCTGTTAAGCCGGTCTTTTATTATTTTTGTCAGTTGCTTTACGTCGCTCCGACGCAGATAGGTCTTATGGCAACGATGCGATGGGACAGGTCTAGGAGTGGGAAGGAAGCGACCCTGGCCTTAGTCAAGGTACAGCCTCAACATTTGCCTGATGTGAAAATGGGAAACCACGGAAAACCATTTTCAGGGCTGCCGACAGTGGGATTTGAGCCCACTATCTCATGGATGCAAGCTCTCAGCTGCGCGCCCCTAACCGCACGGCCAACTCGCCCGGTCAAGCCGGTCTTAAGCCACGTGCAGATTTAGCAACACCCCCACTTGAAGTTGTCCGCAATCTGATTGGCTAACTTCAGCAGCTGATAAAATAACAACGGCTTGAGATATCAAATTACTTTTTTCAAATTATTTATCAGTATGACCTACCGTCTAATGCTCATATACTCGCTTCACGTTGTTTCTGACCACCCCGTATATAATTAGCTCCCAAATACATTGAATATTTCGCGGTTTGGTGATACAAATTAAATCGGACTTTCAGGAAAACGTTAAGACTATGAGAATTGTCGGTCATTACTTTGGAAACTTAAGTTTTGCACTAGATGGAGCTATGTTTTCCTCTGCGTACTCAATAGGACGGGACAAATGAAAACCTTAACAGTGTAATCAATATTCGGAATGTGACGCTAGATTTCTGTCCGCTGGCAGTACTGTTGCAGAGGCTTTAACAAATATCCTAAAGTTGGCAGCACTATCCAGAAAAGCAAACAGCATCAAAGTACCAGTGTAAAAATTATTCCAAGTTCCGCATACTAATTTTTTTTTAACGAAACAAGAACAGTGGTCTGTTGTTCTGTTTATGAGCTGTGATGCTGTGAAATATATATAGAAATTCGTCGAAGAACGGCGATTTATTGCGGTGTTACATGTTTGTCACAGTTGCCCATGTAACAGTTGCGGCGATCCAAGACCAGTATTTTTTGAGTGGCCTTCACATCCACTATATTTATCAGACCTCGTCTCCAGCGATAACCACACAGTTGGGTCACTCAACGAGTCACTGGGAGGGAAGACGTTCCATTCCGGTGAAGATGAAGGATAAAGGCTGTGCACGAACGGCTCCGGACACGAGCATTTAATCCAAGGATTCTGTGCACTTGGTAAGCGCTGGAGGACTTCCATTGAATACAACGGAGACTGCGTAGAAAACGAATACATTTGTGGACCATTTTTAGTCCAAAAAATACATTGCATAAATATATAACATTTCGTTCGCTATCGTATGTTCTTTTTTTACTTCCGAACTCTAAATTCGTACCCTCTCTCCAGTTCATATCCCTCTAGTATTTTGGGATTTTTTCGATTTTTCTAAGCATCTTGGGGTATAAGATTTTCTGGTACCAAGTTTTAAGTTTATACGGTGCATAGAAGTGCCGCACATTAATCCATATCTATGTTTATGTATACCTTTATACTGTACATCGCTACACATCGATTTCCACTTAACAGTAGAGATGACATCCGCTGTAATATCTGGATGTCCGATTGCGCCAGTGATCGTACATATTTTGAAGTTCGGACTAACTCACCTGGCATCATGGGATGAGATTTCTTTGAGGTAAAATGTATCTGGTTGGTTGTTTTGTAATAATGTCTGCATTCCACTGGTTATAGCAATTTTTTAGCTCTGATAAAGTTTGAGCAGGAGTGACAATTCAGTACAAGTGGATAAATTACGGGAAGAATCAGGAGGAAAGGGAACACTCACAGAATTCGCAATAGCTGAATATCGAGAATGAAACCTCGCGCCACTATCTGCTTGCCAATGGGATGTTGACACCGGCAAAATACTTCATTCTCTTGCCATGAGGACTCCGACTTCCTAGCACGCACGTATAGTGAATTACAGAACATCAAATACACTGCAGGTGTGGATGATTAATCCGTGTGGCTTTGTGAAGGTATTGATTAACTTTTATATTTCGAAATCGTTCAGACGCAACTCTGCTGATATACAGTGAGATATACAACATGCACGAAGGACAACAAGGTAAGCGAGTTTGGGTAAATGATGTGAACTCGCAACAGTCAGATTCATTACGTTAGATACTTAAGAGGTATTCTCCTCATTTACAGAATGATAAATTGCCGACCACCGTGAAGAAGCTGTAATAAAGGTCCGAATTTCATGGGATAGGTTTATTGCACTGCTCAGGTGAAATTAGTAGCATTCATTCTAATTGGTCAACGCACGCTATCTCTAAGCCCATCAGATTGCACACGGTGTAGTGTTGAGAGACGGTTGAATACCAGACAAACTGCTATGCTTTTAACGGGACGGCTCCATTTTCATACATTTTGAGGTATGAAACCTTACTTTTAAAATGCGTAAAGAAAATAGGAATATGTAGGAATTGAAAACTGGTTTGATAGTGGTTAAAACTTCTTCCCATGTTTGGGGTTTATGAGAAATGCGCAGGATATGTGTAAATAATGAAGATATACCACTATTCAAATATATAAATAAAAGGGTAATTCTCTGGAGGTATGCTTTGCTTTCATGAAAATTTTTACATTTTAGTATAAGCATAACATAATCCTTGCGTACTGGCGGCTGTAATTTACGTTTGGTCTGAAGTAACAGATTCCTCATCGAAACTGTCATTTAAATTGAAAATTAAATATAACTTTCATATTCACCCAAGTGCATTCATTCTTTCAAATTGTACAGAACCCAATACCAATAAGTCATTATATTATAAGAACTATGTAAACTTCCGAAAACCATGAAATTAGTTCATGGGACGAATAACTAGATTTTCTTCTTTTTCTCCTTCTACGGGGCTAGTTGGCCGTGCGATTAGGGGTCCGCAGCTGTGAGCTTGCATCCGGGAGATAGTGGGTTCGAATCCCACTGTCAGCAGCCCCGAAGATAGTTTTCCGTGGTTTCCCATTTGCACACCAGACACATGCTGGGGATGTAATTTAGTTAAGACCATGGCCGCTTCCTTCCCACTCCTAGCCCTTTCCTATCCCATCGTCATCATAACACTTATCTGTGTCGGTGCGACGTAAAGCAACTTGTAAAAAAAAAAAAAAAAAAAAAAAAAAAAACCTTTTTCTCCTTCTTGGTCATTTCCCTGCTACTTGGGGTCGACATTAGCCCAAGCCCAGTTACCGCCTACTGTAGCGCTAACACTATACGCATGGGGCTGCTCACTATTGTATGTTTCTGTGGTCGCTTACTGTGTGATATATGTTTTATGTGAATGAAAATATGTATTAGGAACTCCCCTTATGGGTGGGGGCGGTAGAATAACACCCATGGTATCCCCTACCTGTCGTAAGGGGCAGGAGGATTTCCAGGGGTTCTTAGCTGAGACCTGACATTGTTTCTACTTACTTGTGCCAGGATTCTCACTTTCATGTAACTTATCCGACCTTCTTAGGTCAGCTCTTGTTCTTTTCTGACCCCGACGATATTAGGTGTGGAGGACTAGGGATTCCTTCAGTTTCCCGCCCTTCGTGGCCTTTGTCTTTCTTTGGCCGATACCTTAATTTTTCGAAGTGTCGGACCCCTACCGTATTTCCTCTCTCACCAGTGTTAATAAAGGATGGTTGCCCAGTTGTACTTAATCTTAAAACAATAATCATCACCATCTGTATAAAGAACACATAAAGAAGTCCCCGAGCAGGCGCGGTTAAGATCTCCGACTCGGCCGTGAATCAAACCTCGTGCCTTCTGAGAGGAAGACCACTACGCTAACTATTTAGTCAAACAGCCGGATGAAACATTAAAACCTATAACATAATTATTTAACTTAAAATATACGAGTATTTTCTACTTACTTTAAATTCTAGACTAGACAGTGTTTGCAGTAAAATCTGTGTAATACCTTTACGTATTTGATAATCTTCATCATCCATATTACAGTATCTGTCAATAAAATCAAGTTAAATTCATTCTTATTATCCCAGTATGAAACACAGCTAAGTTGTGCCATGTGGTTTCTCTAACACGCCTGTATTTGGATGCACCCTGATGGCAATAAAGGGAAGTTGGAAATGTATCAATTCTAAATTTAAAATATTTCACGCATGTGATCGTCTGGATCGTTGACTGCATGCTCAGTACAGTGACCCTTGGTTCACAGAGTTCTGGGTTCGATAATCGGCTGTGCTGGAGATTTCAGTTCTGTTTGGTTAACTCTTCTAGCTCGGGGGCTGGATATTTGTAATCATTTAATACGCATTTAAATACAACACATCATATTACAAACAGAAATACAGAATAGTGAATATATATTCATTCAAAAAGAGTTGGAGTCAGAAAGGGCATCCGGGCGTAAAACTGGTATTAATATTCACTAGAGCTGTTCTCAAGTAATTGGAAAGAAAATCACAAAAGGAGATCATGAAAGTGTGGTTTACACCAAATTCACAATAAATAGAGTTGTGCAACTCTTAGCATAACGACTTTGAATGTGATTTCGGGTCAAACTGCCAATCGTGTCCGATGTGAAGGGCCGAGACTTTGCAGAGAATGGTTTTAAAAGGAGAAGGAGATACTGTACGGAGAGAAATTTCTGGATGTCCAATACCGATAAATGTTTGTGAGGATCATTTTCTCGTAGGGATATCAGTGAGTTGCGTTTCTACTTCATTCGCTGCATTTGAACAGCTATGACAAAGAGTAAAATGTTATGCAGTGTCAGTTCTTTCATCAACGTAGCGTGCGTACTCGTGGCGTTCTGCAGAGGCCATCGTCAACAAACCATCTTAAGACAGCCAGGCTGGAAGGAACAATGGATGAATGTCGTCCTTTCTGATTAACACATTCACTGCTGATGACGCTTGTAAGAGTCAGAGCATAGAAGCCATAATTTCGTTTATTTGTTTGTTTGTTTCTTTCTTTGGTTGTTTGTTCGCTTCTTTATCAGTTAATCATCGATCTCCATTTAGGGCTGTCGCCAGCTGGTAAATTCCCTATCATTTATTTACCTAGTCTTTTCTTAACATACACCGGGCGAGTTGGCCGTGCGCGTAGAGGCGCGCGGCTGTGAGCTTGCATCCGGGAGATAGTAGGTTCGAATCCCACTATCGGCAGCCCTGAAAATGGTTTTCCGTGGTTTCCCATTTTCACACCAGGCAAATGCTGGGGCTGTACCTTAATTAAGGCCACGGCCGCTTCCTTCCAACTCCTAGGCCTTTCCTATCCCATCGTCGCCATAAGACCTATCTGTGTCGGCGCGACGTAAAGCCCCTAGCAAAAAAAAAATTTCTTAACATATTTCAAAAAACTTGAAAATTTATCGAACATGCCTTTGTAAACTATTCCAATACCCAATTCCTCTTCCCATAAATGTTTGTCCCAATCTGTTCTCTTGAATTCCAACTTCTGATCTTCTGATCTTCCTACCTTTAAGAGCTCTAATCAGACATGCCTACTAACGTCACTCCACGTCATCTGTCAACTGACAGCTTGGAACATACCGTTTAGTCGATCAGCTCGTCTCCTTATTCCCAAGTCTTCCCAGCCCAAATATTACAACATTCCAGTAGCACTATATTTTCCATTCCACGTATCAGGTGATCCTGGCGTGGTTCTATACGCTGGAACCGTACTCTAACTGAGGTCCTACCGGAGGCATATATGTCCTCTCCTCTACAACTACAACCTCTGAATACTCTCACAACCGTATGAAGAGATCTATAAACTTTATATACTGTGATTTTTTTTTCGTTGAAGGTATTTCCGTATATTAAGCCCTAAATACCTACATTGTTCCCCACGAGGCACGATCACCACATCAACACAGTAATTAAAACTAAGAGGACTGTTCCTCTTGGTGAAATTTAAACTTGCCTTTCCATCCCGTTTTCCATTTACTATTGTCTGCTGTCTATCTCACGGCATTGCCAAGGTCCTTTTGCAGTGACTCACAATCCTGTAACTTATTTATTACTCTATGCAGTGCCCTGAAGATGGTTTTCCGTTATTTCCCATTTTCACACCAGGCAAATGCTGGGGCTGTACCTTAATTAAGGCCACGGCCGCTTCCTTCCAACTCCTAGGCCTTTCCTATCCCATCGTCGGCATAAGACCTATCTGTGTCGGTGCGACGTAAAGCCCCTAGCAACAAAACAACTCTATGCAGTATAATATCATCCACATAAAGCCCTGTCTCTGATTCCAGTTCTTTACTCAAATCATTTATATACATAAGAAAACATAAAGGTGCAATGACCGTGCCCTGTGGTACACCCTCTTAATCATTACACGATAAAGTAGAACAATAAAAGTTTGGTTTCCACCTATTCAATACTTGAATTGAATAGGTGGAAATCAAACTTTTATTGTTCTACTTTAACTGAATTTCAATACGGAAAAATGAGGATAGTATCATGCAATCATTACACGATCATATAATGTTTCGCCTACTCTAAATATCTGAGTTCTATTTCCTAAAATTGTAGCCACTCATTCAAACACAATTTTGTCTAGTCGAATTGCCATCATTTTTGTCAAGATCAACAGAGATACAGTCCATTTGAAATCCTGTATATGAAATATCTGCTATATCTTGCTCGAATCCCACAAGTTGAACCTCACTGGAATAATCTTTCCGTCTTCTGTCAAACCAGATACTAATTTTGCAAACGTATCTAATAGAATCAGATACAGTGCTTTCCCAGAGTTTACATGCAACACGTGTCAAACTGACTGGCCTGTAATTATCCGCTTTAGATTAATCACCCTTTCCCTTGCACACTGGGGCTATGCATTTGTTTGTAATTTTGTTCTTAGTTTGTGGATTTGTTCAGCCCAAGTGCTGATCGGATTCCTTTTTTTTTATTTGCTTTACTTCACACCGACACAGATATGTCTTATGTCGACGATGGGATAGGAAAGCCCTAGGAATTGGAAGGAAGATGCCGTGGACTTAATTAAGGCATTTGCCTGTTTGAAAATGGGAAACCACGGAAAA
The DNA here is from genome assembly GCF_040414725.1 of Anabrus simplex. NCBI lineage: Eukaryota > Metazoa > Arthropoda > Insecta > Orthoptera > Tettigoniidae > Anabrus > Anabrus simplex. Next base: position 238,366,824 of record NC_090269.1, on the reverse strand, counting down.
TCATCTTCAGGGCTGCCGACAGTGGGGCTCGAACCCACTATCTCCCGAAAACTGGATACTGGCCACACTTAAGCGACTGCAGTTATCGAGCTCGGTGGATTCCTCTTTAGCTTACCTTGTTTCACCGGGCGAGTTGGCCGCGCGGTTAGGGCTGCGCAGCTGTGAGCTTGCATTCAGGAGATAGTGGGTTTTTAGGCCTCTCCCACTATATTTTTGGTCCGGCTATATCGCCATAAAAATTTGTGTCTTTTGGAATTTAATTCCGTCTTGTTTTCCGCTACCATTTTCTGTGCAGTTCCGTGTCGCTAAATTTTATTTGTATCCTCTTCGCCCTAGGAGCTATATTTTACCTTTAATATCTTATGCATTTAATACTCGCCACGAGTTTTCTCTCCAGCCAATCAGATCTCTTGACTGGGCCTGGAGTGTCTTCTGCTTGGGGTGAGCCAGCCTGCCGTGCTGAGTTGATTGTTCGCCATCTTGCAAGTCAGAGGTGTTTGGTGGACACATATGTGTTTGGCTTCGGCCAATACTACGATGCCTGGATAACCCATTTGGCACGAGGATTTTCTACCCTCAGATCTACTGATTTTTGTTTCGGTGAAAGACGTCTTCATCTTAATTTATGCTTCCTGCATTTCCTGGGCCCGAGTGAGTAAACTGCGTTACTGACGTCAAGGCGTTTGTATCTATCCAAGGACATCATGTAAGTCATTGTAAATCCAAGTTTATTCTTCCTCCTGGGACTGGACAAAAACGACTTCTGGATTTCATTGTATCTCTGAAACGCTTTCGTCTTTTGGATCTCAAGGAACTAATTGCAAACTTCGTTCGATCTTCAGTCCCGTTAAATTATTTAAAATATGTGACTAAAATGTAATAAGTTTCATTATGATTTATACTGTTAAAACCTACTATTAAGTTGATGGTAAATCGTATCCTGTTAACGCTGTTACATCCTTCTGGGTAATATTTCTTGGTTATTATTATTATTATTATTATTATTATTATTATTATTATTATTACCGTGTTTTGGTGGATCGCAGAGGTGAAAGAAGGTGCAGGGTAGAATGGGTCCAACTACAATATCAAAAATTAATTTAAAACTTTAACAAAGGTTATATTTCTCTTTAAATCACAAACTTAACAAATTTTTCACTCAGTGAAATAATGAGGTTACAGGTGCAATGACAATTTCAAGAATAGGAAAATCCAAGATTCAGAACTTAATTTTTGGCTACAAGCCCCTAGTTTACAAATTTACAATTTCGTAAATGAGGTATAATTCTGGCAAGGGCAGAAATCCCTCAATTCAAGAGCACTTTGCTCAAAAAGTTACAATCTCTAGTCTTCCAGAGACATCCCTCACTATTACAGAAAACTTAGAAAAGCGCTTACATGCTCTCCAACATCAACAAATTTCTTACAGCCTTCTCAAGGTAACATTACATCAAAAATCTTGCACCCTCTGGCCTCTCTAGGCACAATTTACAATTGAAGTTACATTTACACAGGGGTGTCTGTTACCCAGACTGCTGGGCCTTCGTGGAAAAAGAACAGGTTGGATTACTGGTCCGAACACAAAATGAATGGAGGCGTACACTTGCACTCCTAGATAATGAAGTATAAAATCCTAACTGGGCTCTCGACCCGATTATACAGGGGCTAATCCCAAGCTACTGAGGTGGCTCGAATGAAGGTTAATTTCATGCATTACAGGAAAGAAAAACAGTTACGAAATCGTAGTCACCTCAAACCAAGTTGAAGGGGAACACGAGAGGGTAACGCACTTTCTATTCCCGATTTACAGTTTTAAGACTTCATGAAATTTTACATAGGCCGAAAGAAAGTTTACATTTTAGAGAACAGGAGGTTACATAATTAGAAATTAGAACCATCCCCTCGTGTAAGTCTGCGGAGGTAGTTCCAGAAAAATAAGTCTGGTGGTCATTACCTTGGCTGTTGGACTGCCTGGTGAAGAATGAGGCGCCCCGCCTCCTGTCTTAATGCAAACACACTCAGAAATACGGCTATCAATAGACAAGTTAGCCAGAAAAGCCGCAGCTTATATACCCGGAGGGAAAGTTCCAGAGGATTCTGGACTAATCCGGACACACCCTCTCAATTTTATTGGACAATTCAAAAAGCGACAGGAAGCCTGTGATAGACTGAAAAATAATTACAGAAATTTTTAATTGGCCAGATTCAAAACTGTCGGAATGAAAAAGAAGTGTGGCCAACCCCAAAATAAATAAACATTGATACAGTTATGTAAACCTAGAAACACAAAACTTTAAATTACAAGTTCTTCCACCTTGCACCAGAGTGCATGACCAGAGTTTTTTGTAATGACAATTATGGAGGAAAGTTTAAACTTCTTGAAGTATAGCAAAACAAAACAAGATAAATCCAATCAGTTTAGGAAACTTAGAAATAACAAACTTCTCAATTATATCGTAGTGACATCTTCTGATTAATGTCCCAACTTCATACAGTAGCAGTTTCGCCTTTTGTTGGATAGAGTTCATTAAGGCGCTTCTTTAGAATGTGCAGAGTTGAGGTGTACCTCCCGGTACAATTATTATTGTTCCGGGGTTATCCGTGGAACGCAGAGTGGTGAAGGAAGGTGTGGGCTTGAATGGATCTATCTACAATATCAAAGATTAATTTAAAACTTTAAATTCAAGGTTATATTTCTTTTCAGATCTCAAACATAACAAAATTCTTCACTATATGAAGGAACAAAATGTCAGGTACAAAATAGTAAAAAAGAACAGAAAACCAAGTGTTGAAAATTACAAGTTTTAGCTTCCAGCTCCAAAAATCACTTTCAGTGGTACCGATAATCAAAGATAGTGGTAAGCAATTTGTAAATTACAGCAAATCAGTATATCCTACAAAATAATGTTTTTTTTGCTATTTGCTTTTCGTCGCACCAACACAGATATATCTTACGGCGACGATGGGATAGGAAAGGCCTAGGAAATGGAAGGAAGCGGCCGTGGCCTTAATTAAGGTACAGCCCCAGCATTTGCCTGGTGTGAAATTGGGAAACCACGGAAAACCATCTTCAGGGCTGCCGACAGAGGGGCTCGAACCCAGTATCTCCCGATTACTGGATACTGGCAGCACTTAAGCGACTGCAGCTATCGAGCTCGGTCAAAATAAATTTAACTGTGAGGAAATGGACATAAACACTCATTATAATAAAACCTTGTGTTACCCAAGAATTACTAACACTCATTCACATCAAAGACTCACATTTGTGTCCAGGCAATAGCCGTTTAAAAATGATAATGTTTTTCGTAAAACGTTTTGTTACTTGTTGGATGATCCTCGTAGGTTAACATTTTTGATTTCGTAAAAGTTAAAATAAGTGTGTAGTAAAGTAAATAACCCCTCTGCAGAAGGAATTAAAGAATACAAAGGAATCAGTAATAAAATAACCAAATTAAAAAGAGAGTTACAGAAAAGGTATTATGAACACAGATTACAGAATTGCAAAAACCAAAAAGAAACATGGTATGTAGTCAATGAAGTGTTAAATAGGAAGCTTGGGCATAAACATGAAATCAGCCATCTGGTGGTAAATGATGTGAGCATTGCAAACACAGAGGACATATGCAATAATCTAAATGAACTATACGTCAACGTAGCTGAAAATATAAGAAAAGGTCTTCCTGAAGGTGAGCAAGTTCATGACAGCACAACAGCTGAAAGTCAAACTAATAGTATTTTCAGGTCTCAAACTGATGAATGTGAGGTGTTCAAAATTATCACTTCTCTAAAAAATAAAAATAATTTAACAGAAGATAAAATAACCAATGTCATGTTAAAAACCTGTGTTAAAAGTTTAGTGCCATATATTGTGAAAATTTTAACCGTGCAATTCTCAGCGGAGATGGAAGTTACCCCCATTACTCAAATGTGCCAGAATTGTACCCATCTTTAAATCAGGAGATAATACAGATCCATCCAATTACAGGCCAATTAGTATATTATATGCAATTGGAAAACTCATAGAAATTGTAGTAAAATTAGATTGGTAAATTTTCTGTGTAAAACTTATTACTTTTCCAATAATCAATATGGGTCTCTCCCAAATAGAGGAACTGATAATGCCGTATTTAATACAGTAATAGATCTTCAAAAGACCTTAGATGAAAATAAATTAGCAGCAGGGCTACTCATAGATCGTAAAGAAGCATTTGACCTTGATACTTCTGATCAAGTTAAAAATAGTAGGAATTAGGGGTTTAGCACACAAATGGTTCCAAAATTGTTTATCAAACTGAACACAATATGTGATGATTAATGACACTAAAAGTTCTAAGCAGCAAAAAAAAAAACAACACGGGATTACCGCAGGGCTCGATACTAGGTCCTATTTTATTCTTGATTTATGTTAATGACATACGATCTTTAACACTAAAGGGAAAATGTAAATTATTTGCCGATGATATCTTAATAACTTATAAAGGACTAAGTGAAACGCAAGTTATGGAAGATATAAATTGTGACTTGAACAAGTTATCGGACTGGGTTTTATCTCAAAGAATGATCATAAATGTGACTAAAACAAAATACTTAATCTTTCATAAAACAGCCCATAAGATCACAGCGGCTAACATGGTTACCCTAAAGGACCAAGTAATAGAGCGAGTCAACTCAGCTAAGTATCTTGGTATAATATTAGACTCAACACTTTCTGGGAAAAGCCATATTGATTATGTAATCAGCAAAATTACCCCTTCGATAGGAATAATGCACAGATTAAGATACAGTAATTTTTCTCATCAACAATTGAAGTGTGTATAAGATACATTATTTTGGAATGATCCACCCACATCTAACATACACAAGCCTTATTTGGGGAAAATGTAGGAAATATTATATTAATAATTTGGAAATCCTACAAAGAAGAGCCATCAAAATCATGTATGGATTCCCCTTCCTCAAACCGTCACATGAAGTTTTTCAGAGTCAAATATTCTGTCATTCCATAAACAAATTGCATTTTCATCAGCAGTCTTTATGTATAAGCTAGACAGGAAATTAACCCACTCTACCGTTAACTTCTCCCATTTTAGTGAAATTCATAGATATGGAGCTAGAGGGTTATTAAGGATATATCCCTCTCACTCTAATTAAGTAACGTATGATCAATCAATCATTACTGATCTGCATTTAGGGCAGTCGCCCAGGTGGCAGATTCCCTATCTGTTGTTTTCCTAGCCTTTTCTTAAATGATCGCAAAGAAATTGGAAAATTGTTGAACATTTCCCTTGGTAAGTTATTCCAATCCCTAACTCCCCTTCCTATAAACGAATATTTGCTCCAATTTGTCGTCTTGAATTCCAACTTTATCTTCATATTGTGATCTTTCCTACTTTTAAAGACACCACTCAAACTTAGTCGTCTACTGATGTCCTCTCACGCCATTTCTCCACTGACAGCTCGGAACATACCACTTAATCGAGCAGTTCGTCTCCTTTCTCCCAAATCTTTCCAGCCCAAAACTTTGCAACATTTTTGTAACGCTACTCTTTTGTCGGAAATCACCCAGAACAAATCGAGCTGCTTTTCTTTGGATTTTTTCCAGTTATTGAATCAAGTAATCCTGGTGAGGGTCCCATACACTGGAACCATACTCTAGTTGGGGTCTTACCAGAGACTTATATGCCCTCTACTTTACATCCTTACTACAACTCCTAAATACCCTCATAACCATGTGCAGAGATCTGTACCCTTTATATACAGTCCCGTATATGTGATTACCCCAATGAAGGTCTTTTCTTATATTAACACCTAGGTACTTACAATGATCCCCAAAAGGAACTTTCTCCCCATCAACGCAGTAATTAAAACTGAGAGGGCTTTTCCTATTTGTGAAACTCACAGCCTGACTTTTAACCCCATTTATCATGGAGTGAAAGGTATAGAATCATCAATGTTCAGGGAATATAATGTGTTGCCTCCTGTTATAAAGAACTCTAAGTCGGTTATATGTTATAAGAAGAAAGTGAAGGAATATTACTCTTATACAGATAACTTAATATAATCCCTGTATAACTCACTTTATTTAATACAATTATATATATATTGTCCATATTTAACACATTACAGCCATGCAATTTCTGAACATACTTCTGAAAAACTATGATGGTAACATGTTTAAAAAAAAGGAATGTCTTATCCAAAAATGTGCATGTCACTTTATAGAAAAAGCTATTGTATATGAAATATAATTATTGTGTCGCCTTAAGAAAAGTATGTACTATATTGTCCCTATCACGAGTCAGAGGGACCTTGTGTCACCAATAAATAAGTAAAATGTACAAGCTTACAACTTCGCAAATGTAGCGTTTTGTTAGATAAGGAGAGATATCTCCCAAAACACAGTTCAAGAACACTTTGCTCCAAATGTTACAAATACGACCTTACAAAGGTCCCACTAAATATTACACAAATCTCAGAAAAGAGCTTACATGCCCTCCAAATTTTACCAAGGAGGCTGGCTCCCAGTATCTTACAGCCTACTCAAGGGAACTTAACCTTACAATTGTTGGACTCTCTAGGCACAACCTGCAATTTACAATACCTTTACACAGGGGTATGTAGTACCCATACTACTGGGCCTTCATGAAAAAGAAGAACAATTTAATATTACTGGCCCAAACTGAAAATGTACGGCGGCGTATACTTGCGCTCCTTGAAAACCAAGTTTTAAAACCCTACTTGGGTTTGTGGCCTCATGATGAGGCTAATCCCAAACTACTGAGGTGGCTCGAAGGGCAAGTTAATTTATGATTTACATGACAAAATCAGTTACAAAATTATAGTCACCTCCAGATAAATTGAAGGGGAACGCGAGAAGGTAACACACTCTCTATCCTCGATTTACAGTTTAAGACTTTATGACATTTTACATTAGAAGAAGAAGAAGAAGAAGAATAAGAAGAAAACTATGATTACATAGTTAAAGATTAGAACCTTGCACTCGGATGAGTTTGCGGAGATAGCTACGGAGATAGAAAACTGGTGGCCATTACCTGGGCTGATGTTCTGCCTGCCGAAGAATGAAGCACCTCGCCTCCTCCCTTAACACACACACTCGGTAATTCGACGATCAATAAGACAAGGTAGCTTGAAAAAGCTGCAGCTTATATACCCGAGAGGAGGGTTCGAGAAGGCTCTGGACTAAATCCAGACACACCCTCTCATTTTATTGGTTAAACCAAAAACCTACAAGAAGCCTATGATTGGCTGAAAAATAAATACAAAACAATTGTTATTGGCCAGATTCAAAAGCTGGCTTGATGAGAAGGAAAAGTTGCAAACCTTGAAGTACCAAATAAATGAATGTTAATTTAGTTGGGAAAATCTATAAACACAAAAATTGCACCAGAGTGCATGACCTCAGTTTTTTGTAGAGACATCTATGGAGAAAAGTTCAAACTTCTTGATGTACACCAAAACAAAACAAATAAATCCAATCAGTTTAGGAAACTTGAAAATAACATATTACTCAGTTATTCCGTAGTGACATCTTCTGAACAATATCCTAACTTTATGCATTAGCTGTTTCAAGATTCGTCTGATAGATAGCATACCTTAAGGCGGTTCTTTTAAATGTGCGGGTTTGAGGTGTACCTCCCGGTACAATTTTTTTTTTTTTTTTTTTTTTTTTGCTATTTGCTTTTTCGTCGCACTGACACAGATAGGTCTTATGGCGACTATGGGATAGGAGAGGCCTAGGAAGTGGAAGGAAGCGGCCGTGGCCTTAATTAAGGTACAGCCTCGGCATTTGCCTGGTGTGAAAATGGGGAACCACGGAAAACCATCTTCAGGGCTGCCGACAGTGGGGCTCGAACCCACTATCTCCCGATTACTGGTGGTACAATTTTTATTATTATTATTTATATATTTAGAAATTGCGAAAACGGTACTATTGAAATCAATTTAAACTTTAATGGTATTGAGCTACCGTACTTATTGGGTGTAATTCATTAATGTTTTAGAGACCACACGAGATTTTGCCTGGGACTCGGAATCTCTGTATTGGGATTTGGATTATGTGCTATTTCTTTTCTACTTTTAAATTCAATTATCTTTGTTTTATGCATTTAACTTCTTGTTGGTCTTCGTTTCTCCTTTGGGTTTATCCCATTGTTCCTGTTTTGTAATTGGTCACTTCTGGGCTTTATGTGCGTGTTGTCGTCTCCATGGCAACAGCAGTCTTGGTGATTATTATTGTTTATTGATTGGAGTGGGCGTGCCCCTGATAATTTGAGCTGTATTGCTCTTGCTTCCTGGCGAAGATTTGTGAAAATGTTTATCTTTAATGTATTAATTATTTCGTGTGGCTATTTCTAGCCGAGTGCAGCCGTTGTAAGGCAGACCCTCCGATGAGGGTGGGCGGCATCTGCCATGTGTTGGTAACTGCGTGTTTATTGTGGTGGAGGATAGTGTTATATGTGGTGTGTGAATTGCAGGGATGTTGGGGACAGCACAAACATCCAGCCCCTGGGCCTTTGGAATTAACCAATGAAGGTTAAAATTCCCGACCCGGCCGGGAATCGAACCCGGGACCCTCTGAGCCGAAGGCCACTACGCTGACCATTCAGCCAACGAGCCGGACTATCTTTAATGTGACCTGTTAGATTAATCTTCCTTATCTTGGTCACCCACTGCTGTTTTGAGACATGTGATACACTTTAATTTTACCCTTCTGAAAAGTTTGTTTGATATCCTACCCCTTGGAAAAACCTCTGTGGTCCCTATTTGCTATGTTCTTATGTAGGTAGGGGTATTCTTCCCGAAGGCAGGTCCGAACCTCCGCAGAGGTGTTCCTGAGCCGGAGTTTACGTGCGGTAGGGTGGCCAGTTCCTTTCCGCTCCTCCATTCTCTTACCCCCCACCAACAGCGCGTGGCAACCCATCCAACTCCGGTTCACGCCCAATGTTGCTTAACTTCGGAGATCTCACGGGATCCGGTGTTTCAACACGGCTACGGCCGTTGGCATGTTCTTATGTAAACAAAAGGAAAAGAAGAAAGTGGCGAAATCTTGAAATTAAGTGTAACGTCGAGGTAATTTGTTAAACTGGGAGATTAGTTTATTAATTTTACCAAAAATCTACTGCCACTTTTATGATTCGAGACCATGGTCCTGGTAAACCTGATATTTCTAAAGGCAGTTCTCATTGGGTCCTTAATTTATTAATTCATTACTGAGCTCGATAGCTGCAGTCGCTTAAGTGCGGCCAGTATCCAGTATTCGGGAGATAGTAGGTTCGAACCCCACTGTCGGCAGTCCTGAAGATGGTTGTCCGTGGTTTCCCATTTTCACACCAGGCAAATGCTGGGACTGTACCTTAATTAAGGCCACGGCCGCTTCCTTCCCAGTTCTAACTCATTCCTGTCCCATCGCCGCCATAAGACATATCTGTGTCGGTGCGACGTAAAGCCAACAGCAATAATAATAATAATAATAATAATAATAATAATAATAATAATAATAATAATAATAATAAATTCATTAGTTTACTGCTTTTAATTCATTCTTGCATTTTTATTTTGGTGGACGTCTTTCCAATTGAAGTACTTTAGTACACTTGAGTTACTAATTCTGCCCTCGCTTAAATTTTAATTCATTAATTTGGTTATTCTAAATTGTGACTAGCATTCTATTAGAGGAAATTCTTCCCATTTATGTATTGTAATTCATTCCTTTCACGAATTAAATAATTATTTTGCTTACCAAAAGGAATAATCTGTCTTTTCTTTCGAAATATTTCTTACTATTTCTTACCGTGCCAAACATTTTTACTTCATCTTCGGTTTCTTTGGGCGGTGTCCAGCTCTTCCACATATTGTGAGTATCTTGCTCTTAAAAAAATGTTATTTTTGCTTTTGATATCTCTTGTCCATGTTTGACTTGTGCCAGCAAGTGACGGTACGGCTGGTGCAAATATGATGTTCCTCTCTGATGAGAGATGGACTGCAGGAGATATTTGGTAAGAGAGGTTTAACAACGTGACGCTGTCATCGGTAATAAGGAATGTAAACAGTACGAGGTCAAGAAATCATCGTTTTTCTATGTCTCTTTATGGTGGTAGCAAACCATGGTTTGAGCTGCCCTGTAAAAGTTTTACTCCTGTCCCGACCACTGCTCTCCATTCTCTATATATGTACATCTAAGAGTGGGGCATTCAACTCCTCAACCTTATTGGTAATCTCCAATTACCGGTTTGGCTGCTTCCAACATTTCAACACTATTTAGTTCTAGTCATGAGACTCAGTGATCGCTGTTCTAACAAATACTGCGACGAACTATAAACTGAAATATAATAGATTTTAATAATAATAATAATAATAATAATAATAATAATAATAATAATAATAATAATAATAATAATAATAATGTCCGCCTCTGTGGTGTAGTGGTGGGATCCATCCCCGAGGCCCGGTTTCGATTCCCGGCTCTGCCACGAAATTTGAAAAGTGGTACGCGGGCTGGAACGGGGTCCACTCAGCCTCGGGAGGTCAACTGAGTAGAGGTGGGTTTGATTCCCACCTCAGCCATCCTGGAAGTGGTTTTCCGTATTTTCCTACTTCTCCAGGCAAACGCCAGGATGGTACCTAACTTAAGGCCACGGCTGCTTCCTTTCCTCTTCTTTGTCTATCCCTTCCAATCTCCATCTTCCCATCCCCCCCCCCGCAAGGCCCCTGTTCAGCACAGCAGTTGAAGCTGCCTGGGCGAGGTACTGGTCATCCTCCCCAGTTGTATCCTCCAACCCAGAGTCTGCAGCTCCAGGACACTGCCCTTGGGGAGGTAGAAGTGGGATCCCTCGCTGAGTCTGAGGGATAAACCAACCCTGGAGGGTAAACAGATTAATAATAATAATAATAATAATAATAATAATAATAATAATAATAATAATAATAATAATAATAATAATGTCCGCCTCTGAGGTGTAGTGGTTAGTGTGATTAGCTGCCAACCCCGGAGGCTCGGGTTCGATTTCCAGCTCTGTCAACTGAGTAGAGGTTATAATACCATGCCACTAAGTTAAAGTAATAGAAAGGTCGACCTCAGTCGGCCTTGGGGTTACAAGTAACTGAGCCTTACAAGTAAACTCAAGGTGCTTCTGGATGAAAAGGAAATCTCATGACTATCGACATTTTGAAAATATCGTAAACAGTCTCAAGGAAAGGTGATTGAAATTCTACGGCCAGATTCACTGACAGGACAACGGTGGATTGATCGAAATAATTCTCAGCCTTGCCCTCACAAAAAAAGCTATGACCTCGTCAACTTGTTTCTTGCAGAATACAGTCGGTCACACCTGCGACCTATTTGCATTAGGTTTGTCGCACCTTAATTCCGTTCTTAGTATACTATCATCTCGGAAGAATGCATATATGACATTCTTGAAATGATCCACTTGGTCTAATTTTAAACTCCCCACTTGTTATTCAGTCCCTTCTGGTTTCTTCCCTACTGACATCACGTTGGACACGGATATACTAATGTTCATATCATTTTCACTGTACCGCTTTTCAAGTTCCAAAATATTAAACTGCAATATTGAATAATAAAAGAAAAGTAATTTATTACTATAAATGTAGAGCAGTGGTATTCAAACTGTGCTACGTGTACCACTAGAAGTACGCGGGTTAGTCTCAAGTGGTACGCAAATTCATCGTAACTCCTAACTGCTTTCGGTGATCAGTCTAGAAAAGAAATTAGCTAACTCATTTTCATTTGGTGTTACTGTCTACCACTGCACAGAGCCTCTTTTCTGAAGTTCTCATCATAAAATATGTGTCATTTTGTACCTTTCTTACCAGATGTATACATAAGTCTTTTCCGTTTTCACTAGGAGATGGCGCCAGCGAACAGTACGCAGCGCATGAATTTGACGCATACGTCAGTTTGTTCTTCTGACATTAACCTATCAACACACACAAGTTGAGTCCGTCAAATACTAGTGTCCGTATTATATCGTTCAGTAATCATATCGACGGTTTGTGTCTGAAAAAGAACACCTGCGGCACGCATTAATTGGTTAATTCCGCCGACACGGGGGCTGGGTGTAGGTATCGTCTTCATCCATTCATCTTCATCACGACGTGCATGTCGCCTACGGGAGTCAAATCAAAAGACCTGCATCTGGCGAGCCGAACTTGTCCTCGGACACTCCCGGCACTAAAAGCCATACGCCATTTCTTTTCTTTTTTTATGTAATCAAAAGTAAAAGGCTGTGGAAAGTCTCATTCATCATGGGACGGAAAAGAACTAAGCCAAGATCCACGTCTACATCTACTCGGTATACAAGAAGTATCAAGAAAGAACAGCTAGAAATGACTGAAGAAAAACGAATGTTCCTAAAATGTAGAAAGAAAATGCTTCACTATCTATATTGAGCTGAGACAACTTTAATTTCAACCTCATTCAACCACCCAACTTAAGGTGTACCGGCTAAAAACAAATATCAGATGGCCTTGCCAACTATACATTATACTAGACCTTCACTTATATCTTCATAGATATTTACAGAAGTGTGGATACTAATTTTATTTTATTTTATCATCATATACATAAAGATTTTTTTACTGTCATTCACCAATTTTTATTACACAATACCAATGTGCCATACTAGACTATAACGCCTGGAATGGGTTACATTGCTCCATCGTATTTTATCAATTGTTTATTTAGTCCTAAATGTAAAATTGTAACCATTTGTACTTTGCATTTGCATGTACACTGACTGAGCAAATGTCATAGGATAGCCGAGCACCGATGCGCAGGTGTGTTATCTGCGCACCACACGCCCCCTGTGCCAGCAGCAGTTGTGTAGAAGACCCTGTGAGCAGTGGCTGTGCATGTGACAGGTGTAACATGGAACGTCGTCGTGAGATGACACCGTTGGAACGGGGTATGGTGGTCGGTGCACGGCTGATGGAAAGTGCGATTTCGGAAGTGATGCGGGAATTCGACTTCACACGATCAACCGTGCCCAGGGTGTATCGTGAATGGTTGAATGCGGGGGTCACCGTCCACAACAGACGAACGACCGGCCGTCCAGCCACCCTCGATGACCGTGACCGGCGACATCTGAGACGGATTGTCAATAGTGACAGGCGGACAACCGTGCAACAAATCACGGCTCAATTCAACACAGGCCGTGATAGACACGTCTCCCAGTGGACAATCCATAGGAAGATGGGCTCTATGAGGTATGGGAACCGGCACCTCACACGGGTGCCACTGTTAACCCAACGTCATCGGGCACAACGACGCGCATTTGTCACCAGTCACCAGGGATGGACACTGGAACAATGGCGTAACGTGATATGGTCTGACGAATCACGATTTCAACTGCACCATGTCGATGGGAGGCACCATGTATGGCGCAGACCACATGAGGCGATGGATCCCGCCTGCCTCGAAGGTGTGGTCCAGGGCGCCGGTGTCTCTGTTATGGTCTGCGGTGCATTTTCCTGGTACGGAATGTGCCTTCTAGTTGTTCTGGAAGAGACTTTCAATGGTACGCGGTATGTTGAGCTGCTCGGAGACCATCTCCACCCATTTTTGGCCTTCTAGCACCCAGACGGTTCTGCAGTGTTTCAAGATGATAACGCGCCTCCACATCGCTCCCACGTCGCCCGGGAATGGTTCCAGGAACATGCAGCGGAGGTCCAACGAATGTCATGGCCACCCAGGAGCCCCGATATGAACCTTACCGAGCATGTTTGGGATGTCCTAGAACGCAGGCTCCGTGCCATGGATCCTGCACCCACGAACAGACCAGCATTGGCGGCCGCTCTGCAAACGATTCGGTGTCAGCTGCGTCCAGAGGACTATCAGGGACTTGTCGACTCACTTCCACGGCGTCTCACTGGAGTTCGCAGGGCCAGAGGAGGCCCCACATGCTATTAGGTGGCTATCCCATGACATTTGCTAAGTCAGTGTATATTGTACACAGGAATATGTTATGTATGCTGCCCATCTTGTAACTTCAAGTTGAAGATGACGCTGCTATGCGTCAAAACCGGTACCTTAAATTAATAGATAACATGTTGTAAAGATCTTATACGACAACCTTAGTATTGAATGGTTTGAACTTTTCCTGAATTCCAATTGTGGTAGAAACATATGGTGAGAACGCTCCATCGATTAGAACATGTGCGATATGGTTTCGACAGTTTAAACGTGGTCATGTCAATGTGAAAGGCAGTGGGCTCTCTGGTGGACCACAAAAGTGCGAAGCCCGGTGAAACCGTTAATGCACAACACTATCGCCAACAAATGATGAATTTAAATCACGCATTGATGGCAAGACGACCGAAATGGACCAGGAGACAGGGCAAGGTGATTTTGTTACACGACAATGCGCTGTCTCACACAGCAAAACCAGTGAAAGAAACCTTGAAATCGCTTGGATGGGACATCCTTCCGCACCCGCCGTACTGCCCTGATCTGGCGCCATCTATCACTTCTTCGCATCAATGGGGCACGCCTTCGCAAAGCAGCTCTTCAGCAATTTCGAGAAAGTTGGAAAATGGCTCGATAAATTATTTGCCGCAAAAGACAGGCAGTTTTTCTGGCGTGGTATTCATAACTTACCTGAAAGATGTGCGAAGTGTGTAGAAGCCGATGGCCAGTATTTTGAATAAACGAAAAACGTAGTTTCTTTACCACAAAAACTAACAAAAACTTATGCGTACTCCTGGTGAGTTCTTTACAATCTTGCAAATATTAGGATGTGGAGACTCACATGACCCACTTCTATACAGGAATCCTCATGTTGTTCTGTTCCTGATTGGGGGTTACTCGTATTCCATTATGTGCGATATGTAGCCCAACACTGCCCGTTATTTTGATGCTGATAAAGGCATTGTGGACGGTATCCCTGGATATAAAACGATTCTGACCATACAACAGGAGAAAAAGATTCCTAAAGTCCAATATTTGCGCTATCATTAAGCACTGAAGATGGCAAAAATAGTTCTTCGATCATTGCTTACCGTTCAGTTTTGAGCTTCTTCAGTAAAGTTTACAGCGAAGTTAACGAGGTTTTATTTGTCCAGCGACGAGATGATGTAGTGGCTTAGCTGCTTTCCTGTTACCCGGCGAACGTGGTTTGATCCCGGTGTTGCTGGGGTGGGATTTTCAGTTCAAAATCCCGTGGTCTCAGGAAGGCCATGAGACTTTAAATCACCGGCCACATCTCCTTCATGCCTCAGTGCATGCAGGGACCCTCCATAAGCGGGATTGCCTGAGGAAGAAGAAGAAGAAGAAGAAGGAAAGAAGAAGATGAAGATGGTGACGGCGATTATAGTTAATATTATTTGGAATTCAACAATAATAATTTATTTTTGGTATAATCACAATGTACTCGTTCTTCGGAAGTACAAAAGTAAAACAATTCGATTCGGGCGGTACGCCAACCAAAAACTTTGAATACCACTGATGTAGAGTAATTGGGTGTTTTCATAAAAGCCTCAGGTTCAATTATTGACGCGACCAAGAACTGCGGAATGGAGCAGTTCCTTCAGACTTGAGTAGAAGAATCAGAACTACCAGACACTTGAGGCACTCAATGAGGTGATGCAAGTTGATTAATGTCGTTGTAATATCATTTAACAGGGAGCGTGATTAGCGCAGTACATTTGTGTCTATCTTTCCGTCCAGGTGATGGAGGTTCGAATCCTGATGAGTTCTAGGGCGAAGTTCTCTCCTGAAAAATCACGCGATAATTAACAGGAAAGGCATCTTGCATCAAACCTCTAACAAAAATGAAAATAATCCAATGAAGCTCAGATGGTCGCTGAACTGACTAGCATAAACTGAAAATATATTGTTATTAATTATTATTATTATTACACTGGCGGAAAAAATATCCCAACACCATGAAATAAGTAATGTAGAGTACGGAAACTTAGGTAATACACTGACTGACAGAGCAAATGCAACACCAAGAAGGAGTGGTCAGAACTTTATGCCAATTGCAGGGTAGACTGACGTCACTGAGGTATGCTCATGATGTGAAATGCGCCGCTGTGCTGCGCACGTAGCGAACGATAAATGGGACACGGCGTTGGCGAATGGCCCACTTCGTACCGTGATTTCTCAGCCGACAGTCATTGTAGAACGTGTTGTCGTGTGCCACAGGACACGTGTATAGCTAAGAATGCCAGGCCGCCGTCAACGGAGGCATTTCCAGCAGACAGACGACTTTACGAGGGGTATGGTGATCGGGCTGAGAAGGGCAGGTTGGTCGCTTCGTCAAATCGCAGCCGATACCCATAGGGATGTGTCCACGGTGCAGCGCCTGTGGCGAAGATGGTTGGCGCAGGGACATGTGGCACGTGCGAGGGGTCCAGGCGCAGCCCGAGTGACGTCAGCACGCGAGGATCGGCGCATCCGCCGCCAAGCGGTGGCAGCCCCGCACGCCACGTCAACCGCCATTCTTCAGCATGTGCAAGACACCCTGACTGTTCCAATATCGACCAGAACAATTTCCCGTCGATTGGTTGAAGGAGGCCTGCACTCCCGGCGTCCGCTCAGAAGACTACCATTGACTCCACAGCATAGACGTGCACGCCTGGCATGGTGCCGGGCTAGAGCGACTTGGATGAGGGAATGGCGGAACGTCGTGTTCTCCGATGAGTCACGCTTCTGTTCTGTCAGTGATAGTCACCGCAGACGAGTGTGGCGTCGGCGTGGAGAAAGGTCAAATCCGGCAGTAACTGTGGAGCGCCCTACCGCTAGACAACGCGGCATCATGGTTTGGGGCGCTATTGCGTATGATTCCACGTCACCTCTAGTGCGTATTCAAGGCACGTTAAATGCCCACTGCTACGTGCAGCATGTGCTGCGGCCGGTGGCACTCCCGTACCTTCAAGGGCTGCCCAATGCTCTGTTTCAGCAGGATAATGCCCGCCCACACACTGCTAGCATCTCCCAACAGGCTCTACGAGGTGTACAGATGCTTCCGTGGCCAGCGTACTCTCCGGATCTCTCACCAATCGAACACGTGTGGGATCTCATTGGACGCCGTTTGCAAACTCTGCCCCAGCCTCGTACGGACGACCAACTGTGGCAAATGGTTGACAGAGAATGGAGAACCATCCCTCAGGACACCATCCGCACTCTTATTGACTCTGTACCTCGACGTGTTTCTGCGTGCATCGCCGCTCGCGGTGGTCCTACATCCTACTGAGTCGATGCCGTGCGCATTGTGTAACCTGCATATCGGTTTGAAATAAACATCAATTATTCGTCCGTGCCGTCTCTGTTTTTCCCCAACTTTCATCCCTTTCGAACCACTCCTTCTTGGTGTTGCATATGCTCTGTCAGTCAGTGTATATTTGTCGAGATAACATGTTTAATTGATTCCACGCGAAAAAAACCATGGTATATCTGCCATGCTGCTCCAATAATAACCGGTGTAATCGCCTGACTGTTGAATGCAGACATGCAAACGTGCATGCACTGTGTCGTACAGGTGTCGGATGTCAGCTTGTGGGATGAAGTTCCATGCTTCTTGCACTTGGTCGGTCAACACAGGGACGGTTAATGTCGGTTGTGGATGACGCTGGAGTTGTCGTCCAATGATGCCCCATACGTGCTCGATTGGAGACGGATCGGGACATCGAGCAGGCCAAGGCAACCTGCCGACACTCTATAGAGCACGTTGGGTTACAACAGCGTCATGGGGGCGTGCATTATCCTGTTGGAAAACACCCCCGGGAATGCTGCTCATGAATGGCAGCACGACAGGTCGAATCACCAAACGGACGTACACATCTGCAGTTCGGGTGCGTGGGATAACCACGAGAGCGCTCCTGCTGTCATAGGAAATTGCTCCCCAGACCAGAACTCTCGGTGTAGGTCCAGCGTGTCGACGCCGCAGACAGGTGGAATGCAGGCGGTCACCTGGCCTCCTAATCAACACACGGCCATCACTGTCACCAAGGCAGAAGTGGCTCTCATTGGAAAACACAACAGACCTCCACTCCATCCTCCAATGAGCTCTCGCTTGACACCACTGGAGTGGCAGACGGCGATGGTTTGGGATAAGTGGAATTGACGCCGCAGGGCGTCTGGCTCAGAGCTGTTCTTCAAGTAACCGATTTCGAACAGTTCGTGCCGGGCTGAATGGCTCAGACGGTTGAGGCTCTGGCCTTCTGACCCCAACTTGGTAGGTTCGATTCTGGCTCAGTCCAGTGCTATTTGAAGGTGCTTAAATACGTCAGCCTCGTGTCGCTAGATTTACTAGCACGTACAAGAACTCCTGCGACACTAAATTCCGGCACCTCGGCCTCTCCGAAAACAGTAAAAAATTAGTTAGTAGGACTTAAATTAAAAAACATTATTATTAGAATTTAAAGTAGTATTCTGATGTTTCAGTCTCCAGGCTAATGTTTGTAAATAAAACCAAACCAATTCCTATTACACAACAGCTCCGAACGGGCATGGCCTTCCAAGCGACCGCTGCTCAGCCCGAAGGGTCGCACATTACCGTCTCGGTCGTTATTTTGGCTCCCAAGACCGGGGCTGCCATCTCCACAATTATTGTGATCACATGGGCTGAGTGGACCTCGAACCAGCCCTCAAATCCAGGAATAAGTCTCTGGCCTGTCCGAGAATCGAACCCGGGGCCTCCGGGTAAGAGGTAGGCACGCTACCCCTACACCGTGGGGTCGGCTTAATGATTGCGAATGTCTAATAGAATATGACCCGTTCTTCGTGAGTGCTTAATCAGGAGGAGTTGAGTCATCCTGCAGCCTTGGATTCAAATTCTATTTTGTTTGTTGTCATCAATCCAAATGATGTAACTGATAAACCGTTAACTGTGCATTACAACGCTTGACATTCGTCTGAGATGTAGCCGAAGGTATTAATGAAAACGAGACTGGGGATTAGTAACCTATCATTTACGAACCGTTCTTCCAAACCGGTTTTACTTTCCGATATGAAGTTGTAAGTAGGCAGTCATTGCATAACGACTCGTAACTGGGCCACGCGGTAATCGCGAATCTGAACAGCCAGAGTTGAGTAAACAAAGAACCTTTCGTGGCGCACCTACTGGCGGTCCTTACGCTCTTAGCGAACTTATCACTGCTTCAATAAGATGTAGAGTTGCAGTCTAGCGTTCAGCTGTGAGGGGGACAACGGGATCACAACCAGGGAGCGTGTTCTGGTGACCAAGGTTCCACTAGCTGAGTCTGGCGCTACTTCCACTTACTTGTGTCAGGTTTATCACCTTCATCTTTCATCGAGCGAGTTGGCCGTGCGATTAGGGGTGCTCAGCTG
The DNA here is from genome assembly GCF_040414725.1 of Anabrus simplex. Lineage (NCBI taxonomy): Eukaryota > Metazoa > Arthropoda > Insecta > Orthoptera > Tettigoniidae > Anabrus > Anabrus simplex. Next base: position 238,347,494 of record NC_090269.1, on the reverse strand, counting down.
TGAGCTTGCCTTAGGAAGATAGTGGGTTCGAACCCCACTGTTGGCAGCCCTGAAGATACTTTCCTGCGGTTTCCTATTTTAAAACCAGGCAAATGCTGGAGCTGTAGCCTGATTAAGGTTATGACCGCATCCTTCCCACTCCTAGCCCTTTCCTATCCTATCGTTGCCATAAGACCTGTCTGTGTCGGTGCGACGTAAAGCAGTTTGTAAAAAAAGAGAAGAAAGAAGAAAAGACTTCAACTTGCATATGCGACCTCTCTTGTTCTTTTCCGATGGTGTTAGACTTCTGAGGACTAGTGAGTCTTGCATTTTCATGTCCTTCTTCCGCCGATACCTTCATTTTTCGAAGTGTCAGATCTGTTCCAGCTTTCCCTTCTGATTGGTGTTAATAGAGGATGGTTGCCCAGTTGTACTTCCTCTTAAAACAGTAATCACCACCACTATAACTCTAATGTGACGAATATCAGTTTCACAATGTAGGTTTACATGCTATTAACCAGAATTTTTAGTACGAAATCCAGGAATTTTGTCCCGTAGGAATTCCTCTACGTGGTAGTATACCTTGTGAGACGAGGCCAGCTTAATTGAGCAACTTCACAAACCACTGGATACAGCTGGGATGGAACCCAGCAACTTGAACTTAGTAACCCGCCGCTCAACCGTCTGAGCGATTCAGAGCAGCAGGAGAGAATATATTACTTATTGAATTATTCCATACATTTTGTATTAATAGTGATATCTCACTACTGGATAATTAAAACATTCTATGAAATTCAGAGGACTGGCACAATAGCCTCGTGGTGTTCAGGTATGCGTAAACAGCAGTGTTCATAAAGATGTCTATAAATACATTCATCTTCATTATAGCCTATTATGCTTTTCAGTGTTCAATCTGCAAGGCTCTGTAAATTAACAAAGTGCTTCCAGAATCCTTACTTTCAACTAGCTCTATGGCTTCCTTTAGTTCTTCACCTAGTATATTTAAATCTATAAAAACCGAGTTTAACCATCGACGCCTTGGTCACACCCTGTTTCTCTTACCCTCCATGGCCGGTTCATTATTCTCCTCCATTCGCCTCACATGACTGCGCCACGGAAGCCAGTTTGCAAACACGGCTTCATCACCGACAACTCGTCCGGAGTAATCGTCTCTTAATGTTTCCACCTGTTCGTATCATCAATCATTCTTGCTATCTTAATGTATGTTACTCCCAATTTATGAATAAGATATCTGAGTCCCCCCACCACCACCACCTTCCACTAATATACAGCAAGGGAAATTAATAATAATCATAGTAATAATAATAATGATAAATATCTTATTGAGTGGATAGACCCAAACATCTCTGAAAAAGAAGCTTTCACGTCGCTCATGAATAAAATGAAAATGGCTTGCCAAATTGACCAAAGACGTTTATAACGAGAAGTCCATATCCTTGAACGCAAAACTCAGACATTATTGCACTGTCATAACACCAAAGGCTTTGTATGCAGCGGAATGCCTTGATACGAACAAGAAAGGCCTGATAGAAAAATTGGAAATTAAAGAAAGAAAGAAAGAAAGAAAGAAAGAAAGAAAGAAAGAAAGAAAGATCTTAAGGAAAATTATTGTCCCAGTTAAAGACAAAGATGAATACAGACGTCGGGATAACCATGAGCTGTATACTCATGTCATGAAGATCTCTGATGTCATGCGGAGAAAGAGAATAATTGGATTTTGTGGTCACTTACTAAGAATGAATCCAACACAATTATCAAACCAGATCTTTGCCTAAGTTATTTTAAAGATAAGAAGACCCAGCCAACTTTGTTCAACGAGGTGAAGAGGGAGCTACAGGAGCTGGGAATCACTTATGAAAATATACATGAATACAACCCACTCAGGAGGAAACTAAAAGACCACCACGGTTTTCAAGAACGGCCAAAGTTGAAGACGGGAAAGACGTGGACGGAAGAAAGGAAAGAACAACACGGGCAAATAATGAAAGATCAGCTGAAATAACGTGGTCCTTGGTAGGCTGATACGAACAAAGAGGACAAAAATTTAAAAACAATAACTACTTTTTCACGGTATTCGGAGACGCCGAAGTGCCGGGATATTTTCCCGCAGTAGTTCTTTAACGTGCCAGTAAATCTACCGACACAAGGCTGGCGTATTTGAGCGCCTTCAAATACCACCGGACTGAGCCGGGATCGAACCGGCCAACTCGAGCTCAGGAGGCCAGCGGTCTACCTTCTGAACAGAAAAATTAGTATAAAAACAGACAGTCGTAAAGTTATTCTTCCGATAATTTTACTTTTTTAAAAAAAAGAAGAGATACCGTTAATCGCAACCGCGAGCTCACATTGTTAGCTTTGCTACACTTTGGATCGATTTTATTTATTACACTATCATCCACAGATCCTATGTACCGGTATTTGAAATGATCCACGTGTTCCAAATTTGTATTCCCGACCTGACATTCAAAAGTTAGTATCACTTGAGTCTTGGAAATACTAATTTTCATATAATACTCACTGCACGGTTTTCATTGTCCAAGATATTACATTGCAGGTTTCAGCACAGTCTGCCACGACCGAGAAAGTTAGTTACACGGTTTGGATTACATAGCTGTGAACTTTCATTCGGGAGATGATGGGTTCGATCTCCACTGTCGACAGCTCTGACGATTGTTTTCCATGGTTTCCTATTTTCACACCATGTAAATGCTTGGACTGTACATTACGGTTGCTGCCATTTTATACCTTTCCATAAATGATTTATATATACTATGAGCAAGTATGAGCAATTTCGTGTGCCTATTACTGGCCGAGACCCTCCGATGAGGGTAGGCGGCATCCTCCATGTGTAGGTAACTGCGTGTTATTGTGGTGGAGATGCTGAGATGTAGCCCCCGAGCCATTGGAATTAACCAATTAAGGTTAAAATCCCCTACCCGGCCGGGAATCGATCCCGGGAGCCCCTGAACCGAAGGCCAGTACGCTGACCATTCAGCCAATGAGTCAGACTAGCAAGGAAGGTGAAAGATCCTTAACCCCTGTAGCTACTTTGAACCAAGAGTTCATTCTACTAGCACTTCTCACGGTGACCCAATTTTCAGTATAAATTCATTTGATATCCTGTAATAAACTACCCCTGATCCCATTTTCCCTCAAAACAACTAACAGCTTTTCTGTTGTTACTCTTTCTTTATAATTCTCTAGGTCTACGAAACATAATTATCTATTCCTCTCATAACATTTCTCAATTACTTGTCACGTACTAAATATCTGGTTGGCATCTCCTCTGTGGTCTGAAACCGCATTGGTTTTCATCCAAATTACTATCCACCACTGATCGCATCCTTCTTTCTAAAATACCTGAGAACACCGTGCCTGGTATAGCCTATCGATCAATGAAATACCTCGATAGCTGTTGCAATATTTTCTTCTCCCTTCCCTGAAAGTTAATATAGGTGCAATTATTGCTTTCGCCCAGTTAGAATGTACCTGACTAACATTTCATGTTAATGCCATTATTCTATGGAGCCATTATTATTATTATTATTATTATTATTATTATTATTATTATTATTATTATTATTATTATTATTATTATTATTATTATTATTATTATTATATCGATGTTGTCCATCTTAGAACTACGCAAAATGACCCGCTGAATTCATCTTGGTTTGTTTCCCGCTTCCTTTCTTGCTTTCCAATAGTCTTTTTACTGTGTTTTTCTCCTCTCTTCTGTCCAGATGTCATTCCGTTCCTTCTTTTGTTTCTCCGGGAAACCTCTAAGAAATTCTGTATCATTCTCCTAAAAGTTTTTTTGTCCTGTATTATATCTGCTGTTATTCCCATCTCCGCCCTATCCCTCTTTATATTTTGCATCCACTGATTGTCTTTCTTACACTTTTAAACATACATACATACATACATACATTGTCATTACAGACTGTTATGCCTTTCAGTGTTCAGTCTGCAAGCCTCTGAGAATTTACTAAACGTCGCCAAAATCCTCGATTTGCAACTAGTGTTGTGGCCTCATTTAGTTCTATACCTCTTACCTTTAAATCGTTAGAAACCGAGTCTAACCATCGTCGTCTTGGTCTCCCTCTACTTCTCTTACCCTCCATAACAGAGTCCACTATTCTCTTAGGTAACCTATCCTCCTCCATTCGCCTCACATGACCCCACCACCGAAGCCGGTTTATGCGTACAGCTTCATCCATCGAGTTCATTCCTAAATTAGCCTTTATCTCTTCATTCCGAGTACCCTCCTGCCATTGTTCCCACCTGTTTGTACCAGCAATCATTCTCGCTACTTTCATGTCTGTTACTTCGAACTTATGAATGAGATATCCTGAGTCCACCCAGCTTTCGCTCCCGTAAAGCAAAGTTGGTCTGAAAACAGACCGATGTAAAGATAGTTTCGTCTCGGAGCTGACTTCCTTCTTACAGAATACTGCTGATCGCAACTGCGAGCTCACTGCATTAGCTTTACTGCACCTTGATTCAATCTCACTTACTATATTACCATCCTGGGAGAACACACACCCTAAATACTTGAAATTATTGACCTGTTCTAGCTTTGTATCACCAATCTGACATTCAATTCTGTTGAATTTCTTACCTACTGACATCAAATTAGTCTTCGAGAGGCTAATTTTCATACCATACTCATTGCACCTATTTTCAAGTTCCAAGATATTAGACTGCAGGCTTTCGGCACAGTCTGCCATCAAGACCAAGTCGTCAGCATTGGCCAAACTGCTTACTATATTTCCACCTAAATGAATCCCTCCCTGCCATTTTATACCTTTCAGCAGATGATCCATGTAAAGTACGAACAGCAAAGGTGAAAGATTACAGCCTTGTCTAACCCCTGTAAGTACCCTGAACCAAGAATTCATTCTACCATCAATTCTCACTGAAGCCCAATTGTCAACATAAATGCCTTTGATTGATTTTAATAATCTACCTTTAATTCCATAGTCCCCCAGTATGGCGAACATCATTTCCCTCGGTACCCTCTCATATGCTTTCTCTAGATCTACGAAACATAAACACAACTGCCTATTCCTCTCGTAGCATTTTTCAATTACCTGGCGCATACTGAAAATCTGATCCTGACAGCCTCTCTGTGGTCTGAAACCACACTGGTTTTCATCCAACTTCCTCTCAACGACTGATCGCACCCTTCCTTCCAAGATGCCAGTGAATACTTTGCCTGGTATACTAATCAATGAGATACCTCGATAGTTGTTGCAATCCTTCCTGTTCCCTTGCTTATAGATAGGTGCAATTACTGCTTTTGTCCAATCTGAAGGTACCTTACCAACACTCCACGCTAATTTTACTACTCTATGAAGCCATTTCATCCCTGCCTTCCCACTATACTTCACCATTTCAGGTCTAATTTCATCTATTCCTGCTGCTTTATGGCAATGGAGTTTATTTACTATCCTTTCCACTTCCTCAAGCATTATTTTACAAACATCATTTTCCTCCTCCCCATGAGCTTGGCTGTTTGCAACACCACCAGGATGATTTCCTTTTACATTGAGAAGATGTTCAAAATATTCCCTCCACCTCTCCAGTGATTCCCTGGGATCTATTATGAGTTCACCTCAATTACTCAAAACACTGTTCATTTCCTTTTTCCCACCCTTCCTTACATTCTTTATTACTGTCCAGAAAGGTTTCCCTGCTGCTTGACCTAGCCTTTCCAGGTTATTACCAAAATCTTCCCATGACTTCTTTTTGGATTCAACAACTATTTGTTTAGCTCTGTTTCTTTCATCTACGTACCAATCCCTGTCAGCCTCGGCCCTTGTTTGCAGCCATTTCTGATAAGCCTTCTTTTTACGTTTACAAGCTGCTCTCACTTCATCATTCCACCAAGATGTTCGCCTTTTCCCATCTTTACACACAGTTGTTCCTAGGCATTCCCTTGCTGTTTCTACTACAGCATCCCTGTATGCCACCCATTCACTTTCTATATCCTGAACCTGCTTACTGTCTACTGTTCGAAACTTCTTACTAATCATATCCATGTACTTCTGTCTAATTTCCTCGTCCTGGAGATTTTCTACCCTTATTCGTTCGCAGACAGATTTCACTTTCTCTACCCTAGGCCTAGAGATACTTAGTTCACTACAGATCAGATAGTGGTCTGTATCATCGAAAAATCCGCGAAAAACTCTTACATTCCTAACAGATTTCCTGAATTCAAAGTCTGTTAAGATATAGTCTATTATGGATCTGGTACCCCTAGCCTCCCATGTGTAGCGGTGAAGCCTTATGCTTGAAGAATGTATTCGTAACAGCTAAATCCATACTAGCACAGAAGTCCAGCAAACGCTTCCCATTCCCATTAGCTTCCATATCTTCTCCACATTTACCAATCACCCTTTCGTATACTTCAGTTCTATTCCCAACTCTCGCATTGAAATCGCCCATTAGCACTATTCTATCCTTGCTGTTGACCCTGACCACGATGTCACTCAATGCTTCATAAAACTTGTCAACTTCATCCTCATCTGCACCCTCACATGGTGAATACACGGACACAATTCTTGTCCTAATTCCTCCCACTGACAAATCTACCCACATCATTCGCTCATTTACGTGCCTAACAGAAACTATGTTGCGTGCAATGGTATTCCTGATGAAGAGCCCTACCCCAGACTCTGCCCTTCCCTTCCTAACACCCGTCAAGTACACTTTATAATCTCCTATCTCTTCCTCATTATCTCCCCTTACCCGAACATCACTTACTCCTAGCACATCCAGATGCATCCTCTTTGCTGACTCAGCCAGTTCTACCTTCTTTCTTCCATAAGCCCCATTAATATTGATAGCTCCCCATCGAATTCCATTTCGTTCGCCAAGTTGTTTCCAAGGAGTCCCTCGCCTGTCAAATGGGAGTGGGACTCCGTTACTCCCATAGGTCCGAGTCTTGCTTAAAGTGTTCTGAGCTCCGTAAATTCATGAAGCAGGATGCTGCCCTATTTGCACATAGTCCAAGTGAGGATCTCTCCTCTAACGGGTTATGGACCACCGGTGAATTGTATAGTCCTAGCCGCCTGAGCACAAGGAGGGCCACGACTCAGAATATGTCCGAGATGCCCACTCCCATTCCATAGCAACTGGTATCCCGACTATCAGGACCACTTACTAGGCCACTCAGCCGTTGCCCATGGTTCACGAACTAGGACGTGACTACAGTAACCCACAAACATGAACCATTTAAACATTTAAACTTTTAAACATGATTAAGATTTTTTTTAGTGAGTCTGTAATTATCAATCCTCATTATGTGACGAAAGAACTTTACTCTTTCTCATCGCATCAGGGGTTATTTCAGTTTCTTTAGTTTTGTAGAGGTCTGCATTCTTCTTGTGTCTGAATTCTCCAGTTTCAGTCTTTAATGGCCACCAGATGTTTCTTAAAATTTTTCTGTCCTTTTTCGCTAACTCTTCTATTTCTCCTGTTTTCAAGGATAACATTCACTCTGCGACATAGAGGCATTCTGGTTCAATTAACGTGTTGTAGTGACTTATTTTAGTTGTGATGGAGAGAATCTTTTTATTATAGGTATCCTTGGTCAGTTGGTAAGCTTGTTCCAATGTCCTTGCTCGTGATTTATTTGCTTCCTTGTTTAGACCATTAATTTGAATTACTTCCCCCAATTACTTAAACATTTCTACCCTGTCCATTTTTCCATATCCTGTTATTAACACCGTGGGTGAATTTCCAATGTTAGATATAAATTGGGTCTTCTCATAAGATACCTGAAGTCCAAATTTCTCTGCAATTTCTTTCAAGAGGTTTACCTGGATAAATGCTGCTTGTATATTCTGAGAAGGATTGCAATATCGGCAACGAAGGCTAAACAACGAATATCCACTTGTTTAAATTTTGATCCTAGTCTTATCTCAAGGTGGATTCCTCTTTCGTTTTGCTTTTCTTCCCATGCTCTCATTACGTTTTCCAAAAATCAGTTGAAAAAATCGGGGACAATTGGAAATTCATCTCTTCCATGAATTTCACTTTAGAATTTCTGTCCATGAGATTATCTCTGATTATATTGATTGACTTTGAATCTGCTTTGAATTTCTCCAGAATGTGAAATAAGGAAGTTCTATCTATTGAATCATTAGCTTTCCTAAAATCCACGAAGATTATGACGTAGTTCTTGCTCCTGATTATTATGTCCCGTATATTTTTTCAGATTAAATATCTGCTCCATGCACGACCTGTCTTTTTTGAACCCTCCTTAATATTCACCTATTTGTTTAACCACTTTAAGCTCAGTCCTGTTTTGGAGAGTTTTTGATAAGATCTTATATTTGACTGATGCAAGGGAATTCCTCTGTAGTTGTTCACATCTTTCTCATCACATTTTTGTATAGTGGGTGAATCAATGCATTCTTCCAATCTTATGCAATTCTTTCTGTCTGCCAAATGTGTCTCAGTATGTCTCTCATTTCCTCCATTTCTCTATTGCCAGATTCCTTCCACAACTCTACCACAATCAAATCTTTCCCTGATTCGTGGATGGTGACTTCTATTTCTATCTCATCAGGTTATTATTATTATTATTATTATTATTATTATTATTATTATTATTATTATTGTACCGGTTGGTACACCTATACGCCGCATATTTGAATGTTCCGCCTTAAATTACTTCTACCGGAGAAACTCTGAACTTTAACAACTGAATTAATTCAACAATTCTTCAGAAGATGCCACTGTGTGTATTTCGATTTTTTTTTTGGTTGACCAAGAAGTGTGGACCTTCTCTGACAGATGTCTCTACTAAAAAACCTATGATCATGCACCCTGGTGCGAAGAGAAGGAACTTTTTGTAGAAATTTTGTATTCGAAAGTTTGTCTTTACTAAATTGTGTTCTTTCATTGTTTGGGTTGGCAATACTAATCTTTCTTTCCGCCAGTTTTGAACTCAGCCAATCCCGAATTTCTTTAATTAATTTTTGACCAATAGTGTCCTTCTTCTTCGATGTTGATGTATAACTTATAGCTACCCAATAAAGTTGAGTGGGTGTGTCTTAATTATTCATGAAAGGTCTCGAAGCTTCCACGAGGGTTTAAAAACTGCCGATTTTCTTGTCTCCGGGCCACTTCAATAACATTTAGCTTTGCGTGTGGATATGTAGCAGGGGGCGGGAAGCGCCTCTTTCTTCGGGCAACAGATCTTCAACAAGGTAATGGCCATTTAACATCTTTTCTTGCTAGCTCAGCAGTTTAACTCGCGGGGAGGGTTCGAAACCTTTAATATGTAACCCATCTCTTTGAAATGTAAATCCCTTTTCAGTCTATGTAAAGCTACAAATTTCTTCAACTGTAGATCGAGGATAGGGAGTGCTTTACCCTCTCGAGCTCCCTTTCATTTTGAATTTGAGGTGACTATGTTCTCGTAACCGTTTTTCTCTTCCTTCTTAATGTGTTAAATTTATTTTGTATACTAGCCACCTCCATAGATTGGAATTAGCCCCTGTGTAATCGGCCTAGTGCCTCTTATGTTTTAAAATGTGTATTTAGGAGTGCTAATTCACGCCTCCATTCCTTTTGCGTTTTGGGCCATTTAAATTAACCTTGTATTTGTCCACTAAGGCCCAGTAGACTGGGTACGAGGTACCCCTGTGCCATTATAAGTTGTGCCTTGATGGCAGTTAAGTGTAATAAGCCGTTATTGCCTTTAATAGGCTTGGACGATTGAGAGTGGGTCAGCTCTTTCTGGTATTTTGAAAGGTGCCTCTAGGAGGTTTGACTTTACGAGGTGGGAGCAAATGCCCCATGTATTTAGGGGTTTTCTGACCTTTGGTAATTTGTGGTTGTGAGCTGAGAGCTCAGAAATTGTTAAATTTTGGGGCCCGTAGCCCAGAATTGTAAAAACCCCTTAACTTGTGCTTTCGTTTATAAAATTGCATTGTACCTGATTATCCGTTGTTATTTCACCTAGTGAAAATTGTTAAATATTGTTATCCGTTGAAAATATAACCTTTATTTAAATTTTAAATTCATCTTTAAGACTTGTAGTTAGATCCATTCCATCCCGCACCTTCTTTCACCTTTGCCTTCCACGGATAACTCCGTAACAATTATTATTATTATTATTATTATTATTATTATTATTATTATTATTGTTGTTGTTGTTGTACCGGGAGGTACACTTCAATTCCGCTCATTCAAAAGAGGCGCCTTAAATAACTCTATCTAGGAAACAAAACGTGAAACTGCTATTGCATGAAGTTGGGACATTAATCAGAAGATGTCACTAATGAATAATTGAGAAGTTTATCATTTCTAAGTTTTCTAAACTGATTGATTTATTTTGTTTTGTTTTGCTATACATAAAGAAGCTTGGACATTTCTCCCTAGATGCCATTACAAAAACGGTGGTAATGCACTCTGGTGCAAGGTAAAAGAAGTTGTTATTGAAATAAATTTTGTGTTTATGGGTTTTCTCAAATAAATTAACTTTCATTTATTTTTGGCATATAGGCCCTGTTTCAAAGTTTGCAACACTTCTTTCTCTTTCCGCCAGTTTTGAATCTGGCTAATAAGAATTTTCTGTAATTATTGTTTAGCCTATCACAGGCTTCTTGTTGCTTTTAGGGTGTATCTTTTGAATTTGCCAATAAAATTGAGAGGGTATGTCCGGATTAGTCCAGAATCCTCTCGAACAATCCCCTCGGGTATATAATATGATGTTTTTCTGGCTACCTTGTCTCATTGATCGTCGTCTTTCTGAGTGTGTGTGTTAAGACAGGAGGCGGGGCGCTTCATTCTTCGGCAGGCAGAACAACACCCAGGTAATGGCCACCAATATTCTATCTTTCTAGCTGTCTCCGCAAACTTATCCGAAAGGAAGGTTCAAATTTATAAGTATGTAAACAACCTTTTCTATAATGTAAAATTTCATTATGTCTTTAACTGTAAATTGGGGATAGAGAGTGCGTTACCCTCTCGATTTCCCCTTCAACTTGGTTTGAGGTGACTACGATTTAGTAACTGTTTTTCTTTCCTGTAATGTATTAAATTAACCTTCATTCGAGTCACCTCAGTAGCTTGGGATTAGCCCCTGTATCACTGGGCCGAGAGCCCCGTTAGGATGTTATTCTTCGTTATCTAGGAGTGCAAGTATACGCCTCCATTCATTTTGTGTTCGGGCCATTAATTTAAACTGTTGTTATTTTTCCACGTATGCCCAGTAGGTTGGGTACTAGATACCCCTGTGTACTAACTTTTGTTAATTGTAAATTGTGCCTAGAGAGGCCAGAGAATGTAAGGTTTTTGTAATGTTGCCTAAAGCGGGCTGTGAGAAATTGGTAAATGTCGGAGAGCATGTAAGTTCTTTTCTTAAATTCCTGTAATATTGAGGATTGCCTTTGGTAGGCCGCAAATTGTTACTTTTGGAGCCGAGTGCTCGTGAACACTGTGTATTGGGAGACATTTCTCCTTATCTGGCAAAAGCTACATTTGCGAAACTTGTACATTTGGAGCCTGAAGCTCAATCCTTGTAAATCTGGGGCTTGAAGCCCAAAATGGTTAGATTCCCTTTTCTGGGGTTTCTCTATTTTACTTCCTAAGGTTGTCATTGTTATTTCACTAAGTGAAAGATTGTTAAGTTTTTTGGAAAGAAATATAACCTTTGTTTTATGTTTTAATTCAATATTAGATATCGTAGTTAAACCCACTCACCCCGGCACCTTCTTTCACCTCTTTCTGCTCCATGGATAACCCCAGAACAATTATTATTATTATTATTATTATTATTATTATTATGATTATTATTCTTCTTATTATTATTGTTCCAGGGGTTACCCGTGGACCAGCAGAGGTGAAATACGGTGCCGGGGTGAGTGGGTCTAACTACAGATTCATGAATTGATTTTGAACTTTAGCAAAGGTTATATTTCTTTAGAATTTCAAAAATCAACAAATTAACAAATTTAGTGAGGTAACCATGACATAGCAATTTTGAAACAAGGCTTAGAAAAATCCAAGATTTCAAAAATTTAACACATTTGGGCTACAACCTCCTAGTTTTACAACTTTTGAGTTCCCAGTTCAAAAATGACAAAAGAGTACTATTTTATACCAGGGCAGAAATCCTTCAATATATGGACCGTTTGCTCCCAACATACAATATCCAGCATTCAAAAGGCATTCAGTAATCTTACTTAGAAAAGGGAGCTAACAGGCCCTCAGTCTTCAAGCCTATTCAAGGCAACACCAAAAATATCTTACACCTTTTGGCCTTCCATGGCCCAGTTTACAAAGTGAAACGGGGCTATCTCGCACCCAACCTATACGGCCTTCGTATAAAAGAAATAACAGTTAAATAAATGGCCCGAACACAAAATGCAAGGAGGCGAATGCTTGCGCTCGAAGATAAGAACACTTAAAACCTAAAGGACACTCCGCCGATGAAACAGGGGCTATTGCCAAACTATGGAGGTGACTCGTATAAGAAAGAAATTTAAGACATTACGGAAGGGAAGAAAACCAGTTACAAAACGCAGTCACCTCAAACCAACATGAAGGGGAGCTCGAGAGGGCACATCACTCTCTATCCCCGATTCACAGTTAAAGATTTATAAAGTTATTACATAAGCCGGCAGAAGATACATTTACAGAAAGTAGGTTACATAGTTAAAGTTTTGGACCTATCCCTCGGGTTAAAGTGCGGAGCTAGCAAGAGAAAAAAAGATGTTAAACGGCCATTACCTTGCTGAAGAACTGCTGCCTGATGAAAGAGGCGCCTCCCGCCTCCTGCTTGACACACCCACTAAGTTAGATGACGATCAAATGGCCAAGAGACGAGAAAATCCGCAGTTTATAAACCCTCGGGGACAGTTCGAGACCTTGCAAGAATAATCAAGCCACACCCTCTCACTTTATTGGTTACCATAAAGTTACACACAAAATCGAAGAAAAAGTCTGTGATAGGCCGAACATTAATTACAGAAATTAGGGATTGGCTAAATTCAAAACTGGCGGAAAGAAAGATCAATATTGCCAACCCAAAAATGAATGAACATAATTTAGTAAAAAAAAAACACTTATGAACACAAAACTTCTTCAAAAAAGTTTCTTCCACTTCGCACCCGGGTTCATAATCATAGTTTATTAGCAGTGACATCTGTTGAAAAAAGTCCAGACTTCTTGATAAACGGTAAACAAAACGCCTAGAATTTCATACAGTACATGAAACTTCAAAATAACAAAATTTCATTAGATTTCTGTAGTAACATCTTCTGAGTAACGGTTTAAGTAGGTGTAGTTTCAAGTTCACTGTTTCTCTGGAAGGGGAGTTCCATTAAGCGCAAGATTTAAAAGTGCGGCTTAGAGGTGTACCTCCCGGTACAATTATTATTATTATTATTATTATTATTATTATTATTATTATTATTATTATTATTATTATTATTATTATTATTATTATTATTATTATTATTATTATTAGCTGTAGTACCCGGCGTTGCTCGGATAGTTTTTGAATGTTTACATTTAAGTTATGTATTACCAGTTAGTTATGTGTGAAGTTAAATTTTATACCATTCCTTTTTGAGATGCTGATTGATATTTCATGATCTATTATCTAGTTTTAGAGTTATTTACATGTATTTGAATTCAAGTTTTAGATTATTTCATTGCTGAGTGAAACGTTTTGCTTGAGGAAGTACGATTTGACTGGGAAGTATTTGACCCTTTCAAAAAATACAAGTGATAACTATATATATTTACCTATCGCGCGATAGATATGATGTACAGGATTCCAACTGTTATTGCGACTGTCAGCAATCTGCCTTGCGACCCCAAAATTAGTGAATTCAACATTACTAATCCCTTTCATTTTGGACTGTTTACTTTTAAGCCCCTCTCACGAGGGAACATCGGCAATGGTTAAGTCTCCGATCGCGATGAAACTTGGAAAACACATTGAGGTACACGCAAGAAAGATGTCAGCATCAACTTTTTTGTGCCGACACTCATTAGGGCGTTAACCAAGGGGCCTAAAAGTTGCGACAATTAAGTTCCACGTGAACAGAGATGAATACCTGCTGGTCAATGCTAAGACTGCCTCGTGCCACACCTCTGCACCTCCTCCCCTACCCGTCCTTCTGGTTCACCGCCCCACGTTTCCCTTCCCCCGCGCGTATGTTAGCTGCTGAAGGGGACCGGTGCTACACTTTGCGTAGTCTATCAGCCTTCCTTATATCTCTCCTTTGTAATTCCCACATTGTATTAGTCAGTTTACATTTTCTGAAATGTTTATGGAAACGTTTGCGACGATTACTTAAGCGCAATGTCGTTGAGCGTGTCAAAAATTATTTTTCATCTTCAAACAAATCGCGAAAATTGCGGTGAAGAAGGTCCGCTGAACATTCGGGAGCTGCAGCCTTATGACGCGATTGAGGGTGAGTGTTAAACAGTTAACTGTTTTCAGATAGGTTTTGACACTCGCGGGGTGACGTCACACTGCGTGACATAGGTCGTAATAATGTAGTTTGAAGCGTGGTCTTTTGCACTGCATGTGAAATTTTAGGTTTTAATTTTCAGCACTGGACCGTCTGATATGTTGATATCGATAACACTGTCGATTATTTTTTAAATAAACATTTGTGTTCTCCATTGTTTCTGTCAATATATATACATTTAGAAAAGTATATTAATTATTTTTATTTTATTTTTCAGAGCTTATAAGTTACTGTCTTGAAGGTGACAGTTTCTATTTGAAGGACGTTACAAGTTTTGACGTACAGGTCTGATCAGTCGGAGGAAAACGAATAGGATATTGACTATATCAAGCCAGAACCAGGACAAAGCTAAGACAGTGCCAATTCGACGGACACCGCAGACTTACACTATGAAACAAGAGCATTCAACCACTGGAGGAGTGGAAAACGGAAAAATCTGAAATTTGCAACTGTGCAAAAGAAATTCCGTCGTGAGGCACAGTTGTCCACCTGGGAAAAAAGTAGTGGATGAAGGAGGCTATCTCCGAGACAAATTTGGTCTTATTGCGATGGATTGCAAGGAAAAAATTTGACGCGAAGTACCGTACGTCCACCATCCATGACGTCACAATCAAACAGTCGGCAATGCAAAGTGCCCGCTCTTGAGGGATCCATGACTTTAAAGCGTCCTCAGGCTGGTTGTACGACTTCAAAAACAAATTTGGAATCACATCCCGAAAAATTACTATCGTGATAACGACGAAAAACGGCGGAAGCCGAAATGTTTGTGGAAAACGTAAGAGAAAAAATACAGTTACACAGGCCATCACATTTATTTAACAGCGACCAAAGGGGCTTTAATTCGGAAATGTACGGCAGAACGTTAGCGCGCTGAGGAGAAAAGTCGATTAGCACGGTGGTCCAATCGATTCTCTCTACTACCCACAGCTACACGATTATGCCTACCGTGTCAGCAGTAGGTGAGTGACTCTCCCCATTGCTAATCGTTTTAAAGGAATGAAATGATGTTTTTGGTTCCCTTGTTAAGAAAATAATATTTTTAGACGAAACTATTAATGTCGTGTGCACCACGTCTGAAAAGATGGCCAAAGCAGACGTTCAGAGCTGGTGGGTACCTTGATGATCATACTAGACAATTTGAACACCCTGTAGTGTATTCCTTCGACAGCGTTGGCTTGTTATGTTTTTTTGTGCCCGAATACAGTTTTCGTCAAATGTGCTTAGTGTGCAAAGGACATGTGCGTCACACACTTCTGCGAGGAACACCATTATTGTAAAGCATACTGTACGTCCCGAGCCTCCGTGGCTCAGGCGGCAGCGCGCCGGCCTCTCACCGCTGGGTTTCGTGGTTCAAATTCCGGTCACTCCATGTGAGATTTGTGCTGGACAAAGCGGAGGCGGGACAGGTTTTCCTCCGGGTACTCCGGTTTTCCCTGTTATATTTCATTCCAACAACACTCTCCACTATCATTTAATTTCATCTGTCAGTCATTAATCATTGCTCTGGAGGATTGCGACAGGCTTCGGCAGCCGGCACAATTCCTATCCTCGCCGCTAGATGGGGGCTTCATTCCTTCGATTCCTGACCCGGTCGAGTGACTGGAAACTGGCTGTGGATTTTCACAGTATAGTATGATATAATTGTACGTCCTGTGATAAAAGTATGGTGCATGTTGTTAATTGTGTCTTGTTTCAGTTTCCTTTTCATTATTTTTAATGTTTAGAATAGACCAAAGATTGTTTGTGTTTATTATCAGAAATTGGCGAGGATTTTGCCCGCTGTATGTATACGGAGTCATTTATTGTGTTGTCTTGTAATGTTTTGTTATTGTACCAGTTCATACAATAGCCATTTTAATTTTTACGTATATAACAGCCATTGTACCCAGAAGGCGGTATGTGATAGTGTAATATCGGTAGGCCTACTTGTTGAATACATTGACCTTCGTTAGCAATAACGCAAAAGTACCGGTAAAGTAAGATTACAGGTCTGCCTGTGATTACTGTATGTCTGCTGCATATATAGTAATTTCCACGTAAGGAAATACCCCAGAAAGTAAGTATCGCCACCCGATGCTCTTCTTTTCTCTTTTTTGTAATGGCTGATCACTGCTGCCAACCTGCCTGGTTAAATATTAAAATCACCAGACATAACCATAACAAACTAACCTCAATGTAGGAAACACCGATAATCAATGTTTCCCTACCCTAGTAAATGATAAAAGATAAGATCAAATAAATCAAGATAATTATGAATATCTCGTCGATTTCCACGCTCAATGAGGAATTAAGGAAATAAACACACTTTCTCACTCAAATTATCCGTCTTTATTTTGATATACACTAGGCGTACTATAACCATATTCTTGACAGGAGGGGCGTGTTAAACGATGCAATTTATTTAATAAGTCTTTGCAGTGTGATTTTAGAAAGTTCCAGACATCCAATGACTTCCCTTTCTTTTGCGCGAACATTTCCTTCTCTCTTCAACACCGGTAACCAGTAAGGAGAGAAATTATTGGGCATATTTTCAGCCTGCAGGCTGGTTATATCTTCAAGCTTATCAGGAAACATATAGGAATACTAATGTGCCAAGCTCCGTGAACGGAAATTAGGTCAGGTTTCAAGTTCACTGCGGATTTGAAAATAATAATGTTATAAGTTCTACTGCCAAAATTTCGTCCCGCAAGAGTTATTTCGTGTACCGGTAGATCTAGACATGAGACTGACGTACTTGAGCACTTTAATCATTTCACGCAAACAATGTTAATAAATGCATTATCCGAACATGCCACAATTCTACTTACTTGGCATTAGCCAAATAGATTTACAATCCCACAGAAAAAGAAAATATGCTTTAAATATTCTCGCAAATGTATCACTAGTGACTTTAATGGCGATGCGGTGGCAACACGCAATTCATGATAGAACAGTGATTGAACGTTGCCAACGTGCCAGATTAACGGTTAATGTAAGACGTCGTATCGGCAAGTAGGGTCCCTAAACTGTATGGTTACCGACACTGAAAAAGACCTGCAAAATACCCAACAGCAAGAAAAGTAACTATAAATCGATACCTTAATATTACAGGGGAGAAAGGGTAAGGTTGCACCCTTAGGGTACGTCCTTACACGGAGAGGACTATATAAAAGCATTTTTTTCAAGCCTTATCTTATTACGTCAAACTTTATTACTTTCCATGTCATACTCGTATCAAAGCTGTCTATGCATTTAATTCATATATTCGGCAACCATTGCTGCAGTTGAAATGTGTTGTGTCTGCCACTGCAAAACAAATAAATCGTTCAATAAAAGCACAAATAAAAACATTTTACCTATATTATTATACCAGAGTAGAAAATACCAGTAGTTTCAAACTTGGAGTTTATAATTTTTGTTGTCCGCGATTTCGTTATGACACAGCTGATAGCGTACACAAACTAGGGTGGCGGGGTGCATAAAACGAAGGTCTGGACCTGTAACCAGGTTTTGCTATCCCGAGGTACAGAATCTCATTTACATTCATTGAAATCCTCTACCTGGGCACGTAATTTCTTTAAATCACAAGATATTTAACTTCGTTTAAACGCAGGTGATTTATTTAATGGTGGGTGATTTAATTTAATTAAGTTCATATGTATGTCCACTCTAAAGGACACTACTGACAGCTTTAAGGCGGTTGTAGAAGTAAATAATCATTTAAGCGTAGGTCGGACGCGGTACCCCATCCCACGTTTGATCACGCCCGATGGTGCTTAACTCGGGGTTGTACCTACGAATGTGACAACTCACCGGAATTAGCAGGAATGAAAGTATAAAATTTGAATAAAATATGGGTGTATTAGTTTAGGTTATTTATCATCATTATGTGTGAAAAGGAGCGCTATTTAAGGATTTTAATAATTATAGTACCAAAAGAAGCAAAATATAGCGCCGGTCCAGTTCAACAGCTAAGCAGACGGCAAGCGCGGGGAGAAGGGAAACATGTAGCGGGGAAGCAGAAGGTGGGAGGCGGGGAGGAGGTGCAGAGGTGTCCCCTCAAAAACCTACCCCTAGGGGTGCTAAAGTTTTTTTTTTTTTTTTTTTTTTTTTTGCTAGGGGCTTTACGTCGCACCGACACAGATAGGTCTTATGGCGACGATGGGATAGGAAAGGCCTAGGAGTTGGAAGGAAGCGGCCGTGGCCTTAATTAAGGTACAGCCCCAGCATTTGCCTGGTGTGAAAATGGGAAACCACGGAAAACCATTTTCAGGGCTGCCGATAGTGGGATTCGAACCTACTATCTCCCGGATGCAAGCTCACAGCCGCGCGCCTCTACACGCACGGCCAACTCGCCCGGTGGGTGCTAAAGTTGTCATACCTCACTCCTGATAGTAAGTCATAAGTATACCAGATTTGATTGGAATCGCTCCATTAGTCCCAAAAACTATTGATTAGGCACTATTATTGTTCGTTTTTAGTTATTTATATAATATATATTTATTTCACCCCTTCGCCTAGTGGTTCTAGGGGTGTCCTATCCTAAACAGCATTTCCTCCTGATAGTAAGTCATACTTGTATCAATTTTGGTTGATAGCTACGCTGGAACGTACAGAAGCTACGTCCATTATCTCGCTCATTTTGGACAATTTATTTTTCACCCTTCTTCAACCACTATGCCAAAGGGATCTATACTTGGACTTTAACAAATAAGAAAGTAACTGTTCATTTCAGCGACCCCGGAGAGTATGAATTCGATACTATTTCCGATTGTGTGTATATCCTTCGCTCCCCAAAGGGGCTGAACTTGGACTTATAAAAAATGCGGATTGTCATTATTCATCTCAGCAACCATGAAAATTGTTGATTTGACACCATTTTCGATTTTATATATATACATATGTATATAAATTCCCCTCGCCTCCACCCCAAAGAGGCCTGAACTTGAACGTATAAAAATCCGGAGTGAAGCTAATTATCTCGGCGTCCCCGAAAACTACAAATTCAACACTGCGTTCTATTATTCTATTATCAGTCTCCGCTTACCCCCATCCCAAAGAGGGGACGAAGAGGGGTTGTACCCTTCTACGTCGGTGGCACGAGCACTTTACACTCAGAGTCTTTGACAGGTTCTCCTTACTACGAGAAGCATCGGGTAAATTGAACGTCTCAGCTAGCTATGGTGCCCGAATGGTGATTAAACATGTCTATTTACACTCCTAAATTGATTGACGACGAAATACGACGATAATAACAGATTACGTTGGACGATCGAAATGTCAAATTGAAAATATTGCGCATCAAACCAGTTAAATTGATTTTGTACATTATTTGATTTCAAATTCATCGATGTATTACTAATATCCCACATAATCCTCCAAAGGGGGATGAGCATGGACTTTTAAAAAATCCGGAGTCTCACTATTCATTTCAGCGACCCCGAAAAGTATGTATTCGACACTATTTTAATTTTTTTATATATGTCATTTCCTCGCCCCCCCCCCGTCCTAAGGGTGCTTGGGATGTCTTGGCCCCACGCCGTTCGTCTCCTGATACTAAGGCATAAGTGTATCAAGTTTGGTTGAAATTGCTCCAGTGGTTTAGGAGGAGATGTATTACATACATACCCACACACATAGAGTACAATGACATATATAATAATACTTTATTATTATTATTATTATTATTATTATTATTATTATTATTATTATTATTATTATTATTATTATTATATTCTCCTCCAACTGCCTCCTGGTGTTTGGATATGTATGAGGAACTGTGTATTTCAAGTTTACTGGAGTGATAATCAGAAAATCCAGAACTCGAAAGAAACAAGTTAGTTTGCTTTACTATGTGAATGATTACGTAATTGAGGGTTGAGAAATGTTAATACAATATCTATAAGATATTTCGGAACTCTGGTAGTGAAAGGCCGCAGTTTTCCTTGAAAAACACGCAGAGTTTCAGAGGTCCACCGATATCTTGTGTCAAGAAGTGATAACCGAGGACAGCGACTGAACTAGTTGGAAATCTTGTACGCAAAGTAAACAATCTCCTCGTCGAACGTCCTTCAGGTTTCCATCCTGTTACTACCAGGTGGTTCTTGAATGCAATATGTTCTCCATATCCAATGTCCACAAACGAGAACAATTATACTTTAATTTCTGAATATTATGTATTTTAAGATCATTTAGGATGTGTTCCTGGAGCTCTTTATTATAAACATTCAGTAACCTCACTGTAGGGGTAAACATTTACGTAATGCTTATACAAGTAATGAACTTTGAAGATGATCAGGCCATTCTAGCTAGAAGCTCATCAGCCTTGCAGGCAATGCTGTGAAGAATTGCACCAACGATGTAGGAATATCTCAAAAACAAAATGCATGAAAGTCTCGGCAGAGGAAAGGCTGCTTCCTACTTCTTCGCCTATTAAAAAAAATACAATTTGCTTGAAGTCGCGCCGACACATGTAGATCTTTTAGCGACGGTGGGGTAGGAATGGGAAGGAAGCGGCCGTGGCTTAATTAAGGTACATATTTGTCTGGTGTGAAAATGGGAAACCACGGAAAACCATCTTCAGGGTTGCTGACAATAGGGTTAGTACCAGTAAATCCTGAATGCAAACTCACATCACAAGACCAACTTACTCGGTCTCGTCATCGCTTGTAGATTGATGGCTTGGATATAAAACAAGTCAAGTCTTTTCCTTAACTAAGTCAGAATAATAATAATAATAATAATAATAATAATAATAATAATCGTATGGCCTCAGCTACAGTGTGCAGACATTTCAATTTGACGCCATCTGGCTGTCTGCTCGTCAATTTCGACGTTCCGATTTACTCTAGGCCCCCACTAGATGGCAGACCGAGTAAACCGGATCTCTCTTGGGCGTCTATGGCTGAGATTTAATGAATTTTGTCGGGTAAACACCAAATGTGTCACCAGAGATCTTTTACATGCCGACATCGTACGACATGGAGTGTCGAATGGACTTTTTTCCGCCCTTCAAAAATCCGACTACCTCTGCCGGGTTTGAACCCGCTATCTTGGGATCCGGAGGCCGACACTCTACCGCTGATCCACAGAGGATTACAAAGGACGGAAGATGCACCACTGTAACTAAATGTATTGCTCAGGCCAAAACAGGTTTTATACAAAAGAGAATATTACTGTGTACCAGTCAGTTTAGTTTCTTACTAAAACTGCATCAAGGAAGACATGCGCTTTGTAGGCATCACTGAAGCTGACGCCTTTGACCGCAGAAACGGGAGGATGGCATGTTTAAAAGTGGACCCTGCAACAATGTGGGACTAAACGCTAGGAAAGAAGAAGATGATGATGAAGGAGAAGAAGAAGTCAGTTTAGTTTCTTCCTCCGACTGGGAATGCTACATGAATATCTGTATTTTATTCCTGTGAAACATCGACTCTAAATAAAAATGAAAAGATTATTGTCTTGAAAAGACACTTTGAACCAACATAAATTCATCCTTCACATAATCCATGATCGACGTCAAACAATGCGCCACTCTACTGAGAACTGTGGCAGAAATCTTCGAAGTCCACGGGTAAGACCTAGAAATACCTTCCTTACTGATATTCAGCCACAGAATTGTGTATCGACGAAGGAAGCTGCAAAATAACGAGATAATCTGGAAATCATCGTTCCATCTAGAAAATCCGCTATGTGATAATATTTCAGCTTACAACTCTGACCATAACGGTTCTGTCATCTAAGGATCAGTATAACATTAACTGTATCAAGGAATTTTCGTTCTAAGCGATACATGTGCTGCCGGTCGGTATTTCTCCCCTCAACATTGTCACATACAATATTTCGAGGCGCAAAGACGAAATATTTTATATCAACGTATCAATCTTAGCCAACGGCCGTAGCCGTGTTGAAACACCGGATCCCGTGAGATCTTCGAAGTTAAGCAACATTAGGGTGTGGTCAAGATTTGGATGGGTTGCCACGCGCTGTTTTGGGGGGGGGGAGGGTGTAAGGGAATGGAGGAGCAGAAAGGAACTGGCCACCCTACCGTACGTAAACTCCGGCTCAGGCACACCTCTGCGGAGTTTCAGACCTGCCTTCGGGCAGAATACACGTTTGCCTTACCTTACCTTATCGGTCTTAGGACTGCAAACCAAATGATGATGATGATGACGATGATGACGATGATGATGATGATGATGATGATGATGAACTCCTTTGTAGGCCATTAAATGGGCTGATGATAGTGCAGTGAGAAGGTACATGTTCAGTGTAAAGGAAAACTATGCATTCTGCATGCATTTTCGTCAATAGTATCCGATATCAGAATTCGTATGCTAAAGTCAATATGGTCAATTAAGACCACGTCAGAGAGCCCAATAAGAAAGCTCACCACGTACGAATTCAGACTAGTTATGAAATTTTATATAAATACATTTATTATTTAGGCCTTGATTAGAACAAGGCATCCTTACTCTTCTGAATAATACTGCTTAGGAGCCACAGGACGTCGTGTGTCAAACCTACAGTAAGAAAGGGTCGGCATAATACCGATCTTAATTCTCGATTATTCATCTCTTACTCTTGTTATCGTTATATCACAATGAAGTTAATGTACAATCTTTCGTTTGATGAACAATGAAAAATATACATGAAAAAGACTTGCAATTTATTAGGTCGTAGGTTTGGGGGATTGCACTGATGTCGAGTGAGTGCTGCCATTAAAACTCAATGTGTACGTCAGGGATGCAGCCTCTCTCCAACACCGTTGAATATATATAGATGAAGTAATCAGAAATTGGAAACCAATTGTGCTCTCTGGAATAAAATTGAACTCAGACACATTCATAAATACTGTGCTTTTTGCAGATGATCAATTTAACCTGCAGGATGATGAAGATTAACTCCAGAAATCAATGCATCAGTTAAACGCCATTTGTAAAAGTTATAATCTTCGGATACCCAGAACGGAAATCAAAGGGAAGTATCCTATCAGAGCGAAGATAGTAATCGACAATCAACCAGTAGAACAAGTCTAAAATTTTAAGTACCTTGGTTGTGAAATATCTTTTAATGATGATTACGAGGTGAAGAAGAAGATTCATCGATTTCAACATATGCGTGGGACAATTCGCCGAACACTGAAAGGATAGGTAAGAGAAGATACTCAACGTAAATTCTATAAGACTATGGCTGTACCAACTTCGTTATATAGGAGTGAGACTTGGGTGGATAAAACAAGCTATAGGAATAAAATACAATCATCTGAAATGAGATTCCTAAGGTCAGTGAAAGGATACTCCCTAAAAGATAAAATACGAAATGAAGAGATAAGACAACAATTAAATATATTCTCAGTGACTGAAAGAATATTCCAAAACAGGAAAAATTGGAAAAACCACGTTCTGAGGATGGATAACAACAGAATCCCAAAACTTGCCCTGGAATACCGTCCTACGGGAAGAAGAAATATTGGTCGTCCTATGAAGAGATGGAGCGAAATCTGAGGTCGGAACAGGCTATTAGCCTAATCCATGAAGAAGTAAGTAAGTATTTATTAGGTCGTGTTAATAATAATAATAATAATAATAATAATAATAATAATAATAATAATAATAATAATGTCCGACTCGTTGGCTGAATGGTCAGCGTACTGGCCTTCGGTTCAGAGGGTCCCGGGTTCGATTCCCGGCCGGGTCGGGGATTTTAATCGCTTCTGATTAATTCTTCTGGCTCGGGGACTGGGTGTATATGTCCGTCCCAACACTCTCCTCATCATATTCAGACAACATACTACACTACCAACCACCACAGAAACACGCAATAGTGCTTACATCCCTCCATAGAGGGTTGGCGTCAGGAAGGGCATCCGGCCGTAAAAACAGGACCAAATCTACATGTGCGACGCAGTTCGCACCCGCGACCCCACAGGTGTGGGAAAAGCGGCAGGAAAATAATAATAATAATAATAATAATAATAATAATAATAATAATAATGATGATATTTTCGTGTGACTGTTGGTAGTTAAGTGTAGACCTTGTAAGGCGGACCCCCGACGATGGTAGTTGGCATCTGCCGTTTAATGGAAATGTATGTTTATGTGGTATATGATGGTGTAATGTGTGATGTATTAATTGCAGGAATGTTGAGGACGGCAAACATATCCAGTCCCCGAGCAAAGGAAATTACCCGAGATTAAAATCCCTCGACGTGGCCAGTAATAGATCCCTTGGTAGAGAGGACCGAAGGCCAAGGCGCGAACCAGCCAATCATGGAGTCGGACTTTACATCGTGTTGGGTACAGTAGATCTACATATAGGACTAGTACTTGCCGAAAAGATGGTCTCCACCAATGTTCGGTTGGCCGTTTTTGGTCTGTACTTGACATCTCTTCGGCAAGTAGGTCTACTATATGTACGAAGGCTACCAGACAACCTGAAAGTCTATTTTCAAGTACTATGTGGTTGTGAAAGTCAAATATGCACAATTAATCATGTATTTTAGCTTTGGTTGCCAATTCAAATTTGTGACGTGAAGTAATTTGTGAAATTGCAATGTAATCACCTGCTTTCGACTTGCTTGAAAAATTACAATTGTATTTAAGCAAACAGCCATTTTCATACAGACCATGAAGGCCTTAGGAGTAGCAGGAAGCAGGAAGTGGAAAAGAAATATGATTATCTCTATTTCCAGTCGTCTTTATTCTAATGAATTAACATGTTTCTCATTTCTGCTGTAGGATGAGTGAACCTCAAAGCCATCCGCTTATCCAGAAGCGGGAAATTTGTGTCCTGAAGGTAATCGAACACATCTACGTGGTCAACCGAATGAGATTTTACCACCTAGTACAGGTAACTTCCAAATTGATAGCAAGTTTCAGGAAAAGAGTGCAACAACTTAACTACTGCTCTGCTGAGCATTTTGATTTTATTTTCACTTGTTGCTTTGCGTCGCACCGACACAGAAGGTATTATGACGATGAAGGTACAAGAAAGAAGCTAGGAGTGGGAAGAAAGCGGCCATGGCCTTACTTAAGGAACAACCCCAGGATTTGTAAGGTGTGAAAATGAGAAACCACGGTAAACTATATTCAGGGCTATGGACAGTGAGGTTGAATAATAATAATGTAATTTGCTTTACGTCCCACTAACTACTATTTTACGGTTTCAGGAGACCCCGATATACCGAAATTTATTCTCGCGGGAGTTTTTTTACGTGCCACTGAATCTACCGACACGAGAACAACGTATTTGAGCAGCTTCAAATACCACTAGACTGAGCCAGGATCGAACCTGCCAAGTTGGGATCAGAAGGCCAGCGCCTCAACCGTCTGAGCCACTCAGCCCGGCGACAGTGGGGTTTGAACCCACTACTTCCCGAACGTCCCTCTAACCACAGGGCCAATTCACCCGGTGAGCATTTTGAGATAAGGGACGTAGGGTCTTGAGACGCCGACTTAAGAAGATATGGCCTGAAACATTCCATCAATATTACTATGTAACGAGTTGTTTACTGCTAATGTTTACACGTTATTTACATTTCATTTTGATAGTATTTACATGTATTACTACACGATACCATATTATTAGCAAACCTAAAATAACGTAACATTTTGGAATTCACAACAGTTGTTCAAAATGACGACCTGACGAATACTGGTTGCCATGGTTACACTGATATCATGAAGTTGATGAGGCTCATTCCAGATAAATCTCCAGTCCAAAAGTATATCCATGTTAAAATAAATAATGTGTCTTCTCTCTATGCGTATCATCTTACCTAAGTTATTAATGGACCGTACCGTACTGCTATACTGAGAAATGAAACGAAATAATGGAATTACGATTACTGTTTCACGTTAATAGTGTTTCTTCTTTCTTTCTTTCTTCCTTCCTTCTTTCCTTTTTTCTTTCTTTCTTTCTTTCTTTCTTTCTTTCTTTCTTTCTTTCTTTCTTAAACCGTTTACCCTCCAGGTTTGGTATTTTCCTCGGACTCAGCGAGGGATCCCACCTCTACCACTTCAAGGGCAGTGTCCTGGAGCGTGAAACTTTGGGTCGGGAAATACAACTGTACCTCGCCCAAGTGGCCTCACTGCTATGTTGAACAAGAGCATTGTGAGGGGATGGGGAGATTGGAAGCGATAGACACGGAAGAGGGAAGGAATCGGCCGTGACCTTAACTTAGGTACCATCCTGGCATCTGCCAGGAGGAGAAATGGGAAACCATGGAAAACCATGGAAAACCACTTCCAGGTTGGCTGAGGTGGGAATCGAACCCAGCTCCGCTAAGTTGACCTCCTGTGGCTGAGTGGACCCCGTTCCAGCCCTCGTACCACTTTTCAAATTTCGTGATAGAGCCGGGAATCGAACCCGGGCATCCGGGGGTGGCAGCTAATCACGCTAACCCCTACACTACAGCGGCGGTAATATTCCAAAAACCGACTGTGCTTACAAGTTGTTCTAGTTAACGATATGAACAAAGGGTAGCGAGCACTGCAATTTATACACTGCGACCTATATAGAGCGCCTCAACTACGCTACTACTTTGCACTGCCGGAAAAGGTCGCATAACCTGTACTTAGCTATCAGAGATGTTATTTCCAGGTTTATCGGAAAGATCGCTGCTCCTTTACCTTCAAGAAACAATTCCTGCGCTATTTTTTTGTTTATGTATTATGTCTCAATGCCGAAATCGGATCTCAATGATATCTACAGGCCAGATACTATGTATTCTTCTGTTTCATGGCCAGTTCTGTACAGATTTACCTTGATTGGTGGATTTGTAATGTGGCGGATTCTTCTATTATAGCTAGCGGCCAAATTTTGCGCGGCTCATTTAGTTTTAACTAGCAAATGTACCCGTGCTTCGCTACGGTATTCTACATTGTATACGGATATCGACGTAAATACTGTGCGTTCATCAAATGAGATTGTTTTAAAATTGCATGTCTCTTAGCCTTATCCGAGAAATAGCATGGGGAGGTCCACATACGTTGTTTCCAATGTAAAGTGAGGGTTGCGGAGTTGTGATGATAGCGGCAGGCTCACTTGCCTACTGCCATTCACAATCGAGTTAGCAAGTTTACATTATAATTGCAGGCCCCAATGCCTACTGCGCGGTCACAATCGTTTTGGGGAGTTTTAGTTACAATGGCAGACCCATTTCCTACTTTCAGACAGGTTACAGTTGAGGAGTTTTTATTATAATACCAGGCAACTTCCCTACCACCAGTCAAAATTGAGTTGTGCAGTTATCATTATAATGACAGTCCCTTTTTACTGCTGCTAGCCAGCTTACTGCCAGTCACACAGAATTAGTGAGTTTCCATGAAAATAGCAGGCCACTATGCCTAATGCTAGTCAAATTTTAGATTGGAACATTTGTTTATAATGGCGGGCACCCTGGCCTAGAGCCAAACACAATAGAGTAGGGGACTTTCGAACAAAACTGCATGGTCCCTTGCCTTCTGCAAGACAAATCGAAAAGTGAATTATTCATTAAAATGGTAGGCCCTCCTTACTAATGCCAGTTACACAGGAGTTGGAAAAGGACCCCATTCCTACTGCCAGCAGTCAAAGTCGTTGTAGGGAGTACTGATTACAATAGCAGACACATCCTTTCTCGATCGCTACAAATCGACATCAATGAATATATACAGATGGACATCCGAAAGTATATGAATGTTTACAATATTGCGGACCTTCATTTACAGATTAACTGCTGCTAAACGGTACGTCATATCGACAAAGGACCGTACCGTAAGGACCAGTATTTAGTGATCTAAATGGCTGGTCCTATGATATTTTCTCGCATCTAATCTATTCATGGGTCAGATTGAATCAGAAACGTTGAATAGGTTGAAATTTGTGTAAGAATATCTTACATTGCATTACTTTTCGGATAATTATGTGACATAGCATTTGGCTCACATATGGGTACTGGGCGGGCCAATGTTCGTGTAGAGTTTGATCATACTATCTTTCCTGTAAGTGATTGAAATGATGCACAAGAGAAGAAAAGGTTTGGAAATTAATTTCCATTAAGGCAGGTAGATTTCCATTAAGTTTTGTTGTGTGTATTTTGAGGGAGTGCAAAATCACGGTTTCGGTTTCGTATAAACCCCCAATTAGTTCAGGGATTTAGAAACAATATTTGCCCTAAAAGCTCCCCAAAGGCCAGGTGGATTCTAAATATGAAGTTTGGTGGAAATATATCCAGTAGTTTTCAAGTTAGAGAAAGACAAACAGACCAACAAACAAACAAACTAACTAACTAACTAACAGACACCAAGGAAACCTACCCTCGGACAGATGGATGCTATATATAAAGTTTGGTTCAAATATCTTGTTAGTTTTCAAGTTGTAAGAAGTACGCTTTACACGCACCCGCTCTTGCGTAAAGTCCGCTGGGATTTGTACCGAAAAACGGTCCGTTAATGATATCTCCCTTACTAAATCCTGTAATCGAAATGATGCACATGAGAAAAAAAGGTTTAGAAATTAATTTTCATTAAGGCAGGTTGATTTCCATTAAGTTCGGTTGTGCATACTTTGAGGGAGTGCAAAATCACGGTTTCGGTTTCGTAAAAATCCCCACTCAGTTCAGGGATTTAGAAACGATATTTGCGCTAAAACCTACCCAAGGACAGGTGGATACTAAATATGAAGTTTGGTGGAAATATATATTTAGTAGTTTTCAAATTATAGAAGGACAGACAAACAGACAAACAGACAAAGAGACAAAAAGACAAACAAACAAACAGACACCAAAGCCAAAAATGATGCAGATGGTCATTATTACACCTGAAACGGATAACTGTACGGAAATTTCGCCAAAATAATCAATGTACAGACACACGGTCGTTACGATTTTATTTTTTGCGCTAAAACCTACCCAAGGACAGGTGGATTCTAAATATGAAGTTTGGTGGAAATATATCCAGTAGTTTTCAAGTTATAGAAGGACAGACAAACAGACAAACAGACAAACAGACAAACAGACACCAAAGCTAAAATTGATGCAGATGGTCATTATTACACCTGAAGCGGATAACTGTACGGAAATTTCGCCAAAATAATCAATGTACAGACACACGGTCGTTACGATTTTATTTATATATATGACGGATAAGCATGGGCACGTTGAAAAGTGCAGACTTCCACTTCGAGATTCATATCCCCTAAACGGTTTATGATACTAAGAAACGGTTTGCGCCATCGGACGCCTCATTTATCGCTCTAAATGTTTGTTTCTAAACCATATCCTCGTATCTCCCATATTAAGGGGGTAAATTGAGTTCAAATGTTGAATAGGGTGAAATTTGGGTGCATTTTTAACATTTTACATTACATTTTGCCTACTTATGTATAAGCTAGAATCATGAAATTTGGTACACATATGTCCCTTAATCGTGCCAATGTGCACACCTAACGCGATCATCCTATCATTCTTATAAGTATGTCAAACATTGAAATTTACTTGTAAAAATCACCAAATTTACGAACAATCCAGAAATACGGCCAAATTTAACGTATAAGGGAGAGAGATACGACAAAATGTCACAGGACC
Organism: Anabrus simplex; assembly: GCF_040414725.1. Classification (NCBI taxonomy): domain Eukaryota; kingdom Metazoa; phylum Arthropoda; class Insecta; order Orthoptera; family Tettigoniidae; genus Anabrus; species Anabrus simplex. The sequence continues at coordinate 238,317,443 of NC_090269.1, read as the reverse complement.
AAAGTTGTAGATCACTCCGAATTGAAGGGACATTGTGCCATCCGTTTTGTGATACGACTTACCGTTTAGCCAAAAAAGAGCTCAAAAGGAATGTCTGCACAGTCATTAAAATTGCCTCCATATTTCGATATCTTTGGGGGTAAAAAGTGAAAAATTTGAACATCTTGGAATTTTCCCGTCCGTTAGGGACCAAAAGCTATATATTCACCAAATTTCAATTGTCTACCTCGTCTGGCAGGTTGTGCCGCCATCTTGATTTGGGGGGATAGGGGATAAAAATGAGGAAATTCCCGAAAATTTTTAAGCCCACGAAACCTATAGGTTATCGTTTTGGATATACTATACGACTGTGTTCTTATGCTGGGCCCAAAATTTGAGCCCCCCCAGCGTGCCCCCTTCAGGGAATTTTGAGAATTTCCGATTTTTCTAGGGATCCTGGGGTCATCAGTTTCCCTCGTACCAAGTTTCAAATTTATGAGATTTCTGGAAGTGCCTCATTAATTCACGTCTTTTTTCATTTTTAAATATTTATATATACATCGCTCCAGCCCGACTTGCTTTTATATATATAGATGACGGATAAGCATGAGCACGTTGAAAAGTGCAGATTTCCACTTCGAGATTCATATCTCCTAAACGGTTTATGATATTAACAAACGGTTTGCGCCATCAGACGCCTCATTTATCGCTCTAAATGTTTGTTTCTAAACCATATCCTCGTATCTCCCATATTAAGGGGGTAAATTGAGTTCAAATGTTGAATAGGGTGAAATTTGGGTGCATTTTTAACATTTTACATTACATTTTGCCTACTTATGTATAAGCTAGAATCATGAAATTTGGTACACATATGTCCCTTAATCGTGCCAATGTGCACACCTAACGCGATCATCCTATCATTCTTATAAGTATGTCAAACATTGAAATTTACTTGTAAAAATCACCAAATTTACGAACAATCCAGAAATACGGCCAAATTTAACGTATAAGGGAGAGAGATACGACAAAATGTCACAGGACCAAAGTTGTAGATCACTCCGAATTGAAGGGACGTTGTGCCATCCGTTTTGTGATACGACTTACCGTTTAGCCAAAAAAGAGCTCAAAAGGAATGTCTGCACAGTCATTAAAATTGCCTCCATATTTCGATATCTTTGGGGGTAAAAAGTGAAAAATTTGAACATCTTGGAATTTTCCCGTCCGTTAGGGACCAAAAGCTATATATTCACCAAATTTCAATTGTCTACCTCGTCTGGCAGGTTGTGCCGCCATCTTGATTTGGGGGGATAGGGGATAAAAATGAGGAAATTCCCGAAAATTTTTAAGCCCACGAAACCTATAGGTTATCGTTTTGGATATACTATACGACTGTGTTCTTATGCTGGGCCCAAAATTTGAGCCCCCCAGCGTGCCCCCTTCAGGGAATTTTGAGAATTTCCGATTTTTCTAGGGATCCTGGGGTCATCAGTTTCCCTCGTACCAAGTTTCAAATTTATGAGATTTCTGGAAGTGCCTCATTAATTCACGTCTTTTTTCATTTTTAAATATTTATATATACATCGCTCCAGCCCGACTTGCTTTTATATATATAGATGACGGATAAGCATGAGCACGTTGAAAAGTGCAGATTTCCACTTCGAGATTCATATCTCCTAAACGGTTTATGATATTAACAAACGGTTTGCGCCATCAGACGCCTCATTTATCGCTCTAAATGTTTGTTTCTAAACCATATCCTCGTATCTCCCATATTAAGGGGGTAAATTGAGTTCAAATGTTGAATAGGGTGAAATTTGGGTGCATTTTTAACATTTTACATTACATTTTGCCTACTTATGTATAAGCTAGAATCATGAAATTCGGTACACATATGTCCCTTAATCGTGCCAATGTGCACACCTAACGCGATCATCCTATCATTCTTATAAGTATGTCAAACATTGAAATTTACTTGTAAAAATCACCAAATTTACGAACAATCCAGAAATACGGCCAAATTTAACGTATAAGGGAGAGAGATACGACAAAATGTCACAGGACCAAAGTTGTAGATCACTCCGAATTGAAGGGACATTGTGCCATCCGTTTTGTGATACGACTTACCGTTTAGCCAAAAAAGAGCTCAAAAGGAATGTCTGCACAGTCATTAAAATTGCCTCCATATTTCGATATCTTTGGGGGTAAAAAGTGAAAAATTTGAACATCTTGGAATTTTCCCGTCCGTTAGGGACCAAAAGCTATATATTCACCAAATTTCAATTGTCTACCTCGTCTGGCAGGTTGTGCCGCCATCTTGATTTGGGGGGATAGGGGATAAAAATGAGGAAATTCCCGAAAATTTTTAAGCCCACGAAACCTATAGGTTATCGTTTTGGATATACTATACGACTGTGTTCTTATGCTGGGCCCAAAATTTGAGCCCCCCCAGCGTGCCCCCTTCAGGGAATTTTGAGAATTTCCGATTTTTCTAGGGATCCTGGGGTCATCAGTTTCCCTCGTACCAAGTTTCAAATTTATGAGATTTCTGGAAGTGCCTCATTAATTCACGTCTTTTTTCATTTTTAAATATTTATATATACATCGCTCCAGCCCGACTTGCTTTTATATATATAGATTTCGGAGACCCGTCTCTAATTCCACACGGACCTCTACTTGTTTATCCGGCCTGCGTGAGTGAGTGCGAGCGCTTGGGTTTTTGTTTGACGAGAGTGTGTGTGATCGAGGAGTGACTGACCCTGCAACTCTACTGGGACTAGGATTTGGTTTCATGATGTCCACCTGGTGGCGGGGTCCCGACCAGCCAGCCGGCCGTCCCATTGGCCAACCTGATGACAACCCCTAATACTTCCACGGACTGTGATTGGATACATTTGGCGATTAATCTTTTGCCAGACGCTAAAACTGTTGCGCAACAGGCAAAAATTCTAGCCAGCATACAGAAGCCTTATGACTTCCAGATTCTCCGGTCAGTCGCCCGCAAAGTTATGTCGTTATATCTTGAAAAAGTAAAGGTCACTCACCAGTGAAAATTTTCCAAGAAGATTTAACTTCATTTCAACCACTTTTGGCTTTGCCCACCAGTAGCAGCACTGAGCCAGAGGCGACAGTGCCTGCACAGTCTCCGACACCACGGACAGGGACTGATGCCACCCCCTCTACGAGTGCCGCCCGTTCGGCGTTAGCACCGTCTGTTTCTGACGGGAATGGGACAGCCAACGCCACAGCTCCTGGTGGAGGGGGGTCGAGCACATGAAAGTTACACCTTCCCCAAGGAAAAAGTCACTGTCGCCAGTAGTTGTTTATGGCAAAACCAACTACCAGCAGCACTACCGATACTTGAAACAGCGGTGCACTGGCGATATCAGGGTAAATAACACTAGGGATGCCCTTAAGTATCATGTTGACTGCGAGGAAGACCATCGTTTGTTGAATCAGTATTTTGACTCCGGAAATGAAAACGTCACACTCAGCAGCTGCTGAATACGAAATATCGTTTCAACAGTCGATGTTGATTGGATTAAGGAGGAGTTGATCACGCTTGGGTACGAATCCAAGGACATTTCTCGGTACACCAGAAGGGATGCCACCACCAAATAGGTCATTCCTTTGAGCGTATTCCGCGTCACTCTTTCTAACGAGGAATATAGTAAAACCATTTAATCTGTCCACTACCTTTGTGGTTCCCGAGTGAAAATTGATTCGTACTGGGGTAGAGAGGGACCTTCCCAATGTTTTCTATGCCAGTGGTTGAGCCACACCACTAACTTCTACAAGATGACCCTTAGGTGCGTTATGTGTGGAGAAAACCACTTGGCTGTTACCTGCCCGCTTAACCCGGAGATTAGTGATGGCATCACCAAGTACCAGCAACTAAAGTCAGTCACAAATTTTAAATACCTAGGAGTCATTTTTCAAACACCGGGGAACGTGTTCTCTTTACATGTAAAAGACCGACTAAATGCTGCCATAAAATCCATTAACGACATCAGATCTTTGAGCCATCTCTCACTTTCATGAGCCATCGAGCTATTTCATCTTAAGGTTAGTCCTGTAGCCACCTATGGAATAGAAAATATATGGATATATCTTGGAAAGAGGCAACTGCATAGTATAGAGACGGTGAAAGCATTCTATTTAAAGAAAGTACTTTGCCTGTCAAAGTACACTCCATCACGTCTCGTATACCAACTGTCGAGGGAATTATTCTTTGTGGAAGAGCTGCGTTTGAAATTACTCCTCCCGGCCACCCCAGCGTATAAGGAACTCCTACAAGAGCTTCAACAAAAGAGAGACAGCATACTGTATGGTGGGACTTTTACCAGTGTGATGCGATGATCAACCGCAACTGGACTCAGGGAGGCTATGAGTTGAGACACGTTGTGACCAGGCTCTCAGTCCATGGGTTTCACCAACGCCTGTGTATTAAAGCGAACTTTCATGAGCCAAGTCCGGACTGCAGGTGCAAAAGATGCGGCGAACTCTGTGAACGCTATCACGTACTTAAGTGTAAACTGAGAATAGAATCCTTAACAAAATTCTGTACAGACGGCTGCTCATAACATTTTTTTTCCATGCACATTTGTGCGCAATAAAACATTTATTTATTAACCCGGAGGCACCCGCCAAATGCATCAATTGTCAAGGGGAGCGCCCAGCTTCATGGAGAGGATGCTCACTATTCAGAAAGGCCATTGCTAAGAAGCAAACTGCAAAGCAACTCAAAGAGCGGAAAAAGAGTGCTCTATCGCCCTCTCGACCTGACACCGCAGGGATCTCTTTCGCGAGCCTCGTCAGTGGCACTGCCACCCCTACGACGTCTCCCGACATGTCAGGTCATAGGTCTCCTTCGGTAGATAAATTTTCCAAGACTCGTCGCAATACTTAGGCATACATTGACTAACTGAGCTCATACACTAATACTTTTGACAAAATCATGGTGCTGTTTGATTCCAGTGTTGAAAACTTATATTTTCAAGATCCGCTAAATACTACTAAAAATCCGCTAAAATTCCGCCAAGAAATCCGATCTCAAATAACGAGCAATACAAATGAGAAATAATAATAATAATAATAATAATAATAATAATAATAATAATAATAATAATAAAGTAAATGTCTGCACTCACCTGTTCTGTGAGTTTCACTGGGATTAAGCCCCTGCCTGCGAGGCGGCGAGCTAAAACTTGTAGGCGTTTTACTGCCGGGTGCAAACTAGGTAAATCTCCTACCTCAAGGGCCACACACAGAGCAGGCCAGTTCATTAAACGGTCTTCCTTTATAGCATAAATATAAATGCTACTCACTCACAGTTTCATTATCTGTCGTCATTCGTCAACTAAGAGATAAGTACCCTTTCCCCACGCATTACAAATTTATGATACCATGATCTCATAAGATCAAATCCAAATAACATGTTTTCCTCATGTGACTGCTAGCTCTTGACAAGAAATACGGAATAGCTCGGAGACAGACGGGAGTACAAATTTTTAAAAAACGTAAAACGGATAAAACACTAAATTCCGCTATAATAAATCTAGAATTCCGCGAAAAAATCCGCTGTCCACTAAATGATATATTTCTCCGCTGACAGTCTTGTAATTCCGCCAAATTTAGCGGAACATCCGCTTGGCAGCACTGTTTGATTCTGCTATGCAGTATTTCTCAGCCTCTTAGACGATGTGACGTACGCCACGGATTAAGGACTTAAAGGTTGGTGCTTGGAATTTTTAAAGTGTTATCGGTGAGAAGTATGTGCTTGAGGTTTTCATTTCTGGCCGGGATGAAGGTTGAGAGCGTGGCAGTGCCGGTTAAGCCTATTATTACCCATCACGTACTCGACCCTCTCCCCCACTCCGTTCTAGTATCCTTAGGGATTGATATCCGACATCGGGACTATTATTATAGAATATTTTCGGCCTAACTACCACCAAATGCTCTTTTGGAAAATCCTGGCCATGTACCCACCATAATAGCTGGTGTCATCAATTGCAAGCATCAAGTCTGGAACTCCAGGGTTGTCAACCCTAAGGGAAGAATTTAAGCGCTTACATGAGAGACAGTGTCGTCAAGGTGTGCGCTCCTATGGAACCCACAATATACCCGGCTACTGAGTTGCCTCACGTCATAGATGTGACAGTATCTAAGTATTATAACAGGACAACTGCTTCTGTTGTCTCTAGCGAACGCTGTTTTGATCACAATCCCATTGTTTTTAATCTTGCATGGGAGCGTCTCGAGTGGCCCACTCGTTCGATCCCTCGTGCCACTGGGACTACCACAAATTAAGAAAACATGTGAATAGATATTTAAAAACGTTCGATTTTCGCACCCTTGCAGTTTATACCTTTCCATCACGAAAACGCAAGCCTGGATTAACCACTTTTTATCCTGGTGTTCCAAGAATAAGGTTAAAATTAATCCGGACAAAATCCGGGTGATCCTCTTCTCGAAGAGCAAACCGTGGTTTCGTCATTTTAAAATTCGGAGGGCTGAATTACCATGGCTGACTAAGGTCAAGTACCTTGGTTTGATTCTGGACAATAAACTAACTTTGGGATGGAATATAGACCAGGCATTGCAGCGCGCCAACACCCGAACAGTAGCATTGCGCCCTCTGCTGCTGAACAGGCATTTAAGCGACCGCATTAAGAAGTCATTGTACCTCGCGGGCATATGCCCAATGTTTTTATACGGATGTGAGGCCTGGTGCTATATTGCCAAGCGGCACATTCGGCGACTTCAGGTGTTCCAGAACAAGGTACTGTGGCGCATGACCGGTTCACCATGGTACCTTTCAAACATCAAGATTCGACAGAATCTCCATAAATACCCACTGTCAGCCAGCAGATTCTTTAGTTACGATGACGAGGTCATGGATAACTTTAACCCAATCAAATGATGCGGGCATCGCCCTGCTAAAGCGGATCATCAGGATCAAGAAGCCCACTACGCGTTACCGCATTCGCGGCCATTGGCTCCTGTACTCAAAATTATAAATCTGTTTCGGTCTTTTTCAAATTGACATCTTTTTGTGGTTTTACTTAAAAGGTATAAAATTCTGTTTTTCTATCTAAGTTCTACCCACTTCCAAGTTAAGTAACATTCAGCCCAGTGATGACGGGGTTTCAATTCTGCCCTACCGAATCTTCGGTAGGAAAGAGTGATTTTTCCCTCGATAGTGTAGGTAACTCGCGACTTTTTTCCTGGCTCATCAGCTAACCGTCCGACTCGCTGGCTGAATGGTCAGCGTACTGGCCTTCGGTTCAGAGGGTCCTCGGTTCGATTCCCGACCGGGTCGTGGATTTTAACCTTCATTGGTTAATTCCAGTGGCAGTGTGCTGTCCCCAACATCCCTGTAACTCACACACCACACATAACATTATCCTCCACCACAATAACACGCATTACCTACACAGGGCAGATGCCGCGCACCCTCGTCGGAGGGTCCGCCTTACAAGGGCTGTACTCTGCTAGTAATAGCTACACGAAATTAGTATTAACAGCTAACCACGGACACTGGTGAGTAAGAGGGCATAATTTTCTCCTTGGGGCTCCCATGTACTTGACCTCATTAGAACAAAGGAGATGCGCGGTTGAGTGTACGTCCCGCTCTCCTCCAATTGGGGTATGCTTGAAAAGTACTGCGTCGCCTCGGGACGAGGACACATGTTTATATTTTTTTAATGCATTCATTAGAGCAGCGTACGCGATTCTGTCCCAGCTCTCTAGATATCCCTGGATTACATCACAGATGTGTAAATACATGTAAAATATTAGCTGGATATAATTCTGATGCCTATACCTTCTTAAGCTGACTTCTCCGACCTTCAGTTCCCTATTTCGAAATATTCAGATGTATAGAGCAATCTCCATACAGACCATGAAATGCTTCGGAGCAGTGGGTGATAAACACTTCCATTATCGAGAATTTCAACAGGAAGTGGAAAGTAATGTGGTCATCTCTATTGCGAGACGTCTTAACTCTTTCTGGCTTAATTTCTTCACATTTTTACTAAACCATTCCGGATGTATATTTCAATTTAGTTTTCATCCCGAAGGGTGGGTGAATCCCCGAATAGCGCCAACAAAGTGTGTACTGTTACAAGGAAACCGCAACATTGGCGCTAAAATGGGGCGTGTTTAGGCAGATTGAGGAGCAAAGTAATTTACCGTTGCTTTCCTCACTGGACCAGAACGTGCTATTGCAGAATGACGAGCCCTATGAGTAGCACCTTTCATACCATACAGACGCGCTAGCAGTGTTTTGAACGTCAATTTCAGCACCTCCCTAACCTCAGCAGCTTTCATACTCACAGCCATAAATAAGACTGAGGCTTCGGTGGAAGCTACATTTTACTTTGGCCTAGGCCAATAGACATAGTAGCGTAACCACGATCGGCCGATAGTGGGGGGGGGGAGGGTAGGAGGGGTACAATTGTAAAATTATGATAGAACACAATGTAGGTGCTTGTGAGTGTGTGGTGCGCGCATGCAAGAGTTGTCATTATAAGGACTCTGATACAAGTGAATTATTATGTTGATATTCAGGTTCAAATCAATCACTACTGATCTGCACTTAGGGCAGTCGCCCAGGTGGCAGATTCCCTATCTGTTGTTTTCCTAGCCTTTTCTTAAATGACTTCAAAAAATTGGGAATTTATTGAACATCTCCCTTTGTAAGTTGTTCCAAACCCTAACTCGCCTTCCTATAAACGAATACTTGCCCCAATATTTCCTCTTGAATTTCAACTTTATCTTCATATTGTGATTTTTCCTAATTTTAAAGACACCACTCTAACTTATTCATCTACTGATGTCATTCGACGCCATCTCTCCACTGACAGCTCGGAACATACCACTTAGTCGAGCAGCTCGTCTTCTCTCTCCCAAGTCTTCCCAGCCCAAACTTTGCAACATCCTTTTAACGCTGCTCTTTGGTCAGTAATCACCCAGAACATATGGAGCTGCTTTTCTTACTAGAAAATTATATATTAAAATAAATAACCAGAATAATACGATCAAGGACAACAGTTTTACAGTGAGTTGCATATTCAGGTAAAATCGAAATTTCGAGGCTTCTTAGAAAATAAATTCAACAGGTCTGTTGGTTCTACAATTATGTATCGACATTTTTATTTATTTTATTGTCAGTTTCTGTTTCTTTCGTAAAATTTCCATGGGGGTTGTAATCCCCTCCTTGGCTACGCCCCTGAACAGACAGATAGAAAAATACTGCAACCACGAAGAATAGCCAAAGGACGTTGTGTATATTATGTACAATTTTACAATTATTCATTTAGAAAGTTAAAGGGATTTGGGAGATTTGCAATTAAAAATTAAAATGCATGTCTCGAGTGATGAAACTTCATTCAGGCAGACGCTATTATGAAGTAAAAGTAATTGGAACGAACTCGGGTTCATTATGTCCAAGTCATCCATGGTCAGTATGAGGCACAAATTTTCAGCTCAACTGCAGCTGGTACAACTTTGTCCATAACAATTCATTCATTCGCTTGAAGCTTAAAGGTCAAGGCCACTTCCATGGCAGTTCTTCTCGACAAGGGTAATCAGAAACCTGGTCTCTAAATTACAGTGATCTTCCTTTTGTATAGCTGCTTTTGTGCGTCCAGTACAGGTATACAACCTCTCCTTATCCGGTTATGCAACATCTACTCAAGCCGAAGGTCGTCATCGTGGCCACCGAAGGTCCAACACTTGATCTCCGTTCAGAGAGCACAGGAAATTCCGACTATCCTCAAGGAGGAACTTGAATAAGTCAAGGTATCTAATTAATGTTTTTCGTATTTTATGAAGGACTGAAAATTGTCATTCTGCTCCACAATTTAAGCGAATTACTTTCCACCTGTTCTGGAGATATTTATCATCAGTTATTCTCCTGCGAATGAGATTTGAGAGTTGTCAATAATAACAGTAATGATAAATAAGAACAATAATAATAATAATAATAATAATAATAATAATAATAATAATAATAATAATAATAATAATAATATCATCTTTTCTGTACAGATGAGACTTTTTACATTTTTGGACTCATTTGAATGGATATTAATATACTTACAAAAATAGTATTCAATGCAATATATTCCCAAGACAGGAGAATACAAGGTAAATTGGCTGGGGAGAAAAAGAGGAGGCCTGAATGCATGGGCGCCCGCAGGATCTTTTCCAGGGGGGGGGGGCACATTAACAATTTTCTTGAATATAAAAACCAAATATAACGTCAGCAACATTAAATTGTTTACAGAAACTTCCAGTTATAACATATGCTAGATGACTGTCAGTAATTTCAGTTTATGAAATAATCTGGTATGATATTAAACAATTGAACATCAACATCTTTAGAATTCTAGGGAGGGGGCAAGTGCCCCCGCCCCTTGCCCCCCCCCTTGCGGGCGCCCATGCCTGAATGAATTGAATATTAGGGAAGACATCAAGAAAAATCACAAAGTCTTCAGGACCTCAGTAAATAAACACACATTTGTCGTGAAAACTAGCAGCAGGACTGGTACAAAGTGCTCAGAAGAATAGAAGAGGCAACACGGTGCGTTCATGAAAAGATTTTGAAAGAATAGGAAGGCAAACATCATCAAACCAATGAACAAGTTTCAACACGCTTTATGAAAGTATGTTGGGTATTCAGCCCGAAGGCTTGTTTTATCTTCCACAGCTCCGCCAATAGCTGGCATAGATAGCCTAGGCATCACTGAAGATGCATACTAGGGTAGTTTCCCGTTGCTTTCCTCGCCGACCCTATGAACAAAATCGTCACACCATTCGTAACAGGGACGGCTGCATAAGGAATGGCAAGGCGTGATAACAGAGTGACACTGTAATTGGATATTTTTAAGCTCCACCACTTGAACTCTTGTCAATTGATTTGAGATTTTTGAAATTAGTTTCTGATATATGCGACTCGTATCCCATTTAAAATTGGATATTAACAGACATGTAAAACTAGGGGACTCAGGCTATGATTATGATATCAACTCTTAAGTAATCTTGGAGGACCCATAGCTATAATCATGAAATCAATAGTCAGATAGAACAGTAGGATCCATGGCTATGATTAAGATATTAGTAGTCAGGTAAAACTGGAGGACTCATGGCTATGATTAAGATATCAATAGTCAGGTCAAACTGGAGGACTCATGGCTATGATTAAGATATCGATAGTCAGGTCAAACTGGAGGACTCATGGCTATAGTCATGATACCAATAGTAAGGTCAAACTGGATGACTCATGGTTCTGATTAAGATATCAATAGTCAGGTCAAACTGGAGGACTCATGGCTATAGTCATGATACCAATAGTCAGGTCAAAGTGGAGGACTCATGGCTATGATTAAGATATCAATAGTCAGGTCAAACTGGAGGAATCATGGCTATAGTCATGATACCAATAGTCAGGTCAAACTGGAGGACTCATGACTATAGTCATGATATCAATAGTCAGGTCAAATTGGAGGACTCATGGCTATAATTAAGATATCAATAGTCAGGTCAAACTGGAGGACTCATGGCTATAGTCATGATACCAATAGCCAGGTCAGACTGGAGGACTCATGGCTATAATTGAGATATCAATAATCAGGTCAAACTGGAGGACTCATGGCTATGATTAAGATATCAACAGTCAGGTCAAACTGGAGGACTCATGGCTATAGTCATGATATCAATAGTCAGGTCAGACTGGAGGACTCATGGCTATAATTGAGATATCAATAGTCAGGTCAAACTGGAGGACTCATGGCTATGATTAAGGAATCAATAGTGAGGTCAAACTGGAGGACTCATGGCTATAGTCATGATACCAATAGTCAGGGAAACTGCATGACTCATGGCTATAGTCATGATACCAATAGTCAGGTCAAACTGGAGGACTCATGGCTATGATTAAGATATTAATAGTCAGGTCAAACTGCGGGATTTGTGGTTGTGATCACGATATCGACAGTCACGTAAATCTAGAGAACCGGTGGCTATTGAGCCGATCTTTCTGGTTGACTCATATTATCGATTCCGAGGTTATGTTTTGATATGAATATACTAGGTATAAATTATTCTTACGTGTAAATCTCTGCTCTTAAGCATTTACTGAATTAACGGCTAGGTCGCACGAGATTACTGCTGTACTCCATGACTTGATTTCCTTCAAAATCTTTGACTTACAACAATTTTTTTCTGGGAGATTCTCTGAGAGGAAGCAACAAAAGGAAACAAAATGAGCTTGTAACTTCTCACTATTTTCCTTCTGTCGTCACTAGTAAAAGATAAAATAAACTAATACGCTTATCTTCCATAAGACTGTCCTTCAAAGTTCAAAATTATAAACGTTATAGAAGGAAGTGATGATGATGATTGTCGTTTAAAGGGGTCTAACATCTTGGTCATCGACACTTAAGAAGGGCGTCTCTGTTAAGGAAATTCACAATTGAAGGTATCGACCTTAAACGATAACAAACTGAAAGTATTATGAAATACCTTAGTGTATGAGACGAATTTATTTTCAACCAAGCATAAATTATTAAGAATTTATAAAAATACGAAAATTCCTTGAAACCATACCGAAAGCTGAACTGACTTACAGTATTGTATCTGTACCGTGTGTATCCGTGATGATGTTACCAACTTTCAGGGAGGATGGATGTTACCAAATGGATCAATTTGAGATAAGGAGCTATATTCTGGAAACGACCGAGTCAAAAATTAAGAAAAATTCTACTCGTTTCAAGCAGGCATTACATCGTCTCACAAAGTTCTGTCATACCCGTTCGAATATCGCCGGTGTCGTTTGAACTGTTGAGAAAGGACGGACGTTAAATAAATTGGATTTTAATAACTTTTGACTCGAACGTTTCCGGACTACGGTTCCTTATGTCAAATTGATCCATTTGACGTCCTCCATCATTCCTGAAAGATTGTAACGCTGTATAAATGACCAGGCTTAATTTTTCCTCCCAACAGCACTACTTTAAACACCAAGCTCCATAGCTGCAGTCGCTTAAGTGCGGCCAGTATCCAATATTTGGGAGACAGTAGGCCCGAAACCCACTGTCGGCAGCCCTGAAGATGGTTATCCGTGATTTCCCATTTTCACACCAGGGGCTGTACATTAATGAAGACCACGGCCGCTTCCTTCCCACTCCTAGCTCTTTCCAATCTCATCGTCATCATAAGACCTACCTGTGTCGATGCGACGTAAAGCAACTAGCAAAAAAAAAAAGAAACTAGCAGTACGTTAAACAAAATTCCATCTTCGTTTCTTGAAAGTATTGATAAAATCTTGCCATTCACACTGAAGGAAATCGTACGGTTGCTAACTGATACTATGTACGCTCCGAGAACATGTCCAGAGACTGGGTGTAGTTACAGTCAAGTTGGAAGTATTATCTGCGCACTTTTTAGCGATAGATTTGTGTATGGGCTTGAGGAGTAAGGAGGAAGTTCTCCCATTTCCGTTAGTAGTGCCAGCTGAATGGAATTCAAATCTGAATTGAATCTATAATATGATCGATCGATCGATATGAATTTTTAAACCTTGGTTTACTTAAGCGAACAACTGTGTCACACACACATTATAAAACATTATATAACATTTCTCGATGCGAATCTTATTCCTAGAGTGAATTCTATAGTTTGGCTTTGCTGTGTAAATAACAGCAGTACTAGTACGTAGAGTGTACGCCAGATGTCCCACAGCGATGCATAAGCGATTCATAGTTTGTGTTTCAAAGGTTGCCAGTACGAATCTCGAAGATTGCCGAGGTCGACCGCTTCAGCATTAGGGTGTAAATCTATCACTAAAAAGTGCGCAGATAATATATATTCATAATTACAACATTGTCCAGATGCTGCTTAGAGTTCAAAAAGAATACCTGGCTGTACGTAAGAGACCTTCACATATAAAAATTAAAGACATTACGACATCTAAATATTACATGGAATGAAGACAGTATCAAAATCAGGACCTTGGATTCGGAATGAAATGAAGAAACGATCTTATGAAGCAGGGTTCAAACAACTTCCTCACAAGCAGAAGAGAGTTGAAGTTTATGAACGGCATGTGAAAACCAACGCATGAATGAACACCTGAAAGGGATTATCTTGCTCTGAGTTAACGAAAAATATGAAAAGTTATTGCAACATTCCGGCAATTAAAGGAGTGCCTGTAAGAAGCGAGCATACGGCTTTATGCAGAGAGCAAGGGTGTGACATTCAAGAGACCTTCGACCACGAACTTGGGCAGTGTTGATAAACACGTCACAACAAAGAGCGACAGCGTTAAGAAAAACTACAGTGGGTAGTTTGTGAAGAGGTCCATTGCATTGGCAACGACAGTAACAACCACCGAGCGGATATAACAGGCATCAGTGAAAAAGAAAAATAAAGCGTTCGCTTTAGGTACTACAGTGTTAATTGTGTAAGAAACACCAACAAACAGTCCCCGTTAATGGACAGGAGGAGATTATTTACCGAGCATGCATACATCACCTACCTGCGACTCCGGGCGGGATCGGCCTTCAAGAGTACGGTGCCAATCTTAAAGGAAATTTAGTGTTGTTGAACAACCAAATCGATTATATATGCAGAAACGTTTTAAAATACTAACATCACATATTTCACAACCATTTGTAAGCCGATAAGTATTTATTGTAAATCACGAGTGTGTAGTTCCTTCTTTGTGGTGACCAGGAATGCCGGGCAGATTTCACGTTTGAAATAATAATTTACGTGAAACAAAACTAGAAATAGAGCCTCAGTCGTCGTTGTGAATAGTCAGTGACAATGTCACTCGACTGTCATGTCTTAAAATATAAATTTAAAAAAAAAGGATTCTTTAACAATTATTAAATTCTTAATTCATAAGTTTAATCTGGGATAAATACCAATAAAGGAATATTGCTGATCAAACTGCTAGAGTTCACGCAAGTGTGGAACTCCACATTAACACCGACCACAGGACAAAGAAAATAAATTTCCACCTGTGCATGGGGGCAGTAGAATACATCCACAGCATTCCTTGCCCTTCGTATGAGGCGACCGAAAGGAAAACCTCCAGGGGCTCTCAACTTGAGAGACCGGGCAAGTTGGCAATGCGGCCAGGGGCACGTGGCTGTGAGCTTGCATCCGGGAGACAGTGGGTTCGAATTCCACTGTCGGCAGCCCTGAAGATGGTTTTCCGTGGTTTCCCATTTTCACACCAGGCATATGCTGGGGCTGTACCTTAATTAAAGCCGCGACCACTTTCTTCCAACTCCTAGGCCTTTCTTATCCCATCGACGCCATAAGACCTATCTGTGTCGATGCGACGTAAAGCAAGTAGCAGCAACAGCAACAACAACAAGAAATCAACTTGAGAGCGTATATGGTGATCACGGGGCCTTATATTGAGCCTGCCACTGTTTTCACTTACCTTTGTCAGGCTTCTCACTTTCAACTTTCCTATCAGATCTCAATTCGAATGTAATAATAATAATCATAATAATTGTTTCGGAGATTCCGTGGCTCACAGAGAGATAATAAGCGTCTGGTGTGAATTAACTAAAGCAGAACTTAACAAATGTGAAATTTTATTTGTTTCCTTTTTTTCTAGTTTAAAAATTGATAAATATAAAATGAGAGTGAATAACAACCATTTAATGAGCTCGTCAGCTCCAACAACATAGTACACTTAGAAGTTCGAATATCGGGTAAAAAGTGAGATACCGAGCTCGATAGCTGCAGTCGCTTAAGTGCGGTCAGTGTCCAGTATTCGGGAGATAGTAGGTTCGAACCCCACTGTCGGCAGCCCTGAAAATGGTTTTCCGTGGTTTCCCATTTTCACACCAGGCAAATGCTGGGGCTGTACCTTAATTAAGGCCACGGCCGCTTCCTTCCCACTCCTAGCCCTTCCCTGTCCCATCGTCGCCATAAGACCTATCTGTGTCGGTGCGACGTAAAGCAACTAGCAAAAAAAAAAAAAAGTGAGATAATTTACACAGAAAAGAGCTGAATTGCTCTTGGCAGGTACAATATTTACAAGAGCATAATTTGCACCTACCCTTTACACTACAAGGGAATCTGCGATCCAATTATAACATAGTCCAGCTTCATAGAAGCCTCAGTTCTCTTGTAGCGCACTTACAATCTATCGCTTGTCCTTAATTATAGTATCTGCACACTGTTGCCATGATATAGGCTTAACTATTGCTGAACAGTTTGTAACACACTGTCCCTAAAGGGAACTGACATCAGAAACAATTGCCGAATAAACAGGGGCATGAGTGCCCATAAAATACGGCCTTATGTATCTTACTTGCCTGGACAACAAATAAATCACTAAAAACAAAATGAGAAATCACGTAATAAGCCACAATTTACCATATTTCCTGTCCTCTTTTGACCTGGTTAGTTCAGCGGCATCGCCCGCGGAACGTCCTTAATTTTGTCTCCTAGACCACCAAATAAAATCTCTTAAAGATGTAAGTAGGACAGGAATTGCATTTGAATGAGTGAATGAGGATAAAATTTGCTTGAAATATTTTAATGCGCTAAAACATAAGCATTTGATAAGAAAATATATTCCCTTACATAAATCAATACAATTTCTACTACAATTAGTGTTGTTTGCCATCAAGTGGGAACAGGACCTTGCTTGTCTAAACTCTAAAATTACTAATCTTGGAATCCATCTCCAGTTACATAAGCACTAAACTGTATATTTAGATAAGTTTGATCAGACTGAACTATCTGCGTCGTACTTAAATGTCCTGGTACATGAGATAAGCAACAGAAATCTTCGCATTTTAAACGAAAACTAATGTTGAAATTATTCCCATTTAATTTGGGACATTTAATTTAGTACTTTCTGATACCCCCAAAAAGACACTGAAGCTAATATGAGCCCGATCTCAAATCAAAGATGAGGATTGAACCTCTCAACTCCTGAAATGCATACGAGCTTTCCCCTAAGAAATTTACAATAAAATGACAAACACGATCCTTGAGACAAAAAGAAACAAATCACAAATATTCCACTGGATCCGAAATAAACACACCAAATACACACTTACCGTGAGGGATTGGTGATGTAATCGCATCTCTGGGTCATCTTCGGCGGCGACATTCATTGATCTTATCTACACTGTGGTAAGGCCGTCTTCCCCTCGCTGTTTCAAACAATAACATTCATCTATCTGCGGATACACACAGCTACATTGCAAAGCCTCTTTTACATCTCTTTTTCGTCACATGTCTAATGGGTCACCTTCCTGCCTGAGAGTACAAGGCAGCACTCAGCTGAGCCAAATCACATCCCTTCGCTATGGAAAAGACTCCGGACGCTTATGGCCTTTCAATAACAAATAAGAGCATATCTCTCTGGTCTGGAATCATTTTCCTCAGACTTGTAACTCACATGCCTACATGCTTGACCTCGCTTCAGGCCATCCAGAATATCCGGAATATACTCAATAAATATCTTTTCTTCATGCAATGGAGCCCGGTTCATTCCACATGCATAGCCATATGTCAGCTTACCGGAATTATTTCGAAAACCCTTTCTAGTTCAAAGTTGGGATCTAGTATCCTCAACTTCTTCTGCATATCTGAAAAGCTCATGCATAGTAACATAACATTCAATTCCTATTCTTTAGGTCGCCTGGCACTCCAGTGTCTCCCCATTCGATACTTATAAGGCAACTCCATCCTTTAATTTTCAATGATCGTAGCTCCACAAGCTTCCATAAATTAATCCCCGATAAGAATAACACTACTTTGCATGACTATAGAACAAACCTAACTTAATCCTAATATCCTCGTAACCGTACACAGTTTATTGAAAGCTAATAACACAGAGAACACATGCATTAGACCTAATCATAATTAAGTGATCGCCATTAAGGCATAATGGAGGTTTATTTACAAAGAGAAATATGCGGAGCTGAACTGCCCCTCTCTCATGCTAAAAGAGAAATCTGTTCAAACTTATCTGTTACATTGCGACCTTGTGGCTCCTCCATGCTGGTCTGTGTATGGATTTATCCCAATATTTCGCTAGAGTCGTCTTGGGCTACTGGTCCTTGGTTTACTGCCATGATAAGGTCCATCGCGCTGCCGTCTGCTTGAGCGCTGGTTTGCAGAAAGGTCTCGTGCTTAATCAGCTCTTGTCGCAGATTCCCGGACCGCCAATAACTGCAATTTAACGCACACAATTATAGATGCCTGTTTACGCACTCCCGTCACTCCTAGTTCAGCACATCGTGGGTTAGGACTGAAAAAACTATAGAACATGTCTCCCATCAGGGCTTATAGTTCGTCCCGTAGAGCTCATAATCATAAGTAGAACGTATTTGTTAAAAATTATAGTACGCATCTGCGCACTTATTTCCTGATCAAAGTTTATTAAAATATTACTTCCTAGCTCCGTGTAATTACTATTTCTCCAGGCTACGGATGATAAAACTTACCAACACTATATATTCTAACACTGGCTTTGTGTTATTACTACAAGCTCACGACGCACCCTACCTCATCGTCTGTCTTCTACAGAATCCCATCTCCTCTCAATGCTCTTTTGCATGTTCTTGATAGAGACGCCATACATGGAGAAACCCTACGATACAAACACTTCTCCTTTGTGCAAACGAAAGCTTGGTTCCCACGCTCATCCCGCTCAGATCATACTAAGAAAGGCAATTACACTTAGCACATCGGATTAGCTCAAAGCACACAGTAAATTACTACAAAATTTCCTGTTATTTTAACTTTGCCGAAATTTGTTCACATGATTAATTACCGTCATACATTCATACCCTGCCAGGCCTGCTTCATGCCACGTTTCCTCTTATAACTATGGTGTATGTGAATCCCCAGACAGTATTCGAGTCTTTCCATCCTTTTCCCTGTCTTCTTCGTTCTCTCACACATCTTGCCACGCACAGTCTAGCTTGCCTTGCCCCGGTTCGAGCTCCAAGCTTCCTTTCACGCCTTCCCTGTTTTTTCTCACGGTACAGAGTTTTTGATGCGTTAAATAATATTTCTATCGCCGTAAAACGATATGGTTCACCGTAATTAAAGTAATTTCACACCGTTGCCCTGATGTGGGCTTATATATTGCTCAACAGTTTGTAACACACTGTTCCTAAAGGGAACTAACACCAGAAACAATTACCGAATAAACAGGGGCATGAGTGCCCATACTAAATGGCCTTAATGTAAAAAGAAACTGTTGAACATGGCTGGCCATAAACTAAGCCTAGGAGGCGAAACACTTCCCCTCCTTATAGAAATAATTAAAACCCTAAGTGGGCTTATGGGCCCATTGACACAGAGCCTAAGTCTATTCTACACCAGGATGACTAAATGAGAAACATTCAGTACTAAATAAGTGTTAAGAATTTTAGAGGTTTAGCAACTCTAGTCACCCCACGCCAAGTTGAACGGGAACCAACAGAGGGTAATCACACTTTGTTCCCTTACATTAAGTATTTCCCAGTAGAGAATAGAACACAGAGTCCTCTGACTTGCCGAAAATTCTACATTTCAACAACCAAATTTACATAAATAAAAGAGATAGAAACCTTCCCCGCAAGCTATACGCATGAGCTATCACATACTTATGAAAATTCCGCCCTTAGCTTGAGTTGCTGGGCTTTCCGAACGCCACCCGCGGCCCCTACCTCCCTTGTGGACACGCCGCACTCAAATCACTGGAGCAATCAAGACATTACGTTCCTAAAGCACCCAGCTTTTATAGTATTTTTGAGGGGAAGTTTCTAGAACTCTTTACTGATAGGCTGGATTCCAGTACACACCCCCAATTTTAATTAGCTAGAGAAAATATTTGCAAGAGTTTGATAGATTGATTACAATTGAAGAAGGAACCAGCCGAAGTGTTGACAACTTTGATATATAAAAAACATTCTAAGAACCAGGGTAACAAAATTAAAAACAAAAATTTCTTTATGAGGTAATTATAGTTAACCCCGCTAGATGGAGCAATTAAACCTATGGCGGAGACATCTAACAGTTGAAAACCAAAATATCTTGTAATACATCATTCCATGTTAGACTACATAGATGGCCTTATAGAATGCGTGCTCTTTAACTGGCCAGGGAACGTATACCGCCGATACAATAATAATAATAATAATAATAATAATAATAATAATAATAATAATAATAATAATAATAATAATAATAATAATAATAATAATAGAGTTACAGGAAATTTTGAACTACATATAGCACTGTAAAACTGTATATGTTTATTCGTTCGATTCGATTGATTGATTGATTGTTTGATTGATTGATCGACCGATCGATTGATTGATTGATTGATTGATTGATTGATTGATTGATTGATTGATTGATTGATTGATTGATTGATTGATTGATTGATTGATTGATTGATTGATTGATTGATTGATTGATTGATTGATTGATGAGGCCAATGAGTTGCACCATAAGAAGAAGAACCTCAATGGGTAAAAATTTGTGCTATTTTCTTATAACTTCATTTTTAAGCAATTATAGGCCCACTCCTTTTCTTCTGTTTCCTTTAACAACATTTACCACCTGTTCTATAATATAAATGCAAAATCTTAACGTGATTATATTCTCTCAAGAAGAAGAGTTTCCAGTATATTGATATCTTCATAGTGATTTAATGAGAAAAAAATGCTGTCACATTGACAGGAACGGAAAATTCCAGCGTTCATTTTATAAGGAATGCGTACAATTTGTGATGAATTTTTTAACACCGTAACTCTAATATTTACTGAAAAAAAGGAAGGTGAAATTATGACAATAAGATTATCGAGAAGGGCCACTGGAAATTCCTTAGCCCTCGCAAAGCTAATAATCAGCTTCTGTAGACAGTAAATTATGAAGCTCACAATATGTCATCAACCTAACGAACTTCTTGACGGTACATTTGAAGCTTAGCATCTCACATTTAAGATATTGTAAGATCGCTGTCACTTACTTTTATTTAGTTGTAGCCAGTTTAGTTCCCTCCTCTTTTAATTTACGTTTGGTTTCACTTCCTCAACGTCCTGCACGTGTCGCTTAAACCAGGAGTTCAATATCCTGCAAATGTTAGAAATGCAAATTAAGTCTCCTCTACAATAACGTCCAGGATATTTATTTCAGTGAAATGTGATTCCAGTGTTAGAACTCGTCTTAACACTGATTTATTGCACCTTTGATATTTACACGCATTCCAATTGTGTAGTTTTCTTGGTCCACCTCAGAACCTCACAGGACGACTTATGGGGAATGTATTAAATCAGAACATTCCTCTCTCCAAACTCAGCTCATAGACCAGTTGATTGCATGAATAATTGATTGACGGAATGATTAATGATTGATCAATCCTTCGATTGATTTAATGGATGACTGATCGATTGATCGACAGAAATGGCCGATGATTATTTTCATCCTTTTTTTTACATTCGTAGGGGTACTCAGCATGCCTGACTCATGTGCAAGTGTGTGGGATCGTTTGTTCGCAAGACAATCAAGACACTAAAATGCGGCTTAGGTAGTTAGTGTTTTATTGGAAAAATACCACGAGATAAGCATAGACTAATATATTTTTACAATTTGCTCTAAGTCACACCGACACAGATAGGTCTTATGGCGACGATGGGATAGGAAAGGCCCAGGAGTGGAAAAGAAGTAGCTGTGGCCTTAATTAATCAATCAATCAATCAATCAATCAATCAATCAATCAATCAATCAATCAATCAATCAATCAATCAATCAATCAATCAATCAATCAATCAGTCAATCAATACTGATCTGCATTTAGGGCAGTCGCCCAGGTGGCAGATTCCCTATCTGTTGTTTTCCTAGCCTTTTTCTAAATGATTTCAAAGAAATTGGAAATTTATTGAACGTCTCCCTTGGTAAGTTATTCCAATCCCTAACTCCCCTTCCTATAAATGAATATTTGCCCCAATTTGTCCTCTTGAATTACAACTTTATCTTTATATTGTGATCTTTCCTACTTTTATAAACGCCACTCAAACTTATACGTCTGCTAATGTCATTCCACGCCATCTCTCCGCTGACAGCTCGGAACATACCACTTAGCCGAGCAGCTCTTCTTCTTTCTCTCAATTCCTCCCAACCCAAAATTTTCAACATTTTTGTAACGCTACTCTTTTGTCGGAAATCACCCAGAACAAATCGAGCTGCTTTTCTTTGGATTTATTTCCAGTTCTTGAATCAGGTAATCCTGGTGAGGGTCCCATACACTGGAACCATACTCTAGTTGGGGTCTTACTAGAGACTTATAAGCCCTCTCCTTTACGTCCTTACTACAACCCCTAAACACCTTCATAACCATGTGCAGAGATCTGTACCGTTTATTTACAATCTCATTTATGTGATTACCCCAATGAAGATCTTTCCTTATATTAACACCTAGATACTTACAATGATCCCCAAAAGGAACTTTCACCCCATCAACGCAGTAATTAAAACTGAGAGGACTTTTCCTATTTGTAAAACTCACAACCTGACTTTTAACCCCGTTTATCATCATACCATTGCCTACTGTCCATCTCACAACATTTTCGAGGTCACTCTGCAGTTGCTCACAATCTTGTAACTTATTTATTACTCCATAGAGAATAACATCATCCACAAAAAGCCTTACCTCCGATTCCACTCCTTTGCTCATATCATTTATATATATAAGAAAACAAAGCTCCGATAATACTGCCTTGAGGAATTCCCCTCTTATTTATTACAGGGTCAGATAAAGCTTCGCCTACTCTAATTCTCTGAGATCTATTTTCTAGAAATATAGCAACCCATTCAGTCACTCTTTTGTCTAGCCCAATTTCACTCATTTTTGCCAGTAGTCTCCCATGATCCACCGTATCAAATGCTTTAGACAGGTCAATCGCGATACAGTCCATTTGACCTCCAGAATCCAAGATATCTGCTATATCTTGCTGTAATCCTACAAGTTGAGCTTCAGTGGAATAACCTTTCCTAAAACCGAACTGCCTTCTATCGAACCAGTTATTAACTTCACAAACATGTCTAATATAATCAGAAAGAATGCCTTCCCAAAGCTTACATACAATGCACGTCAAACTTACTGGCCTGTAATTTTCAGCTTTATGTCTATCACCCTTTCCTTTATACACAGGGCTTACTATAGCAACTCTCCATTCATCTGGTATAGCTCCTCTGACCAAACAATAATCAAATAAGTACTTCAGATATGGTACTATATCCCAACCCATTGTCTTTAATATATCCCCAGAAATCTGATCAATTCCAGCCGCTTTTCTAGTTTTCAAATTTTGTATCTTATTGTAAATATAGTTGTTATCATATGTAAATTTTAATATTTCTTTGGCCTTAGTCTCCTCCTCTTCCTGGACATTATCCTTGTAACCAACAATCTTTACATACTGCTGACTGAATACTTCTGCCTTTTGAAGATCCTCACATACACACTCTCCTTGTTCATTAATTATTCCTGGAATGTCCTTCTTGGAACCTGTTCCTGCCTTAAAATACCTATACATACCATTTCATTTTTCACTAATATTTGTATGACTGCCAATTATGCTTGCCATCATATTATCCTTAGCTACCTTCTTTGCTAGATTCAATTTTCTAGTAAGTTCCTTCAATTTATCCTTACTTCCACTTTCTTTCCAGTCTGCACCTCCTTCTTAGTCTCTGTATTTCTCTATTATAATAAGGTGGGTCTTTACCATTCCTTACCACCCTTAAAGGTACAAACCTGTTTTCGCATTCCTCAACAATTTCTTTAAACCCATCCCAGAGTCTGTTTACATTTTTATTTACCGTTTTCCACCGATCATAGTTACTTTTTAGAAACTGCCTCATGCCTGCTTTATCACTTCCCCAGCATTTGCCTGGTGTGAAAGTAAGAAATCACGGAAAACCGTCTTCTGGGCTGTCGACAGTAGAGTTCGAACCCTCTATCTCTCGGATGCAAGCTCACAGCTGCGTGCCCCTATCCGCACGGCCAACTCGTCCGGTTGCATAGACTAATAATAATAATAATAATAATAATAATAATAACCGTATTCTTCAATTACCATGTTGAACATCTTCTGAAGTGGTGTCATCTAGGTGGCCTTCCGACTGGACTGCTATCTAGCCACGGAAGCGGAATTGTACTTGATATTATTTTCCTGTGCTGAGTTAATTTAATTTTGTAGGATGACAATGAGTGCGCCACACGAGGTAATTAACAGGCCAGCAATAATAATATGGGGTGTGAAGGTGTTTGATCACCCTCCAAAATTGGGATCACTTTACCACAGATCCATCGAGGCTACTATAGAAGAATAAGGAAGAATCTCATCCTACGAAGAATGAAGATATCAGCACAAGAAAGGGAAGGCCATTGGAAGACTCTATAGGCCTCATAAATACAATACGATGTGCATGGGAAGAGAACAAAGTTCAACAATGGTGGTGGGACAGGAAATATGAAAGTGAAGATCGACCCTTGTTGGTGGAGTGCAAAATTCTTTCGCGGTATTCCTTCCTAGTCGTAAGAGGCTGTTTAAGCCCTGAGGACTTCCAAATTGGGTCGTGAGTTGACGACCACAGAGTTCGTAATTGAGAATGGCATTCCCTCCGCTTACGTGTGCCTGACCTCTCATTTTCAACTTCCCAGCCTACCTCCCTTGGTCAAGTCTTTTTCTCTTCCGATCCCGATGGTATTAGGTTTGTGAAGCTTCGGGATATTTTATTTTACATCCTGGAAGTGAATCGGAAGTCTTCATCGTTTATCAATGACTACTATTACGAGGGATGGTTGCCCAGTTTTATTTTCTTCTAAAACAATAATCATCTCAGTCTCTAAATTGAGGAGCCTGGGGCAGTTTATTGGAAACGATCTCAGACAAGGGCTCAATGGTCTCCAAACCATGCTACTAACAAGGAAAAGCTTCGGCTATGGGGTCACTGATTTTCCTCAACTTCGGAAACTTATCTGCGTCAAAAGTAAATAGGTATGTCATTGGTCATATTTTAACGAGAAAATGACCCTTTAAATTCAACAGCTGTAGGCCTATACGTGTTGGCAATTTGCAAGTATCTGTAGCACTGCTGCATTAGTGCCTGGCAGTAATGACTTCCACGCCGGCGTCTTGAGTTTGAGGCATCCCATTGCTTCACCTTTACTTAATCTTTCCTTCTCTTCTTTTTATTTAACTTGTCTTTCTTTGCCCATGCGGACTAGGCAATCCACAGGTTAAATATAAGTTGTATCATGAACCTTTTTACTATATCCTATCTTTCCAGTCGTAGCTTGATAAATCTTCGCTTTTTCTGTTACTTTTTAACCACTCCTGCAGATATGATTGAGATGGATATATATAAACAGAGAGAAATAATTTATATTTTATAACAGAAATCAACTGAGGACGATAGTAAAGATGTTTATTAGGATGCATTTTGTATTTAATTTACATATTCCCAAACAAGAAGTCTGTATGGACAAAGAAAAGCAAAAAGGGAGATTTTTTTTTTAAATATTGCCATTGATCTTACGTTCCACTAACTACTCTTGCGGTTTACGTAGACACACAGGTGCCCGAATTTTGCACCGTAGGACTTCTTATCGTTCCACCCGAGGCTGACGATGTGTTTGAGCACCTTCAGATATCACCTCACTGGGCTGAGATCAAACGCATTAAATTTGAGCTCAGAAGGCCAGTGCTCTATCCCCTAAGCTACTCAGCCCGGCAAAGGGAGAAGATAGAGAGTAGAAATGAGGCGTTAGGGCGTGAAAGTCGAAGACACTGACAACTAGATCACTGATTCTACTGACATTCACATGCCAACTGCCAACAGGTATGCATTCTGTTGATTTTAAAGTCAATTTCCTCTTTAAATAACGATCAGCGCCACAAACTCTCGGAGATGTGCCTCTTTATTTTTGTCTAGATCAATCCTCCAACATTTGAACGAAATCGGTGACCCCATAGCTTTGGCCTCCCCTTGTAAGTTGAGAACCACTGGGTTCAGTCAGCTCTGGAGAGAAATGAGAATCAAAGCAATTTTCTTATCAGCGGCGACAGTGAGCAATGCAGAAACTCCCGTTCACATAAATGACCTGCAACTGGCTTAAGTTGAGTGTTATTCTAGAACAGGCCTCTCAAACGCCCTAAATCTCACGCGTGCAAATCGAGGCGCTAGAGCTCTGTGCACTGTGGATCGGTTCCACTCGGCTCGGCTCGGGCCAACGCTTCGTCTCTGGGCTACTCGGCTAAGCTTGGCTCAACTCGGCTCAGATTTGGAGCGCTACGGAGCAAGTGAGGAAGAGGGAGACAGGGGGAGCAAGCGAGACAGGCGTGGGGAAAGAGAGAGCGCTATTGCTCCAAATCGAGGAGTGGGGGCCTGCACTCTGGGCAACCAAGCGATGTCGTCTTTTGCACCGTGCACAGTGCATGCACCCTGAGAGGCCCTGGTATAGAAGTACTCTGTAACCTACAGTGTTTGTAAGAATATCGCAGATATTACCTTTGCTATTGACTGAACTGTCGGGATGAAAAAGTGAAATAAGTCTAGTATCATAAATAATAATGTTATTGGCTTTACGTCCCACTAAGTACATTTTAGGTTTTCAAAGACGCCGAAGTGCCGGAATTTTGTAACACAGGAGTCCTTTTACGTGCCAGTAAATCTACCGACACGAAGCTGATGTATTTGAGCATCTTCAAATACCACCGGACTGAGCCAGGATCGAACGTGCCAAGTTGGGGTCAGAAGGCCAGCGCCTCAACCGTCTGAGCCACTCAGCCCGGCTCAAGTATTTTAATGGAGAGTGTGAAGAATACAGTACTTGCTGGAAATATGTGGTGAAGAACTGTGAAAGAAAGGTGGGTTTAAGAGGGGAAAAAAGCAGCGGTTCTCCTTCCACTGACAGACACCGTCGTCATCTTCCATGAACAAACAGTAGCGTCCGTCAGCAAGATTACTAAAATAAAATAAATATTTATGATCACGTAATAACACAAACAAATTTGGAGTAAATACATTATGTTTCCAGTTGGTCCCTATACAGGCTGTTCTCAAACGAACGAGAAGTAATCAGGCGTGGATGGTACACACCGAAACAACACAAAACGTTCCTCTGAGCATGTGCTCTACGGTCGCTCATTTATGAATTGTACGAGTAGCCTTACCTGGCTCATCCCACATCGAATACCTGTTGCTATGTTGGTGTACCAACAGGGATACTGCTTTCTAATGCAAGGAATGCTCAAAATCTCCACCATGTACGTGAATGAACGCCTGAACACGCCACCTCATTGATTTTAGGACATGTTCGAACACTACAGGCATCGATGTATATCTTGTTCCACACGCTGGTGAAGTACTGCATTGTCCTTAATGGCATGCCTGACTGCAAACTTAATCTCAAGTACGAACTATCTTCCCACTCCAGCTAATAACTGAAACGGACATAGCTCGTAAACTATCGAATGTAGGACCTATGTTCACAGGGACCTTTCATGTTGTTTGGGGTGTATTATCCGTCCTCCGGATACATCCCACGTTGGAATATCCTATATTCAGTATTATTTTATTAAAAAGTAACTTTTCCAAAGACACAAGGCTGACGAACGGCAGTGGAAGAATTTCAGCTGTTTCGAACATGTGTTTATGGTTAGCAGTTACCGCGTCCATTAATCCATTCCAGACAGGTCCTGGTGTTTCTTAAAGTTGGTACCCCCCGCATCCAAAGAGCGTCAATGAGATGAGCTTGTTTAGCTGATTCGGGTTCCGGAAGTGCTGCGCTAACGTCTTGCGAAATGTCGGATGCTGTCCCAAGCCTCGTGTTTTCGCAGGGTATCAAAACGAGTGATCCTAAAGAAGCCAGTTCTGCTGTCGAAGATGATTTGTTGCTTCTTGGTACCACATTGCTTACATGAACGCCTCACGCTGGCTTGATGCAACCTATTCCTTCCATAGCATGAAAAAACCAGGGCCATCCAAAGTCCTCACGTTGTGATCTGTGTTGTTAAAGACGAACTGAACGAATGCACCTTTGAGTACAAGTTGATACAAGATTTAGTGTTCTGCTCTACAGAAGCCTGAAATTGCACGCGCCTACACCAACCTTTGAACGCATATCAAGCAACAACATCGAGCCATGCCGTATTTTAAGGTTGATCCCTATTCCAAGCTGCAAGGGAGAAGGGAATGAACGAGGTCGGGCAGCAGCAATTATGGAATAAGCCACGCTTGTGTTCTTCGTTTTGGTAGTACTGTCGTCTTAGAATGGTTTTTGAGCCTGAAGGATGATTTCGACAAATGTCGTCGAGTGGGTGAGATCAAATCTTAATTTCGGAGGTAATTTGTTCTACTGCTGAATAAGAAGAACAAACACTCTGGACTGTATATCTCAAGAATAATTGTTGCCGCCGTTTTGAATATTGTTATCGTTTCTTCCATATCGTTGATATTCCTTTCCCTATACCACGCTTCACTGAAACTCTGATGAGATTTTCCTGTCAAACAGAGGATGTTACTCTTCCCATCTTTCTCGGTGATAACGTAAACATTCTACAGTTTTCTATTCAAATGCTTTTCGCTGTAAGGTTCCTCGTCAGGACTGGCGTTTTCATGAACTCGTTAAGTTCCCGGAATTTGTATTGGCAATTATCATTGTTCTCCAGATGATCGCACAACGTTTCAAAGCTTCCGAGTTTACTCTTGTCTTTAGCGCGTCCACCACGAGATGATGTAATTTCTGATGTGACCGTAGATCCCAGCACAGTAGGCGGACGCGAATCTAGCTGGCAGAATCTTCTGTGGCAATGATGGTGATAGTGGGCATCAGCAGCCACTCAGTCAATCTCGGTGCTTATTCTTCATGAAATCCCTTCACCCCATGAATCGGCTCGATTTACAGTTATTGAATGCACAATCTCAATGAAAGGTACGGTATATCTAGTAGTTCTGGGTGTTTTTACTTATCTCAAACATTATGTTCTTTCCACAAAACATGCATTTTTTCTTAAAATCACTTATATTTCAACCGAATATAACCCATTATAATTGCTGTTTCTTTGTTTATTCATGTTCTTCATGATGCTATACGGCAAAATTAACAATTTTACACAAAAAATACAAAATCGAATGCTTGGCTCAAACGCAATGCTCAAAAACTTAAAAAATCCAAAATGGTGGATTTTTCCCAAGTGGGATTATTTCTTAATTTTGGAATGTCGATTAGGAGATCATCCTTGAAATTTTCACCAGATGTTAGCTTGTCATTTCATATGTCCGAGTTAGGACTATTTTTGTCCAATTTGACTGGACTATATTATTTTTGAACATAGAAATGTACAATATTTACTTAAATTACAAGCTTTGGTTGATGATATAAACTGTTTAAATACAGGTATTTTTCATGTGAAAATAAAGAAATATTGGTGCCATTTACTTAAATTTGACTAACTAGCACGCAAGATCTCTTCTTTATTGTTGACCAGTATACAAAAGTATTATGTTTCTTCTCTAAGCTTGTGCGTTCAAGTGACATAGTATTTTTTTCCACCACAGCACGATCACGACGCCAGGTTTACAACGCCACCCTGTCTTCCAGCGCGAACGACCTTCCCCCTCATACCGGGATTTTGGAAAGGGGTAAATTTTATCACCTGGCTCTGATGTAAGGATAGAACTGTGTCACAGTATAACATGACTGATTTAGTGTTTCCATAAATATTTCGCCGTATATTTGTCAACGAAACATTTTCAAAAATCCTCCCTTCTCCACGTCTTCCACCTGCAGTGCGAATACGTTCTGTTAGTGAAGAAAGGTTGTTGTTTGAGTCCTCAGTCCATAGACTGGTTTGATGCAGCCTCCGTGCCACCCTATCCTGTGCCAAACTTTCCATTTCGACGTACCTGTTGCATCCTAGATCTGCTCTAATCTGCTTGTCATATTCATACCTTGGTCTACCCCTACCGTTCTTACCGCCTACACTTCAAAAACCAACTGAACAAGTCCTGGGTGTCTTAAGATATGTCCTATCATTCTATCTCTTCTTTTCGTCTAATTTAGCCAAATCGATCTCCTCTCACCGATTTGATTCAGTATCTCTTCATTCGTGAATCGATCTATCCATCTCACCTTCAGCATTCTTCTTTAACACCACATTTCAAAACTTCTATTCTCTTTCTTTCCAAGATAGTTAGCGTCCATGTCTCACTTCCATACAATGCACGCCCCAGATGAACGTCTTCAGAACCATCTTTCTAATTCCTATACCGATGTTTGAAGTGAGCAAATTTCTTTTCTTAAGAAAGCTCTTCCTTGCTTGTGCTAGTCTGCATTTTCGTCCTCCTCACTTCTGCCATCGTTAGTTATTTTACTACCCAAGTAACAATATTCATCTACTTCCTTTAAGACTTCATTTCCTAATCTAATACAGTATTTCCTGCATGACCTGCCTTCGTTCGACTGCACTCCATTACTTTTGTTTTGGACTTTATTTTCATCTTGTACTCGGTATGCGGTACATTAAAATGAAATGTATTGCATTTCCCTTCTTGTTCAAGTGTTATAGAGATATCTCTTTTCATCAATATCATCATCATCATCATCATCATCATCATTATCATTATCATTATCATCACTGTCGTCATCATAATCATCATCATCAGCATACTATGCATCCTTGAACTTTCAAAACCCATTGCAGTTCTGTTTTTAGTGTCTCTATCACTACAGAATTTAATAGGTCAACTTGTAGGCAGCATCTATCACCTATGTTTTCCGAGAGAACAATTAAGCCTATAGGGGTGAAATCAATGGAAAGCTGACGTTGACCTCCAGTCTTACACTAACTGAATGAGCTTGACAAATGTTTGTCGAGAATGCACGTGGTTCAATCCAATGATAAATTAATCATATCCCATCTCTGTCGGTGAAACTGGAAGCCTTGGGGTGTCAAGTTTCTGATGCATCATTCATTTTACTCCAAAAGAGAAATAATAACCAATAGACTGCTAGCTGTCAAGCATTAGTCATCTACATGTATACGCTATAACTACATCAATTCATGGATTGCATTCAATTGGCTATCTAACGTGCCTTTCATCTCATCCATAGACAGTCTTGCACAAGGGCGATTCTGAAACGAAAACCCAGCGGGATAACCTAGCCCCTGTCCCGACCCGTATTTCTAGTTAAAATCCTGACCCCAACAGTACATATCCACAACTACTTAAGAACCAGTAAATTGAGCGGCCCATTAAGCCATACAGCTCAACTCTCTCAGTCGGGGAACTGTATACCCAACATGAGGAGACTGAGCAAATCTCGTTCCAACTCTCAAATAAGGATTACAATTGTTGTACGAGCCAGGAACTGAACCAGGGTCTTCTAGTTAAGAAGCAGCTACCCGTAAAAAACTAACTCGAACAAACACAGCCGAGTTGGAATGATGCCGCATTTGAGTGGTGGCCGTCAACGGACGCATCCATTGGATTTGGATACAAGCAGTAGATGGTATCCACTTTTGCTGCTCACATCTGTTTCGAAACCACGTCATTACGTGATGCTATCCTCAAAATTCCTATCTGTAATCTAACTCTTATATCATACCCCGTCTCTTAAGATTACAGGACGGGACAGTGACCTTCAATCTTGTTCGTGACCTTTTGCCCTGAGAGAGTCATGGACATAGAAAGCGTAAGCCATTGGTCTTTTATTCTGCACAGCACGGTATAAAACGAGAATTTCGTACAGTGAGCCAGATGATAAATAATGTTAATTTTTCGTGTAAAACTAAGTCCGCCAAATAAAGATGTCAAAACATAAGGCTACTAACTCCTAACATTTATTTATTATGCCTTTGTAGGTGGCGAAGTTAGGGCTCTTGGCCCTCTCTTACACTTAACCACTGTAGTGATACATCACTGCCGGGCTGAGTGGCTCAGACGGTTAAGGCGCTGGCCTTCTAACCCCAACTTGGCAGGTTCGATCCTGGCTCAGTCCGGTGGTATTTGAAGGTGCTCAAATACGACAGCCTCGTGTCGGTAGATTTACTGGCACGTAAAAGAACTCCTGCGGGACTAAATTCCGGCACCTCGGCGTCTCCGAAGACCTTAAAAAGTAGTTAGTGGGACGTAAAATAAATAACATTATTATTATTATTGATACATCACTGAGAGCAGAATTTGAGTACATAATACTATATAGTAAATAATAACCTACACAAAAATACATTACACTTTTCTAACTCACATTCATTCGACCTTTTATTCGATTCATTCGATCGATGTTTTGACTTAGAATGTATCTTTCTTTTCGTTACAGTAAAAACACGCGTGTCCCAAATAATGCACACTAGACTTCCTTCAATAATTTCAAAAATTAAAAAATCCAGGAAAATCTTACATGACTTGCTGATATGACTGACTGACATAACTGACATAGAAAGAAAGTCCAAATAGCTGTGCGCGAATCCACTATTTTTATAATGAACTCGGGACCGCGACCTGATAGCACTACTACTAGCTGTCGTTCGTTTTATCCACGTGAGGTCTATCCCTGTTTCCAATTAATGAGAAAACGTGATTATATACTAAAAAATTGTGAAATATTTGAGAATTTTTTGGAGAGTTTCGAAATGTTCCAATATCTCAATTGAAACGAAACTCAAGACTACCAGAAATGAAAACAAAAAGAAAACATGAGTCAAAAAGAATTGAACACGCCCAAAATCACCGAGGCTGAACATAAAAGAGCCAATATACAAGCTAAGAAAGTCGAGTTGACCGAACTCCTCAAGTAGTAACCGACTACGTCCACTGCTCCCATCGCGTCTCGCTTATGATGGTAAACACCCCCCAGGACATTAAAAAAGATGTAATCTATTCAATGAAGTTTGTGATGGCACAACTCAAGGTAAAAGAGAAAAAACTATACATATACAGTATATCTAAACCAAAAGTCTGCGCATAAAGTCTAACATCCACCAAAGACCGCCGCGGCGTATTTTACACCCAAGAGACCTGCGATTATGATTACAATACAGCCCTCGCCCATCATTTTCATGTACAGCAGAAGAGATGTTCAATGACAAGAAATATGTTGCAAATAATTTGCTTCTTACGGCCATTAGAAGCCTATGTTTTAATTTTATTTCATAATTTCACGTAAAAGAACTAGAGTGAGATAAGAGCATGCTGCACTAAACTTCTGTAAATTTAATCTAACTTCTGTACAATGCCATATTTCAGCAGAATAATACATTTCACTTTAATACTTTAGGTAAAGAGTGGCTCATTCATTTGTACACCCACTCGAAGAACTGGAGCTAGCACTCAGAAAACGTGCAACATCGTCTGGGGAAGACTCAATAAATGCAGAACTATTCAAATACTCAAGTGATATCTTCAAATAAAGACTTTTCAGATTTATAACCTTTTATTTAGAACGGAAACACACCACCAGAGAATTGGCAAAAAGCAATAGTTATTCCACTTCATAAGAAGGGAAATGTGAAAGATTGTGGAAATTATAGAAGGATAAGTATACTCAACTCAGGATGTTATATTACGAAGTGAGTGGCTGCGCGGTTTGAGGCATGTAGCTATTAACTTTTGTTCGAGAGATAGTGGGTTCGAACCCTACTATCTTCAGCCCTAAAGACGCTTTTCTGTGGTTTCCCATTTTGACACCAGGTGAATGCTGAGGTTGTACCTCAATTAAGACCACGGTCGCTTCCTTCCTTCCTTCCCTTCTCCTAGGTCTCTTCAATCCCAGCGTCCTATCGCAAGACCTGCCTGTGCCTGTCCGACGTAAAGAAAATTGTTAAAAATAAGTATGCTACTATTGTCAAAGAAAAACTACTCAAGAATGATGAAAATGTAATTCGAAGTGAACAACAATTATTTCAAAAAGGGGTGCTCATGTGCTGATGCTTACTTAAATTTTAATACCAAAAATGCAGAGAATTCAACTTGGAAACTAATATAGCATTTGTTGATTTTAAGGCGACACTCCGGAGATAATATATTTTTATCTAATGCATGGATTTTCGCGAAACTTTGTGGGAATGTCACCTACATAAAAGTACAGATATCACGAACATTTATTTCATATACAATTAATGGTTATTCCAAAATAAAGTTTTGGAAATATTTATTTATTTTTTCATGAAATTGAATTAACATGTTAATGTAAATTCGTAATTAGGTAGACAATACTTCGGGCTGAGTGGCTCAGACGGTTAAGGCGCTGGTCTTCTGACCCCAACTTGGCAGGTTCGATCCTGGCTCAGTCCGGTGGTATTTGAAGGTGCTCAAATACGTCAGCCTCGTGTCGGTAGATTTACTGGCACGTAAAAGAACTCCTGCGGGACTAAATTCCGGCACCTCGGCGTCTCCGAAAACTGTACAAGAGTAGTTAGTGGGACGTAAAACAAATAACAATATTATAAAAAATAATAAGACAATACTTCTTTTAAAAGCACTACGCATCGATTTTTCTGTGCATAATTTATATAAGGAGATATATCGTACTAAATTTTGAGTATTTTTTACGTTCTTAAATTGTGGACTTAAAAATCCCTACTACTTGAAAAAATTCTGCAATAAAAATTCCATAAGCAGGTTTCTTAATATAGCTGTGATACATATACCATACAAATTTTGTTACATTTTGCAGAATATTGTGGGAGAAAATGGGATTTAATGGTAAAATTACAATTGGCAAACAAAGAATTATTACAGTGATGAACTGTTTGTAGCCAGCGAAATAACTTCGTGACAAGAAAAAAGAAACTCAATTCTTTCAATTTCAGTCATAAAAAAATTTCACCAAATTGACCAAAATATCGATTTTTATCTTCGGAGTGTCGCCTTAAGAACGCCTTTGACCTAGATGACAGAAAGAGAATTCTCAATATCTTAGCAAAAGATAATGTCGCACAACAATAAATGGATAAAATACACAACATGTACAGTCACAACCTTATTACAGGAAAGCATCACACGGAAAAAGAACCAAGGTGTGAGACAAGGACTCTCCCCTTTGTTGTTCATAATCTATACGAACACTTTAATACAGTAATATGGGCAGGAAAGACATGTGATTAATAACAGTCAGCAGATATCTTACACATCTAGATGTCAAACTGTTTGATTACGATGTTGCACGGGCAGTATCATCACAAGACGATCTTTAGTGATAAATAATCCAGAAAATTAAATTAAAATTCAACATGATCATATCCCCTGAAAATAACAAAAGAATAAAGGATCTTGTCCCCAGTAAAATCTGTTTTGGGCAATAATATTTTAGAAGGAGTCAATTAATTAAATTATCTGCTATACAACTTATATTCCCAAGGGGAAATGGTAATATCTGTAAAATAACCAAATATACCAGAAAATAGGAATTATAAACCGCATCATGAAGTGACATCTTGTCCAAAACCGCAATCGCTTACGTCTTTATAACACTTTAGCCGGCAGCGAGGCATGGATGATAAGAACTCAGTACATTTCTAGAATTACAGTAGGTGAAATGATGTCCATGCACCGAACAGCAGGCTATACAAAACGGATCATACAATAAATGAAGATGCGCTTAAGGAGTTGAATGTGAAACCAATAAGCAATTACATCTGTGATTACCAAGAAAACTAGAAACGTCATGTTCAAAGAAAGAAATCTGGAATATTCCCATTCTACGCTACCAGCGAAGTCGAAACAAATCTATAGGATGCCCGATGAAACGATGGAGAGAAATTGCAAGACCGTAACGGGACGATGATGATGCTTTAGGTTTAAAATGATTTACTGCACTGAACAAATGAAACCTTCGCTACTCGTCTCTATATACACATAATCGTATTTCTCTCCGAACATTATGAATACAAATAATTGGTCTATTTCAGATTCAGTCTAAGTTTTGTGTATCTGTTTATTTGTTTTTTGTTGTTTCTTTTTGTTACGGCATAACGGGAGTTCGGATTGGTGGATTTTCATTAACTTGATACTTAAGTTTAGGATAAGGGCGAGTATGACCTTAGCTATAATTTGTACAAAATGATTCAGCATGAGGTGGGTTTTAGAGAAAACTCACTAATGAAAACCTTTTCTCGTTCTACCTATTTTAATGATAAAGTGAAAAATAAGAGAAATATCAAGGCCGGTCATGTGAAATTTCAAGTCCAAAGCCCGATAAATAACTATGGAAATCATCCTGGCAATGTTTGGAGGCTCTGTACATCTGTTTCTAGTCCACTTCTTCAGTATTAACCTGGTACTTGACTCTTACTCCGGAGGGAGAGACGAAGTCAAGAGCAGCAACAATGCGAAAAGTTGTAACTATGAAGGGCTACAAAGAGCCATCCATTTCATCCATCTAATGAAGTCAAACTGCTCAGATAGATTTTCTTAGATGGAAGTTATTGGCATTAATATGAACTTTTTGAGATAATAGAAAGGACTCGTAAACTTGTCCAATTAATCTCCAGGTTACGTTAGACTTAGCTGTGGTGTAACTTCTGGAAATATCCTTCTTGTATGCATTGGGAAACGAAGGAATTTCTAGACAAGACGCGCGACGACACTGTACGATATCTCTTTGTGAAGAAAAAGAGACCATTGTACCCAACATAAATGGTATGACCTCAGTATGGCGTCATTGGATGATGCAGTGGAGCCACCATCTTTAGATACTAAATCCCCGTGCCGCGTGGCTAACAATTAGTGTAGTTTTGTACTCCAGGGTAGTAGCACGTCTTTTCGGGTGTTGTTTTATTTTTCCTCAGCGAGTTATACAAGCAAACCCTTATTGACTAGATGTCTTATTTGGAGAATACATGTCACGTGATACATATTCTACATCAAAATTTGCGGCGGTGATCCGGACACAGCCGAATTCCATTGTTCTTTTTTTATTTTCTTCACTTTCTAGTAAATAGTCTTGTTCCTCATGGTCCTGAAAGAAGACTGATTTCTGGTGAGCTCTGGTTCTCTCAGGAAATATTCCAAGTCGTTAAAGCATCCTTTGTAGCTGAAAAAAGGCAACTACAGAACTGAAGATACTCTCGGATACTCTCAACACTAAAAGCTGTATCCTAAAAAATGTTACTTAATTTATGGTAATATTGACTGCCACAACCTGAGTGAAAGATAAAATAGAAGAAGAGGAATTTTTTAATTCCGGCTTTATTTTCGGAAAATCGGTTTTCTTTTAACCCCAATGGAAATTTTAGGTAACCAAGTAATTCGGTACCTAAGAGGATAAACTCAGCTTCATAGGGCTTCTAATCTTCATTCAAAATGGTAAGTTGTTATTGCCAGCATCTTGATAGGACGTTCATACTAGTTTTTTGTTTTATAAATAGGTATTACGAGTGGCCAACAATGGTCTCAGAAGAACTTGCGGAAATGATCAGAGAGGCTGAACATCTTCAACCATTTCATCTAATCATGATAGCTCCTGGGGATTTTCGTGATTTTTGCCATGGAAAGCAAGATTATTTAAATAGTTAACACCTTAAGATTAGTACTGTGAGCTAGATAAGTATTTCCAAAGCTGAACTTCCATCAATCAAGATAAGGCAATCATTCAAAGAGTTAGAACCGTGGAAGGAGCACAACATCCTCAAAAGAGGGCGGTCCCATCACGCGATCAACGACATACAGTCCTTGCAGCCACTTGGAAGGAGACCAACCATTAGCGAACCTAAAGAAAATGACTTATTGGCCATGTCGGATTTCTTCGATGAAAAATATAATGTGTTTTACCGTGAAATTTTGTGCTTGAATCATATACGTCAACTGACAAAGTGATTAGATAGTGATTTTTCACAATGAGTTTTATCACATAATTTGTGCCTGAAGAGTAATTAGCATAACTTTGTGTGCTAAACTGATGAATGAATAACTTGATTTTATTTTATATTTGTTCAATATAATCTGCTTCACAATGCTGGCAAAACTATTTCCCCTTCTCCTTTTCCATGTCAACGCCTCAATTATAAGTCTTGCATTAATAAACTGAGATCCTATCTCTAACCTATGATATCAATAGCACGGCACACCTTGCTGTCGAGGGCACAGGGATGTGGTGGGTGTAACTGTTACAGACGGCGAAATGGATGGTGTAGCATATCGAGGTCGTCCATAGGTACCAACCAGGAAATACGTTGTTCACCTTCACTCGCCTTTGAATATTGTTTTCACCATTACAGTAAGGTCTCAGCTTGTCGGAACTCCTAACTTGTAAGTAAAATCTACTGTCCAAGGCTGCAATTAACACTTGGACCTTCTGATGCGTAGAATATATTATTCTGTGCTCTGGTTCTATTCCCGCCATGTCAGTAGCACGTTAAGGAATTCTTCCTCATGATAAAATTCCAGCAGTTCGTTGTCTCTTAAAATACCGAGCAATTGAACAATATTAATAATTATAATAATATAATGAATATATAATATATATAAAATTAATAATAACAGCCACAGTCGATTAAGTGCGACCAGTATCCAGTATTCGGGAGATAGTGGGTTCGAACCCCACAGTCGGCAGCCCTGAAAATGGTTTTCTGTGGTTTACCAGTTTTACACCAGGCTGTACGTTAATTAAAGGCCACGGTCGCTTCCTTCCCACTCCTAGACGTTTCCTGTCCTATCGTCGCCGTAAGACATATATGTGTCGGTGTGACGTAAAGCAAGGAATAACAAAGTATTAATAATAATAATAATAATAATAATAATAATAATAATAATAATAATAATAATAATAATAAATTAATTTCGCGTGCCTCTTACCGGCCTGGTGCAGCTCTCGTAAAGCAGACCCTCAGATGAGGATGGGTAGCGTCTGATGTGTATGGGAAACTGCGTGTTATTGTGGAGGAGAATTATGATATATATGGTGTATGTGATTTGCTAGAACATCGGGGACAACATATACACCCAGTTCCCAAGCCAAGGGAATTATTGAAGATTAAAATCCCACGTTTTGCCCGGAATTCGAACGCGGGGCCCCGAGGACCGACAGCCAAGACGCTGACTAATCAGCCAAGAAGTAGAAGAGCGATAGAATGAACATTATATATATATAAAATAATAATAATAATAATAATAATAATAATAATAATAATTGTACCGGGTGGTACACCTCCACGTCGCTAGTTCAAACTTTGCGCCAGTTGAAACTCCCCTACTGGAGGAAGCCTGAACTTTATCTACTGTGTTAATCTTCAAGTTTCTCAGAAGATGTCACTACTTGGAAATTTTGAAGTTTCTGAACTGGGTTGTTTTCGATGTATTTTTGTTTTGCCTGTAGTAAGAAGTGTGGACATTCTCTTCCGGATGGCACTACTGAAGAACTACAATTGTGCACCCTAGTGCGAAGTGAAAGAACTATGTTTTTGGAGAAATTTTGAATTCATAAGTTTGTTCTTTGTTAAATTTCTTTCAGTCATTGTTTAAGTTGGCAATATTAACCCTTTCTTTCCCCTTGTTTTGAATTTAGCCAATCCCGAATTTCTTTAATTAATTTATGACCAATCAGGTGTATCTTCTTCAACTTGGATATGTTGCTTAACCCTAGCCAATAAAATTCTTGTGGGAGGGTGTTCTCATTCCTGAAACGCCTCGAACTTTCCGCGAGAGTATATAAACTGCTGATTTTCGGGTCTCCGCGCCACTTCAGTAACATCTTTCAGTACGTAAAGTACGTAGCAGGGGGCGGGAAGCGCCTCTTTCTTCGGGCAGCAGTTCATACACAAGGTAATGGCCGTTTAATGACTTCTTTTCTTGCTAGCTCAGCAGTTTAACTCTCGGGGCAGGTCCGAAGCCTTTTACCATGTAACTTTCCCTTAAAATGTAAAGACACTCGGTATCAATTCTATCTGTTTAAACTATAAATTGGGATAGAGAGTGCTTAACCCTCTCGAGCTCCCACTCATATTGCTTTGAGGTGAACTTATTTTCTCAACCGTTTCTTCCATTCTAGCGTAATGTAAATTTTCTTCTCATATAAGTCACCTCTTTAGTATGGGATTAGCCCTTGCATTAACGGCCTAGTGCCAAGTAGGTTTTAAACAAAATGTATTAGGAGTGCAGCTTCGCCTCCTCTCAAATTGGTATTGTCGAGGCCATGTAATATTTCTGTTTCTTCACTTAATAGGCCTCAGTAGGTTGGGTATCTTTTTACCCCTGTGTCTAATTCCTTGGAGGACAGCTTGAAAGTCGAGTTTGGAGTGGCCTTTGATAGGCTTAAACTTTGAGAGCGGATTGCTCTTTTGAAATTGATTTTGGGTGCCTCGAGGAGGCTTTATTTTGTAATTGGGAGCAAGTGCTCCTGAACATAATTGGGGTCTTCTGCCCCTTTGTCGAATCTTGTTTTTGGGTAAAGTTGGGCTAATTGCTCAAGAATTGTGAGTCCGGGGCTCGAAGCCCAAATCCTGTGAATACTGTAATTGTACATTTGTTGCCTTGCTACTCTGTACCTGCCATTCTTGTTATTTCTTGATTTTGCTAAGAAAATATAACCTTGTTAAATTTTATCTTAACTTTAATTTCGTATTTTGGGACCTGTTCACCCCCACACATTCTTTCACCTCTGCTGTTCCACAGATACCTCGGAACAAGTGGTAGCAGAGCGTGGTTGAATGGGTCTCAATTTAGCCCCTTTTGACGGCTAAACATTGCCTTGTTTTCGAACTCTAACAATTTTCTCAGTTGCTGGAATTTTTTTGATTTTTCCGGTTGTTTTCAAAATTGCTTTGTCATCATGCACGGCCCTCGCGATGTTCTCCATCTTAACTATTTGCGCAAGGAGTAGTTGATCTATGAAATAACTATTAGAAACGTGCAATCTGGAGGCACGGTTGCGGTAGACACAAATAAGCTTAGAGAGTCCCTTGATTTGCCCATTTCCATCCCCACTTTGGGAGAGAAAGAAATCGACGACTCTCTCTCCACGATCACGGAAAATACTACTGAGCTGGCATCTGTAATTACCTTTTTTGAAGAAAATGATCCTTCTCCCAATCAAATTAAACGTGTGCAAGCTAGGTTATTTCATTTTTCTAATAGAGTTAACGATCTGTTTTCTCTGAAGTTGAATGACGTTCAGAGGAAGGAAACTAGTGTGGTTCTTGAAAATCTTTCTGAATTGTCCAGTAAGGTTACCCAATTGTTAACTGGGGAAGTTCCTCCCAAAACTGATCAACCCACTACGATGAATGTAGGTAGCGAGGAAGAGCCTCCTAAGGGAGAAGTCAATAGGAAAACCGTTGGAGCTCAAACAATCTCTGCCCCATTGGACAACGAGTCTGAACGCCGTACCTCGTTGAATAATGTACGTTCTGAATTAACTTCTTTGCCACTTAAACCTTTACCTACTATGTCACCTGGGTTCAGCAGCTTGCCTCATCCATTAGCAATGTTGCTCAGAGGTATCTCTAAGTCTTCTGTTAATACCACCAGTGAAGTAATTTCATTCTTAAGGTTTTTAGTTGAGTTTCAGGACCATGCTCTTGTTTTTTTCTCTTTCTCCATGTCAGATTTTGCAAATCATCTATCCCTATGCAATTGGTATTCTCTCAGACAAAATAGTAAGAGCCATTGCCGAGCAATTATCTATTGAAGACTTCCACGCCCACTTACTAGCTAACTTCATTCCGGCTAGGGCAAGGTCCTCACTTATTCAGAAGTACTATTATCGTGTACAGCGGTTGGATGAAAACGTGGCAGATTTCATCCAAGATATTAAGTTCTATACTAGGGTGTTTGCTCTTCACTTCCCTGAAGATCAGATTGTACAGGCTATTGTGGAAGGTATTTCACCATCCTATAGGTCATATTTGTGTTTCGCGGCGTGCCCGCAAACCTTCTCTGAACTTGAAGCATTGGCCGTTTCAGCGGAAGGAGTTAGATACGCCGATTCCTTGCGTGTCGCGAAAGCACCCCCTCCTTCTTTTAG
Organism: Anabrus simplex; assembly: GCF_040414725.1. NCBI lineage: Eukaryota > Metazoa > Arthropoda > Insecta > Orthoptera > Tettigoniidae > Anabrus > Anabrus simplex. The sequence continues at coordinate 238,275,454 of NC_090269.1, read as the reverse complement.
TAATCCTCGGCCTCCACCTCGCCGACCAGTCACACCCCATAAATGTTATGCTTGCGGGTCGCCTGACCATCTTCGGAACAAGTGCCCATCAATCAAGTCTAGTGGGACAAGGAATGGAGCAGGGTCATCTCAAGGCTGTTTTAAATGTGGGGCTTTCTCACATATCGCCAAGAATTGCCCAAATTCCAATAGCACCCCCTCCTGCTCAACTTCTGGTGCAAATTCCACCAATGCCAATAATAAAAAGTGACTAGTAGCTTCGGCTGAGTCGACTAATCCATCTTCCCGAGGCTCAGCCCCTGGTAAACAGGTCGAAAATTCAGGGAAAACTCAATCTTCAGATTCATCTTTTGAATGCCCCAAAGAATGTCTTAGGATTGCGGCGGATTTCCCCGCACCTGTGACCTTCCTCAAAATTGAGTTAAATAATGAACCTGTAACAGCTCTTTTAGATTCAGGCAGTGTTTGTTCAATTATTTCGGCTCAATGGTATTCGAAATTGAAATCTATTTGTAAACTTCCTGACTATTGTTCATCGTCTGTACAATATGTTTCGGCTAATTCTTCTCCATTAGAAATTTTAGGTTCCTTATATGTCAAAATTCGCATTTTTAAATTTACTTGGTAAATTAAATTATTTGTGGCCAAGCACTTGTCTTGCCCCATAATATTGGGAGCTGACTTCATTTCTCACACCGGTCTAGTGCTCGATCTTCAGAGTAAGTCGTGCACATTCAAATTTGCTTCCATTTGTAAAATCCCCTTGTTAAAGTGTAATTCTGTATCATGTTCCTCTATTTCGCCTACCCAGGATGAGATTTTGTTAGACCTTAGACATCTACCTGAGGAGCAGGCTGATAGTATTCGTAAGTTGTGTCAGTCGTTTCCAGAGGTGTTCTCTGATACTCTCGGTGTTACTGACCTTATTGAATACAAAATTGAGGTCACGGATTCGATTCCTGTCCGTTTTCCACCTTATAGGCTATCTCCACCTAAAATGAAGGCTCTGAAAGAAATCATTGATCAAATGTTAAAGGATGGTATTATTCGGCCCTCTAAGTCAGCGTATTCATCACCTATTTTTCTAGTCCCGAAACCCCAAGGTGGCTTCAGGCCTGTCATTGATTATAGGGCTCTCCATCGGAACTGGGTGTTACAATCTGTGCCCCTTCCTGACCTTCATTCTTGTTTTTCATGGTTTCGTAAGGCCAAGTTCTTCACCATCTTGGATGTGAATCAGGCTTATAATCAAATTCCCCTAGCTGAAGAGTCTAAACATCTTACAGCGTTTGCCACGGACTGGAATCTGTATGAATACAACCGCGTGCCTTTCGGGCTCCCCACCGGAGCAGCTGTGCTTACGAGGCTACTAGATAGGGTCTTCTCCGACATCAAATTTGAGTACTTGTACCACTATCTTGATGATGTCGTATTTTCGGAGACTTTCGAAGAACATCTAGATCATCTGCGAGAAGTTCTCAATCGCCTTCGTAAGGCCGGGTTAACTGTGAAGTTGTCCAAGGTTGCCTTCGCTAAGCCCTCCATGTCATTCCTAGGGCATATTGTGTCGCCTGATGGTGTTGCAGTCGATCATTCTAGAACACAGGCCATCCGTGATTTTAAACCTCCCCAGGACATCAAAGGTATCGCCAGGTACATTGGTATGGTGAATTTCTTCAGGAAATTTATTCCAAATTTCGCTAATAGAGCGGCGCCCTTGAACTTATTCCGTAGGAAAGGCGTCAAATTCGAGTGGGGGCCTTCTCAACAAGCCGCTTTTGAAGATCTTAAATTAGCTCTCTGTAATGCCCCTGTCCTTGCTATGCCAGATTTCTCGAAGAAATTCATCGTCCAAACCGACGCGTCGTCGTCGGCGGTAGCAGCAGTCCTTCTTCAAGAGACTGAACTAGGGAGGCGACCCATCGCCTATGCATCTAGGACTCTATCGGCTCAAGAAGCCAAGTATTCCATCTATGAGCTCGAAGGTTTGGCAGTCTTATTTGCCTTAGAAAAGTTCCGTCTCTATCTGGAACATGTCAAATTCGACCTGGAGACGGATAATCAAGCCTTAAGCTGGGCCTTAGGTAGGCCGCGTCGTACTGGTCGTATAGCCCGTTGGGCCATCCGAATTTCTGCCTTCCAATTCGATGTCAGGCATCTCAGAGGTGCGGAAAATGTTGTCGCAGACGGACTCAGCCGTATGTTTTCCAACGACGTCGAGACCCATGAACCGGTCGATAGTTCATCAACTCCCGAGTCCATACTATCTGAGGTTAATGCCATCTTAACAGATGCTCCCATGCTCTTTAGGGATATCGAGAAATACCAACGTGAAGATCCGACGCTGGCTCCGATAATGGAAACCCTTTCTTCTGGGGAACATGTTGTCCCTTATGTACTGAGGAATGGTGTTTTATGTTGCCCTTCGAGGCATGATAAGATGATGAAGGTTGTAGTTCCAGCTGTTCTTGTACCTATGACCTTCAAGTACTATCATGAGACCCCATTAGGGGGGCATCTAGGCATCTTTAAAACTCGTGAAAAGATTCGTGAAAGGTTCATCTGGAAGGGCATGGACGGTGAAATTCGTGAACTAGTAATGGCTTGTAAATCCTGCTTGCTTAGTAAACCAACCATGTCCACCAAGGTAGGCCTGTTGTCTTCTCACCAAGCGTCGCGCCCTATGGAACGCCTGTATATTGATTATGTAGGACCCTTCCCCCAGTCAAAGGGAAATGCCAACAAGTTCATCTTTGTATGTGTAGATGGTTTTACAAGATTTTCCTAGTTATTTCCGACTAAGCTGGCTACCGCTCAGTCCACCATTACTTGTCTAAATTCAATCTTTGCTTCCTTTGGTCCGTGTCAGTATATTGTGTCTGATAATGCTAAGTCTTTTACATCTAATCTATTTCGTAAATTCTGCTTTGACCTGTCCATCTCTCATGTGACAACTTCTGCTTATTACCCTCAACCATCTCTGGCTGAACGGGTTAATCGTAATCTCAGGTCCGCGCTTATTGCCTATCATCACGAAGATCATTCTAGGTGGGACACGTCCCTGCATTGGTTAGCTTTTGCTTTGAACTCGGCGGTTCATGAATCTCATAAGTTTAATCCAGCTTCTTTAATGTTCATGTTTGTTCCCAACACGCCGCTCTATAACCTCTGGTCTCTGAGTGACATTCTGCCCGAGACAATAGATCCAGATAACATTAAGGATCTTTGGAAGAAGGCTAAAGCCAATCTTAAAGTGTCTCATGAAAAGGTTAGGGAAAGATATGATTGTGGACGGAGACCCACCAATTTGAATGTAGGCGACCAGGTGATGGTCAAGAATTTTGTTCCCGCGGGCAAGCTTGCCCCCAGATTTCATGGGCCGTGTACTATTCTCGATTTCCTTTATCTCGTTACCTTATTGCTGAGCAATCCAGCCACCGAGAGGATATTTAGGGTTCACCTGTCACAGGTGAAACCGGTGTAATTTCTGTGTTAACTTGCTTCATATAATTTTGAAAGAAATATGAAGGTTATATTTTTGTTTGAGGGGTTTCACTTTTAAGGCCTTCTGCCCTTGGAATCTGTTTCCTTTGTGGGTAACAATTTATTGTAAACCTTCCCCGACCAGTTAAACTGCCATCCTGCCCTTACCACGGCCATTACCACGCTCCCGTCTCCTGCCCAACTACACACGGTGGCTTTCAAATGAAATGAATATTTCCACGCCACTGGCCCCTCAGTTCCACCACAATGAATGTACCCTAAAATCATTCTGGTCAAACAAATTCTGCCGCCGAGCTTTAATGTTTCAGTGCCCCCGCAGCAGCGCGGCGCCGTACCGCTACTGAGGCAGGGTACGGGCCCGCCCTTCTCCAGTGAGGCCAACCAGTGTACGGCGAGCCGGAGTCCTCCTCCCGGCCAAGGCTGATGTGCGAAGCACAACCTGTAACTGGCCCGCGACCTGCATGTTCGCCGCGGGCGCGGCGTGCTTCAACTCCACTACTCCTCTCATAGTGCGGGCGAGCGGTATCTCAGGGTACTTGAGGGGTCCGAGCGGCCTCCTCTGGACACAAGCAGCAGCGGCCGGTCTGGCCATCTAACTTAATCAACCTTCGATATATGTAATCAGCTATATAGACATTTAATATCAACAATTACTACAGTTTTGAACCCAACTGCAATATCTGGTGGACTTAGAAAATTTTTCCTCAACTTTAAAAACTGAAAGTTTCCTTCTGAATTCAATCTCTACAAGCATAAAGACCTTACATCTAAAGTTACTATAAAGAATTCTGAAACTGAATCCAACCAAATTTAGAAAATTTGTTGGTAAATACTTCTGCAATTAACTTCTATATCAACATCATAACTTGTACCTAATTTTCTTCTGTGTTTCCCCTTGGAGGGACTTTGGGGGGGGGGGTCTGTACCGGGTGGTACACCTCCACGTCGCTAGTTCAAACTTTGCGCCAGTTGAAACTCCCCTACTGGAGGAAGCCTGAACTTTATCTACTGTGTTAATCTTCAAGTTTCTCAGAAGATGTCACTACTTGGAAATTTTGAAGTTTCTGAACTGGGTTGTTTTCGATGTATTTTTTGTTTTGCCTGTAGTAAGAAGTGTGGACATTCTCTTCCGGATGGCACTACTGAAGAACTACAATTGTGCACCCTAGTGCGAAGTGAAAGAACTATGTTTTTGGAGAAATTTTGAATTCATAAGTTTGTTCTTTGTTAAATTTCTTTCAGTCATTGTTTAATTTGGCTATATTAACCCTTTCTTTCTCCTTGTTTTGAATTTAGCCAATCCCGAATTTCTTTAATTAATTTATGACCAATCAGGTGTATCTTCTTCAACTTGGATATGTTGCTTAACCCTAGCCAATAAAATTCTTGTGGGAGGGTGTTCTCATTCCTGAAACGCCTCGAACTTTCCGCGAGAGTATATAAACTGCTGTTTTTCGGGTCTCCGCGCCACTTCAGTAACATCTTTCAGTACGTAAAGTACGTAGCAGGGGGCGGGAAGCACCTCTTTCTTCGGGCAGCAGTTCATACACAAGGTAATGGCCGTTTAATGACTTCTTTTCTTGCTAGCTCAGCAGTTTAACTCTCGGGGCAGGTCCGAAGCCTTTTACCATGTAACTTTCCCTTAAAATGTAAAGACACTCGGTATCAATTCTATCTGTTTAAACTATAAATTGGGATAGAGAGTGCTTAACCCTCTCGAGCTCCCACTCATATTGCTTTGAGGTGAACTTATTTTCTCAACCGTTTCTTCCATTCTAGCGTAATGTAAATTTTCTTCTCATATAAGTCACCTCTTTAGTATGGGATTAGCCCTTGCATTAACGGCCTAGTGCCAAGTAGGTTTTAAACAAAATGTATTAGGAGTGCAGCTTCGCCTCCTCTCAAATTGGTATTGTCGAGGCCATGTAATATTTCTATTTCTTCACTTAATAGGCCTCAGTAGGTTGGGTATCTTTTTACCCCTGTGTCTAATTCCTTGGAGGACAGCTTGAAAGTCGAGTTTGGTGTGGCCTTTGATAGGCTTAAACTTTGAGAGCGGATTGCTCTTTTGAAATTGATTTTGGGTGCCTCGAGGAGGCTTTATTTTGTAATTGGGAGCAAGTGCTCCTGAACATAATTGGGGTCTTCTGCCCCTTTGTCGAATCTTGTTTTTGGGTAAAGTTGGGCTAATTGCTCAAGAATTGTGAGTCCGGGGCTCGAAGCCCAAATCCTGTGAATACTGTAATTGTACATTTGTTGCCTTGCTACTCTGTACCTGCCATTCTTTGTATTTCTTGATTTTGCTAAGAAAATATAACCTTGTTAAATTTTATCTTAACTTTAATTTCGTATTTTGGGACCTGTTCACCCCCGTACCTTCTTTCACCTCTGCTGTTCCACAGATACCTCGGAATAATAATAATAATAATAATAATAATAATAATAATAATAATAATAATAATAATAATAATAATAATAATAATAATAAATAATAATAATAATAATAAATCTTCACTATAGACTGTTATACCTCTCAGCGTTCAGTGTGAAAGCTTCTGTGCATTTACTAATTGCCTCCACAATACCGTATTTGTAACTACTGTAGTTCTATGGCTGGCTTAGTTCTATATATCTTTAAATCGTTAGAAACTGGGTCTAACCATCGTCGTCTTGGTCTCCCTCTACCCCTCCTACCCTCGATGACAGAGTCCATTACTCTCCTAGGGAACAAATCTTCCTCCAATCGCCCCACATGACCACACCCCAGAAGCCGATTTATGCATAGAGCCTTTATTTCCTCATTCCGATTACTCTCCTGTCATTGTTCCCATCTGTTTGTACCAGCAATCATTCTCGATACTTTCATGTCCACTACTTCAAGTTTATGAATAAAATATCCTGATTTCACTCAGTTTTCACTCCCGTAAAGCAAAGTTGGTCTGAAAACAGGTCGATGTAAAGATAGTTGCGTCCGAGAGCTGACTTCCTTCTTATAGAATAATGTTGATCGCAACTGCGAGCCCACTGCATTGGCTTTACTGCGCCTTGATTCAATCTCACTCACTGTACTATCCTCTTGGAAGAAGGCACATCCTAAATACTTGAAATTATCTACCTGTTCCAACTTTGTATCCCTAATCTGACATTCAGTTCCCTTGGCTTTCTAACCTACTGGCATCAATTTAGTAGGATAATTTTCATACCATATTCATTGCACCTATTTTCAAGTTTCAAGATATTAGACTGCAGGCTTTTGTCACAATCTGCCATTAAACATAGGCCAGACTGCTTACTACATTTTCACCTTAATCCCTCCCTGACACTTGGTAACCTTCAGCAGATGATCCATGTAAACTATGAACAACAAAGGTGAAAGATTACAGCCTTGTCTAACCCCTGTAAGTATCTTGAACCATGAACTCATTCTACCATCAATTCTTACTGCAGCCCAATTGTCAACATAGATGCCTTTGATTGATTCTAATAATCTACTCTTAATCCAATAATAATAATAATAATAATAATAATAATAATAATAATAATAATAATAATAATAATAATAATAATAATAATAATAATAATAATAATAATAATAATGTCCGCCTCTGTGGTGTAGTGGTTAGCGTGATTAGCTGCCACCCCCGGAGGCCCGGGTTCGATTCCCGGCTCTGCCACGAAATTTGAAAAGTGGTACGAGGGCTGGAACGGGGTCCACTCAGCCTCGGGAGGTCAACTGAGTAGAGGTGGGTTCGATTCCCACCTCAGCCACCCTGGAAGTGGTTTTCCGTGGTTTCCCACTTCTACTCCAGGCGAATGCCGGGATGGTACCTAACTTAAGGCCACGGCCGCTTCCTTCCCTCTTCCTTGCCTACCCCTTCCAATCTCCCCATCCCTCCACAAGGCACCTGTTCAGCATAGCAGGTGAGGCCGCCTGGGCGAGGTACTGGTCATACTCCCCAGTTGTATCCCCCGACCAAGAGTCTGAGCTCCAGGACACTGCCCTTGAGGCGGTAGAGGTATGATCCCTCGCTAAGTCCAAGGAAAAAACCGAACCTGGAGGGTAAACAGATGATGATGATGATGATAATAATAATAATAATATACTTTTTCTACTTTATGTTCCACTAATTCCATTCACGAGGAAAGCAACAGGGTACTACTTCACACATCCTTTTCCCAGTTAACCTTTTCTCTGATGCCTAGGCCGGCTATAAAAGCTGATGGTGGAGCATGTGAGGATCAAGCCAGCCTTCGGACTTAATACTTAACATACAAATTCATTTCGTGGTTTTCAAAGACACTAAGGTGCCGGAATGTTGTCGGACTGGAGCTGTTTTACGTGCCAGTAAATCCCCTGATACGAGGCTGGTGTATCTGATTACATGCAAATACCACAGGAATGAGCGGGAATCGAACCAACCGACTTGAGCAACTAGCTGAGCCGTTCAGTCTGCAATAAGAATAAAAAAAAGAAACTTTGACAGCATATGATTCAGTCTTATGGAGGAAATATCTTGACATATTTCATTCCAAACGAAAAGGGAAAAGGGCTCGGGAAGCTGAAGACCTATACATTTCTTTCAAACACCTGTAAAAAAATCTAAAAATATTCAGAAAAGGACATAAAAGTGACCAAAAATGGCGTAATAATGTGATCCAAATAAATTCATAATTTTAATTTTTATTACATATTCATTGAAAGAATAAAATGTTTCTTCTTCTAGTTCAAGTGACATATCGGTTCCTCCAGACGTTGGCGATCGTCGTGGAGAAAGCCCCCCTTTCTTTAGTTGACTTGAAGAGTGTTCTGGTGTTGTTGATGCAAGTCCAGTCTTGCCTCGTTTGCCTTATGTCTTTCCTTGTAAAAATGCGAAATGCTGGTGGTATGGAACATAGAGTGCAAAGGTATACGAGTGAAATGCTCATTTTTATACAGTATATATTTTAGATTAACATTTTCAAAAATAAATTCAGTGTTTCTTTTTAAAAGTACTTGCAGAATTTAGAATGAAACGTTTTTTTTTGTTCTACCGAGAAAGAATTCAACGAAACCGCAATGGACATCCTGGAAAAATAAATTGAAATTAGTTTAGTATAACTAACCATATAGGGTTACAGAATTTGGAATTCTGATACCTTACGTCAGTTGGCTTTGCAGTCTATCACAATAGTCATCTCCAGGTTCTTAGGTGTAAAGGATCGTCCTTTTTCAGAGAGCACGTTGCGAAACATCGAGAAACTTCTCACCACATCAACGGATGTTATGGGTTCATACTAGAAACAAGTGAGATTTTCCTTTTCAAAACGTTCACACCAAAAAAATTTCCTTCCAATGTTTCACTTATCTTGCACAAATTTGATACCCCTGATTTTTTTAAACATCAGTCTAATTATTTCACTTAATTTTATCTCTTACTACAGGATAGATGGATTATCTAATTATGATTCGAATTGAGAATGGACAGTATCTACTAATGTAGTCCAAAAAAGGTGAAGTTGCAAAAAAACATCTAAAGAATGACATACAAGCCAATAAACGCCGAGAAAGCAAAAATAACCTCACTATTTTTAGCCTATAATGGCCCAGACTGAATATATATTATGTTGGAACTCATCTTCGGACACTCAAGAAAAAAAAATAAAAGGAATTTTTCTCAACTTACGAGCCCAGAATTGCAAAACGTTTTCGGGACTGCATGTCTTAGAACATATGCATGTTGAGTACTCAGCCCGAAGGCTTGTTGAATCCCCAACAGCTGCATTATCACGTGTAATAGAAAACCTATGCGTCATTCATGACGTGTACTACGGAAATGAAGGAATTACGTAGTCTCCTGTTGCTTTTCTCACTTATCCAGAATGATCTATTACATATGCATGTCATGCTTACTGAACCGAATACATCAATTAATCCTATCAATGACACTTCCAACCATTCAACACAAGGACTGGCTGCATAAGGAACGGTGTTACTGCCATCTCTTATATCTCAGTCACGTTCATATCGTCACAGGCTAGGATGAGACTGAGACAGGTCAGCGAAAGTATCAAATTCCTTACAGGTCATATTACGAAACATAGTGAACTATATTTTGAATTGCTATTTATGCTTGCTTGTTTGTGCTTGTTGTTAAAAGAGGCCTAACATCGACGTCATAGGCCGATTTACTATTAATAGTTAATCACAAGTTCACTCGTGTTTGAGTTTTCCACTCGGCACAGCTTATGATCACAATCGTGACACTCACTGGAACACACACACACTTCTGTTCTCTACACGACTTCTCTCGCAGTGCAGCGTCGTTCCAGAACCACTCACAATTAGTAAAGTTCATTGAACTCTACGCAACCAGCTTACAGACTCACTCGTCATGTACTCGCGACCGTCTGTTTACGTTCACTCGTAAATGACGCACTCAAGACTGACTCTCTCAAGACTGTCTCGCGTGCACCAGTGAACACATTGTAGAGGCCTGCAGAGGATTGTAAAAGTTCGCACTTCCAGATAATTCTGGGCATCTAGTCCATTGTTGATCAGCTTCCAGCTTCTTCTAGGGGTTTCCTAAAATTCCTAGCACTATCGTTTTGCTTTCACCGGCCCCATCCACATTATGCGCAATGAGTGTGCATCGGAATGACAAGGACATCGGAAAGCAAATAAATATCGCACTAGTGTGTACAGATACAGAAGCGGCCTGCTCTGCATCTCGCTACCTCACAAACTCAAGAACGAATTTGTTCTCCGAAGTTAAATAACATGTGTACAATAACCGCGAGACCAAATTCTGCTGTTAAACAGTACCACAACTGACTTTTGGTTACCCTGGACCGTAATACTGTTAAAACAGGACCTTTCTCATAATATACTGTTCTGTTCTCTTCGAAAAAGTCTGAACCAGCTACAGGTCGTAATTTCCAATATCTAGTGTACCATTTATTTTTTCGAAGGCTTTCAGTGAAAATTAGGGGTGATAGGAAATGTGCCGTCTTGATGATAAAGTCCGCAAACTCGGTAGCTTTTAAAGTTCACAGCTGTATTCGGTAAATACAAGAACAACTGACAGTGCGATGTGGAATGATTAGTCATCGAAGGCGGTATTGGCGCCGCGCAGTGGCGGCGTGCTTGAACTAAACGAACTTACTTAAAGTATAATAATTTTTCTTCTTCTACTTATTCTGTAGGGGATGCCTGGTCGAGGCGGTAAAGGCATGCTCGGTTCGCCCGGAAGGACATGGGTTCGAATCCCCGTCAGGAAGTCGTAAAATTTAAGAAACGAGATTTCCACTTCCGGAGGTGCATATGGCCCTGAGGTTCACTCAGCCTACACAAAAAATGAGTACCAGGTTAATTCTTGGGGGCAAAGGCGGCCGAGCGTATAGCTAACCACTCTTCCCCATCACGTGCCGAAGTTAACAATGGTGGAAGCCTTTACCTTCCACTCCTCCAAGGGCCGTCATGGCCTGTACGGAGGTAACTTTGCTTTGCTTTGCTACTTATTCTGCTGTAGGCCTACGTAATGTCTTACAGAGCATCTTCACGTGTTAGACATGCTCTCATACGTTTTCCTGGCTTTTATCCCAATTATCTGCGGTTGACACCAATGTTGGATTAAGGCCAGTTTTATGGCCTGAAGCCCCTCATGATTTCAGCTTTAATGGAAGGGTATATCTTCACTATTTTGCGCTTCGGCGGTGATTTGAAGTTCTTTTTGTTTAACTTCGCGCCGACACAGATAGGTCTTATGGCGATGAAGGTAGAGGAAAGTGGGAAGGAAGAGGCCGTGGCCTTAACTAAGGTACAGCCCCAGCATTTGTCTGGTGTGAAAATGGAAAACCACGGAAATCATCTTAAGGGCTGCCGACACTGGGGCTCGAACCCACTAACTCCCACATTCAAGCTCACAGCTGCGCGCCCTTCACCGCACGGCTAACTCGCCCGGTGATTTGAAGTATTATATAGGTTGTATGTACATGAAGATGTGTATTAAGATGATCACAATCACCAAGCCAGAAGAATTAACTAAGTACGACTAAACTACTGGCTCGGCCCGGGAACCAAAACCGGGCCCTCTAAATAGAAGGCCACTACGCTGACCATTCAGCTAAAAAGCGGAACGTGTCAAACATGCTCTGAAAGATATTATTCAGCAACCTTCACGGCAGCAAAGCGTTAACGGGACCGAGACACCAGTGAAAACTCCCGCAATAACAAACAATAGAACATTCAGCAATGGGCGGTGACAAGTAGGATATTTCACGCTCTATCCCAACATTCGTCTTATTGGAATAAAATAACCATGACTATCGAAATGAAGAGATAAACGAGACAGAACGATTACTCGGAGAGTAAGGGGTTAAATGAGTAATTAAGGTGGGGGTTGAAGATCTAGGCCTCAATGCCACCATCATCACCAGTTACTTCGTTACCATGGCAACTAAATATTTCTACGCCAGCGATGTACTTAGCAATGAAATGAAATGAAATGGCGTATGGCCTTTAGTGCCGGGAGTGTCCGAGGACATGTTCGGCTTGCCAGGTGAAGGTCTTTAGATTTGACACCCTAAAAGACCTGCGCGTCGTGATGAGAATGAAATGATGTTAAAGACGACACATACACTCAGCCCCCGTGCCAGCGAAATTAACCAATGATGGTTAAAATTTTCGGCCCTACCTGGAATCGAACTCGGGACCTCTGTGACCAAAGGCCAGCACGCTAACCATTTAACCACGGAGCCGGACTATTTAGCAATGAATATTCGTGAAAATTAATTAAAGTTTGCACGGTGAAAAATAAAACAAATAATTTAAGAAAATGGAAGTAGATTTGTCTATTATATTTGTTATGGTCACTTTTTATATAGAACTAATATTTGTGAGTGACTGAAAAATTTATTAATAGCGAATCTCACCGTTAACTTTCCTCGCATGCTAAAAGCGCATGATACATAGAACATCAGAAATGATATTCTAAACAACGTTCCTCATGTTCAGTTCTTCGATGCAGTTAATATTAACGGAGATATTTGACATTTTCTACTGCAACTACAATCACTACTGATCTACATTTAGGCCAGTCGTCCAGGTGGTAGGTTCCATAATTGCTGTTCTCCTAGCCTTTTCTTAAATGATTGCAAAGAAATTGGAAATTTCTTGAACATCTCCCTTGGTAAGTTATTCCAATCCCTAACTCCCCTTCCTATAAACGAATATTTGCCCTAATTTGTCCTCCTGAATGCCAACATCTTCATATTGTGATCTTTCCTAATTTTAAAAACACCACTGAAACTTATTCGTATACTGATGTCATTCCACGCCTTCCCTTACACTGACAGCTCGGAACATACCACTTGGTAAAGCAGTTTGTCTCCTTTCTCCCAAGCCTTCCCATCCCAAACTTTGCAACATTTTCGTAATCCAATTCTTTTGTCGGAAATCACCCAGAACAAATCGAGCTTCTTTTCTTTGGATTTTGCCCAGTCCTTGAATCAAGTAATCCTGATGAGGGTCCCATAGGTCTACACTGAAACCATACTCTAGTTGGGTTCTTACCAGAGACTTTTATTCCCTCTCCTTTACATCCTTACTGCAACCCCTAAATACTCTCATTAACCATGTGCAGAGGTCTGTGCCCTTCTTTACAGTCACATCTATGTGATTATCCCAATTAAGATATTTCGTTATATTAACACCTACGTACTTAAAATGATCCCCTAAAGGAACTTCCACCCCTTTAACGCAGTAATTAAAACTGAATGGACTTTTTCTATTTGTGAAACTCACATCCCGACTTTTAACCCCGTTAATCATCATACCATCGCCTACTGTCCATCTCGCGATATTACTGAGGCAATTTTGCAGTTGCTCACAATCTAGTAACCTATTTATACACTGACTGACAGAGCAAATGCAACACCAAGAAGGAGTGGTCAGAACTTTATGCCAATTGCAGGGTAGACTGACGTCACTGAGGTATGCTCATGATGTGAAATGCGCCGCTGTGCTGCGCACGTAGCGAACGATAAATGGGACACGGCGTTGGCGAATGGCCCACTTCGTACCGTGATTTCTCAGCCGACAGTCATTGTAGAACGTGTTGTCGTGTGCCACAGGACACGTGTATAGCTAAGAATGCCAGGCCGCCGTCAACGGAGGCATTTCCAGCAGACAGACGACTTTACGAGGGGTATGGTGATCGGGCTGAGAAGGGCACGTTGGTCGCTTCGTCAAATCGCAGCCGATACCCATAGGGATGTGTCCACGGTGCAGCGCCTGTGGCGAAGATGGTTGGCGCAGGGACATGTGGCACGTGCGAGGGGTCCAGGCGCAGCCCGAGTGACGTCAGCACGCGAGGATCGGCGCATCCGCCGCCAAGCGGTGGCAGCCCCGCACGCCACGTCAACCGCCATTCTTCAGCATGTGCAAGACACCCTGGCTGTTCCAATATCGACCAGAACAATTTCCCGTCGATTGGTTGAAGGAGGCCAGCACTCCCGGCGTCCGCTCAGAAGACTACCATTGACTCCACAGCATAGACGTGCACGCCTGGCATGGTGCCGGGCTAGAGCGACTTGGATGAGGGAATGGCGGAACGTCGTGTTCTCCGATGAGTCACGCTTCTGTTCTGTCAGTGATAGTCACCGCAGACGAGTGTGGCGTCGGCGTGGAGAAAGGTCAAATCCGGCAGTAACTGTGGAGCGCCCTACCGCTAGACAACGCGGCATCATGGTTTGGGGTGCTATTGCGTATGATTCCACGTCACCTCTAGTGCGTATTCAAGGCACGTTAAATGCCCATCGCTACGTGCAGCATGTGCTGCGGCCGGTGGCACTCCCGTACCTTCAGGGGCTGCCCAATGCTCTGTTTCAGCAGGATAATGCCCGCCCACACACTGCTCGCATCTCCCAACAGGCTCTACGAGGTGTACAGATGCTTCCGTGGCCAGCGTACTCTCCGGATCTCTCACCAATCGAACACGTGTGGGATCTCATTGGACGCCGTTTGCAAACTCTGCCCCAGCCTCGTACGGACGACCAACTGTGGCAAATGGTTGACAGAGAATGGAGAACCATCCCTCAGGACACCATCCGCACTCTTATTGACTCTGTACCTCGACGTGTTTCTGCGTGCATCGCCGCTCGCGGTGGTCCTACATCCTACTGAGTCGATGCCGTGCGCATTGTGTAACCTGCATATCGGTTTGAAATAAACATCAATTATTCGTCCGTGCCGTCTCTGTTTTTTTCCCAACTTTCATCCCTTTCGAACCACTCCTCCTTGGTGTTGCATTGTCACTGTCAGTCAGTGTACATAACCTGACTAACCATCACAATGAATTCAAAATGATCACGATTCGAATCCCGGGTAATGTAAGTAGGATTTTTGGAATGAGAAAACACATCTTGGAGGCTCGGAATACACGTAACCTTGAGCTTCTGTAGCTATGATCACGACATCAACAGCCACCTAAAACTACAAGTTTTTTACTTTTGCTTTTTCAGAAGATATATGGGTTAAGATGTTATTTTTGACCATCCTTAGGGTGGCTTTATATAGTTTTCTGTTTCCATTATTGAATAATATCACATTGTTAGCCAACTAAAATGGCTTCTCGACCACAGCCTACTCCCATTAAATGACGAAAAGTTCTCCGGAACACACACGACGTGGGCATGGGACAGATTTTACATATACACACAATATGAGATAAGTTGCCACAATCCCTAACATTTTTAACAAAAATTCTGTATCCAAACTTATATGACAATGACATAGTATTTTATCGTCTTTTCCCACTGCCTGCCCATTACTGGATGTTAGCGATCGGATGCATAATTCCATTCCGTCAGTGGCTGCGTAGAAGCGTTCTCCAGCTGGTCTCACTGACGTCCAGTCTCGTATCTTTTTGAGCCAAAACATTTATCTTCTTTCCGAACTTCTTTTGCTAACTAGCGTGGAGAGTTAGTTGAAGTATTTCATATTTGGGATTTCTCATTATGTGGCCTGAATAGTAATATATTTCTGTGTTTAATTGTCTGAATTTAATTTCTCTGTTCCATCATTCTCTCCAAGATGACATCGTTCCGTACTCGATCAATCCAGGGAATACTTAGTAAACGATTTTACAATTGGATCTTTCAGCGTCTAAGTCCCCTTGAAAACACATAGTTTTTCAGTTTTCTTTGACGGGAATTTAAAAGTGTTTTATTTGCAGGAAGAATATCTACCCATTTAATTCTACATTTAATTTATTTAGTTGAATCTCGAGCTTCATGGACCACATTTCATAAATATTTAGATATATTTACATATTCAATATTGGTGCCAATAACTTAGATTTAAGAATGAGTGTGCAGATGTTGGCACAGAATACGTCTTTTGTTTTGTTCGTGTCTTGTGGGGCTGCATAAAAATTCAAGCGTCACACGTGAATTTATCGTAAGTTTGGCTTCATAACTTGAACATTTGAAAATTGTGCTAAATTTGGTAAATATCCGTATATCGTCGGTCTGGATGGATTAATGACTACTGTAAACACGTTCAGTGGGATACAGGCAAATCTGAGGAATTGGCAGAATGTGCCAGTGATCAGCACAGTGCAAGAAAGTAGAGGCATACAGCCCAGGACTTGGCTTCGAAGCCTGTGGATAGGGATTCGACTGTAAAGGACGAAGCAATCACTGCGGACTTCTCGCAGACAATCTCTGACTACCAGCAGCGTGTGGAGGAGGCGCGTCGGTTGGCCGAGTTTTACTGGATTTGGCAACCTGCCACTAAGCACTTTGGTGTAGTGTTTGTAGACAATGAGTTGTTACATCAATCTCGATCTACTTCTTTTCTATCATAAGAATGCACTCTACGCCGTAAACATTCCATCCGATTTTTTATTATTTATAGACATTGCCTTTGTACTTATTACCTTATTCACATTTATATGAATACTATGTGTTCCGCTAATATGTTCTATTTCTTCAACAAGAAGCTGAATTTCTACAATGACGTTAGCAAGAAAAACGATATCACAGGTATAACGTGTGTTATTGATGTACCTACCATTCACCTTAATTTCTGCATTGATGTCCTCACAGACGTCACAAACAATTTCCTCGGAATACAGATTGATAGATGAAGGAGATGAAACACATCCATGACGCACTCCTTTTTTAATTTCCACGTCTTAAGACACCACATTGTCGGTACTTTTGTTTCCAGTAGAGAATTAGGATGCAATTGATATCCTTTACATCACAGCACTTCTTCAGGCGTCTATTAAGCGATTAAGTATTTTGTCTCAAGTGTGACAATTGCCCCGTATTGGATTCACCACGGACTTCTTACACAGTGTGTTGTGTAATTTGGTCGTCTTCTGTGTCATGGTTTGAACCAATCCCAAGTACAGGTGGTGAAGTGGGCTTCACTCTCACCGTTCCAGCGTCTCCCACCACAACGACAGTCTCGCGCGAACCTTCACTATGGCCGGGCGCGCCTTCTTGGTGCTCCTCGCGGTATGTCTCGTGCAGGCGGAGCAGAGCTGGTGGCTCGACACCGTCAACCGAACCAACGTGTGCTACCAGAACAATAATCATACCGTGTGTGACGTGAGATTACCGAGCAAGTGCGACCACTGTCAGCAAGGTAAGGCTAACCCCTAACTGGAAAACTAATTATTATACAGGCAAATAATTACGTCAAAATGTAATGTTAATAACTACATCTGATGATACAGAAGTATTTGATATGCTGCCAAACAGCCATAAATGTGTTACACCACTTTATCTGTATATATATATATATATAAAGTAAAATGTTCTGACTGACTGACTGATTAATCCTCACGGAGCCAAAATTACTGAATAAAAAAGAAATGCAATTTTGGAGATACATATTATAGTGCAGTTGCTCACTAAGGGATGATTTTGGAATACTCCGTCCCTAAGGGAGTGAAAATGGGGTTGAAATTTTTAAATGAGTATGTCTATATCTCAAAAAACTTAACAGCTTAAAGACGTGAACATTGGTATGTGGAATCTCCTTTAAAAATAAAGAAATATGCTTTTTTTCTTGGAAGAGGGGGTTGGGGGAGGACTGGTAAAGGGATTGAATTATTTGTATGGGTATACATATCAAACACTGAAGATTTTACAGACGTGGAAATAGGTATTTAGAATCTCCTTTAATAAAAGAAACACGCTTTTTTTTTTTTTTTTTTCAACTTGAGAGAGCACTGTTTCCCACATGTACAGTTCTATTTCGCATGTTCCAGAGTTAGCTCTGCCAGTGATGTACAAAGAGGTTCTGGTGTAAATAAAACTCAATTTTTCGGAGCGTTTTTATACTTTAGTACCGAGGAACAATTACTTTCATCAAATTCAGAAATCCACGCGAGCGAAGCCGTGGGTAACAGCTAGTCATTAATAACTGTCAGGAGTAATTAGTGTACCATCTTCAAATAATGAATTTTGGAATAATAGCCAATATTAAATGTCTGCTGTCATTCCTGATGGATACAGTACTTTTGCATCCAACCCTTGGCGCAGGCCAGAGCAAAGTGTAGCTTCCACTGAAGTCCCAGTCTCATCATTGGCTGTGACAATATGGAAGCTGCTGGGGTATGGGTTGTGCTGAGTAATGGCCTTCAGATCACAACCAGTGCGTCTGAGTGTCATGAAAGGTGCTGCGCATAGGGTTAGTCGTGCTACAGTAGCACTGTCCAGTCCAATGAGGAAAGCAATGGCAAACTACCTCACTCCTCATCTTGCCTAGTACGCCTCATTTTGATACTACCATTCGTTTTTGTTGTTTTTCTATAATTACTTAGCCTTTGGCGGTGATGTTTGAGGATCCAACCAGCCTCTGGGCTGATGACCTAACAGATAGACCAAAAATTAAAACCGAAAGGAATTCATTTGTTTCTAAAATAACCCTTCCCAAGAAAAAGGGGAGATTGGTATGGAAGAAGCCAAGAAAGAATTATTATATTCTTTTGCTAGACTTAGACTTAGATAGACATCTTTATGGGAACGGTGGGATAGGAAAGGTTTGGACTAGAAAGGAACATGGCCTTAATTAAGTATAACCTCAGCATTTGCCTGGTATCAAAATGAAAAAACAATTTTCAGAGCTGTCGATAGTGGGTCTTGAACCCACCATCTCCTCACTACGATCTAACTGCTACACGGGCCGTGCAGCTTACCCGTTTGATAAGAAAAATTAAAACAAGTTAGATAATACCAATTTTGAGCAGGTGGAGCATTTCAAACATTTAAACTGTGTATTACTTCGGGATGCCAGTATAATACGGAATATAAAAGTAAAATATTTCAAGCTGCTACAGAGTGTTCGCGACAGCAATTTACTGTGTCGTAGAACAAGGAAGTTGACTCTACACCATTCAGCATGTATACCAAGTCAACTGTGGTAAATCTGAATCTGACTCCTCATTTACAGGTTGCAGATGACAGATTAGTGAGATAGTGTGAATAACAATGTTATACGCGACTGAAAACAATAACAGGAGGAAACAGACGTAAGCAAAATAGAAGAGTTCAGTTATAAGTGAGTGCCAGATCGGAAGAATCTTCAGTGCGAATCTCTTTAAATGGGCCGTTAAAGGAGGATACGTAACCTAAGAAATTAATGGACTTGTCGCTGGGCTGAGCGGCTCAGATGCTTGAGGCGCTGGCTTTCTGACCCCAACTTGGCAAGTTCGATCCTGGCTCAGTCCGGTGGTATTTGAAAGTGCTCAGTTACATGAGCCTCGTGTCGATATATTTACTAGCACGTAAAAGAATACCTGCGGAACGAAATTCCGGCACCTCGGCGACTCCCAAAACCGTAAAAGTAGTTAGTGGGACGTAAAGCCAATAACATTATTATCGTCAATGGACTTGTCGTAGAGGGCAAGACAAGCAGAGCTAGAGTTAGGTGATACGAGTTATCCTCACTATTTGAAGTGCAACGCGCCACTATAATAGTTGTGAAAACAGTGAAAAAGTTTCTTTCTTTCTTGAGTGGAACTCTAAAAACCGAAAGTGTTGACATTCTTATATTTTCAACCCAGAAAAAATTTAAAATTTCCTGATTAAATTCATGAGTCATTTATGATGAAACTCGTTCCAGAAGTTATAGTTTATAATAATAATAATAATAATAATAATAATAATAATAATAATAATAATAATAATAATAATAATAATAATAATGAAAATAAAATGGCGTATGGCTTTTAGTGCTGGGAGTGTCCGAGGAGAAGTTCGGCTCGCCTGATGCAGGTCTTTTGATTTGACTCCCGTCGGCGGGTTGCGTGTCGTGATGAGGATGAAATGATGATGAAGACAACACATACACCCAACCCCAGTGCCAGCGAAATTAACCAATTAAGGTTAAAATTCCGGACCCTGCCGGGAATCGAACCCGGGACCCCTGTGACCAAAGGCCAGCACGCTAACCATTTAGCCACGGAAGTGGACAATAATAATAATAATAATAATAATAATAATAATAATAATCATAATAATAATAATAATAATAATAATAATAATAATAATAATAATAATATAATCGAACGGCCTAGTCTACCATGTGCCGGTATTTTTATTTGACGCTATTAAGACTGCCTGTGCGTCAATTTCAATGTTGGGTTCTACTCTTCCAGATGGCAGCAGTGTAAACCGAAACCCTCTTAGGCCATCTATGGCTGAGTTTTCATTCATTTGTCGGGTGAACACCAAATGTATCAGCAGAGACATTTTACATGCCGTCATCCTATGGTATGGGGTGTCAAATACATTTTCTTCCGCCCTTAAAATTTCCCTTCCACCGGGTTTGAACCCACGAACTTATGGTCCGGTGGCCGACACTCTACTATTCATTCATAGAATTAAATTACAGTTAAATTCACTCTATGTTTTTCACATATTTGTCTTGAAACCTCCGCGTTCCAAACCCAAGTGACGGGGATCGCTTTGGTATCATTAAGTTGTGGATTCGTAATGATAATAATGTTATTGTTTTTACGTCCCTTAACTCTTTTTGACGGTTTTCGGAGACGCTGAGGTGCCGTTCCGGAATTTGGGCCTGCAAGAGTTCATTTACGTGTCAGTAAGTCTACCGACACGTGTCTGATATACTTGTGCACCTTCAAATACCGCCGCACTGAGCCAGGATCGAACCTGCCATGCCACGCTGGGGCCAGAAGACCAGCACCTCAACTGTCTAAGCCACTCAGCCTGGCTTGTAGATTCGTTATTAGTTGGCCGTGCGGTTAATGTCGCCCAGCTGTGAGGTTGCATTCCGGAGATAGTAATTCGAATTCCACCGTCGACAGTTCTGAAGATGGTTTTTCGTGGTTTCCCATTTTCAAACCAGGCAAATGTCGGGGCTGTGCCATAATTAAGGCTATGGCAGTTGCCTTTCCAATTCTAACCCTTTCACATCCTTGCGTCGCCCATAACCTTCAATATGTTAGTGCGACGTTAAACCACTAACGAAAGGGAAAAATAAGAATCGTTATTTTTCGTAGGTAGCATTATCAGAAAAATATGGCTGTCTAGAGTGAGGTGCTTGGTTACTAGTTCATTGATTCATTTTATACGAGTATGCATTATTTATGAATTTGATGGCACTTTTCGTCATTTGGTATTTTTAATATGAAATGTACCTGCCTAAACTACAGAACGGAAATATACAATGTTTCATTAATAAAAGACCACTGAACAACATCGCAGCATAATTTTTCTCATTGCCTGAATTGGACGATCTAACGTAATGTTTATTCCTCTAAAAATGGATTCAATGGAAATGAAATCATTAATCATTAATCATTAATCATCAGACTCTGATGAGTCTAGTGTCAGACCTAAGACGAAACGCCTGAAAAGCCTTACATCTGATATTTTTTTGACATTTTTGACATGCTCTATTGGT
This sequence comes from Anabrus simplex, assembly GCF_040414725.1. NCBI lineage: Eukaryota > Metazoa > Arthropoda > Insecta > Orthoptera > Tettigoniidae > Anabrus > Anabrus simplex. The sequence continues at coordinate 238,254,027 of NC_090269.1, read as the reverse complement.
GAAAAATATCTAATTCCCTTCATGGGAATTTAGTATTTTCCAATGAAATCATTGTCATGAAAGTCACTTCATTCTGGTTCAGTGAACTTATCAAGTGCCTAAAACTGCAGCGAGTAAACAACCGAGCCCCTTGAAACTACAGCCTACCACGCGACCAGCCCTCAACCCGAAGAGTTGCAGATTACGAAATGATGTGTGATCACCGCGACGAATCCTCTTGACAGTTATTGTTGGCTTTCAGGTCCAACCCGCTACTTCACCGACAGATTAACTCTTAATTGAACTCACAGAGGCTAGTGGATATCGAACCAGTCCTCAGATCCGGGCAGAAATTACTGACTTGGCCGGGTATCCAACCTGGGGTGTCCAAGTGAGAGGCAGGCTCGCTACCCCTAGACCAAGACGCCAGCCAACTTAGGCTTACATAGCGGCTTATAACTGGTGTTCTAAAATTGAAACGTTAAAGTCTCGAAAATTAAATCCTATTTGAGAGAATTTCCAAATGGATATTGATTTTGTACTCACGCAGATTAACCTCGCGAAAGCTGGACAAAATTGGCGTCCACCATATCGTGGACTTCCCTCTTAAGTATATTACGAGCTCCTTCAGGTGAGCCACGGTGCTGCCGAAGGAACATAAGGACAAGTTTGGTTTGGTCCTGATTTCTGGACTGGGTTGTATCAGGATTTAGCCGAACACCTCAGGATCCACCTTTGAGATGCCTTCAACATCGAGTCTGTCTAAATTCCACATACCACGGTAGGGTTTCTTCCGCAGTAGTAAACATTGTCGTCTGGAGGCGGTCTCATGGAAAGTGCTGACTGGAGCCTTGACCTCCTTCGCCTTTAATTACAAGTGCAGAGGAGGGCTTGACAACAGGTTTGTCAAGTAGTGAGAGTAAACACCTCGTGGTCACTGATCGGGAACGCAGTGTTGGGACATCCGTTATACCAAGAGTGAACTTGAAGTTAAGTAACACAGGCAAGACCTACCCCGGAGACAATGTAGCGCGTACCTTTACACTGTTCAAGGAATATACGATGAATAACATATGAGTGATAAACCCTGAGGGATTATCCAGCAGCGAAAAGAGCGATTCACTCAAAATATCCGGCTTGTTGGCTGAATGATCAGCGTAGTGACTTTCGATTCAGAGGACGCCAGATTTTATTTCCGAACTGGGCAGGGATTTTAATTTTAAATAGTTAATTCTCTTGGCTCGGAGACTCGGTATTTGTGCTGTCCCTAACATCCCTGCAACTCTTGCCCCACACACAACATTATTATTCACTACACTAACACGTAATTTCCTATAAACGGCAATGCCACTCTCATCGGAGGGTCTGCCTTACAGGGTTTTCACAGGCTTGCACTAGCCACAGAAATGTAAACAGAAATATTAAAAATATTATTATCATCCCAATTCATTGCTAACGTCTACCCAGTCCAAACATTCCCAGATATAGGCCTAACAATAATAATTTCGTGTGGCAATTTCTAGCCGGGTGCAGCCCTTGTAAGGCAGACCCTCCGACGAGGGTGGGCGGCATCTGCCATGTGTAGGTAGCTGCGTGTTATTGTGGTGGAGGATAGTGTTATGTGAAGTGTGTGAGTTGCAAGGATGTCGGGGACAGCACAAACACCCAGCCCCTGGGTCATTGAAATTAACCAATGAAGGTTGGAATCCCCGACCCAGCCGGGAATCGTACCCGGGACCCTCCGAACCGAGGGCCAGTACGCTGACCATTCAGCCAACGAGTCAGACACATTCCCAGCTGATCCCAAGACACTGCCGTTGTCACAGTGAGACAGAAACCTTTACACACGTCCTGAGTGCTTGCAAACCTAGTGAATTAAGTAAGTAATGATAATAAAGTGAATAAATACCAAATAAGTGAAATACAGAGTGTCTCAAAATAATGTACTAAAACTTAGAAGAACTGTGAAGTATTATTGGTGGACATGGAGACAAGTGTGTGGGCTTGAATTGCAGAAGAAACGTGTAACTACAGAATCACGCTCACAAATGTTCAAATTAATGACCGTTATTGTGTAGACAACGCCGATAACGCGAACCAATACATTCATCACAAACCAGTACATTTGGAATTTTGCGACATTATCTTTAAATTTCCAATTTCAATGCATCACTTGTTCTTGATTTTGTGCTATAAACGCTGTTCTCGAAGTAGACCTATCCTCATAAAATGAAGTCCATTGGCGTGAGATCTGGGGAACGCGCAGGATAATCAATGCTCTCCATGTGTTTGGATAAGCTGCATCCAGATGAGCTCTTACATCGCGATGGTAGTCAAACGGCAGTGTTAGTACATTATTTTGAGACACTCTGTATATAGTATACGCATTCTTAACCTATAAGAGAAAAAAACTTTCAGCGTGGAAATGGAATGTTTTAATCTTTGCTAGTGTTTTAATGTCACACTAACGCATCGAAGATTTTCGGTGACTTAAGGATAGCAAATGGCTATAATTAGTAAGGTAGCGTCCGTGGCCTTAATTAAGGTACAGCCCCAACATTTACTTGGCGTGAAAATGGGAAACCATGGGAAACCATCTTCAGGGCTGCCGACGGTGGGACTCGAGCTCAATCTCACATCTACGCGACTCTAAAAACGCGGCCGAGTGGCTCAGTTTTAATCTTTGCATTTAAACATTTTGAGTATAAGTCTGCCAATATATCGACTATCGGCTTTATCAGAATAACACAGTTATGAAGATGTATTTTTCAAGGCAACTGAATGTATGGGTATATATACAAACATGTACACGTAGGTGCAATGAGATAAAAAGAAGCGCACATAAATGCGAAATACGAATCGGATAATTTCCCCGCGAAATACAGCTGTGGATTAGTCGAATTTCCTTTCATAATCCCTTTACCATCCAGGGTTGGTTTTTCCTCGGACTCAGCGAGGGACCCCGTCTCTATCGCCTCAAGGGCAGTGTCCTGGAGCGTGAGACTTGGGCCGGGTGATACACCTCAGAAGTAGGATCAGTACCTCGCCCAGGCATCTCACCTGCCATGCTGAACAGGTGCCTTGTGGGAGGTGGGAAGATTGGAAGGGATAAACAAGGAGGAAGGAAGGAATTAATTAATAACTAATGTTATTTGATATACGACCCAGTAACTACTTTTATGGTCTTCGGAGACGCCGAGGTGCCGAAATTTAGGCCCGCAGGAGTTCTTTTACGTGCCAGTAAATCTACCGACACGAGGCTGTCGTATTTGAGCACCTTCAAATACCACCGGACTGAGCCAGGATCGAACCTGCCAAGTTGGGGTTAGAAGGCCAGCGCCTTAACCGTCTGAGCCACTCAGCCCGGCAGGAAGGAATTGGCCCTGGCCTTAAGTTAGGTACCATCCCAGCATTTGCCTGGAGGATAAGTTGTAAAACACGGAAAGCCACTTCGAAGATGGCCGAGGTGGGAATCGAACCCCCCCTCCCACACCCTACTCAATTCACCTCCCGAGGCTGGGTGGTACCCGTTCAAGTCCTCGTACCACATTTCAAATTTAGTGGCAGAGCCGCGAATCGAACTCGGGCCTCCGGGGATGGCAGATAGTCACACTAACCACTACACCACCGAGGCGAGCCTAGTCAGAATGCACGATATTATTACACTGGAATGGTTATTGGAGCCATGAGGTAAAGAGTCATGCAAATACCTTCAATAATAATAATAATAATAATAATAATAATAATAATAATAATAATAATAATAATAATAATAATAATAATAATAATGTCTTGTAACCTCTGGAGGAGGCTGGTGCAGGTCTTTCGACCTGACTGCTATGGGTGACCTACGTACCTATGAAAATGTGGCCCTACCTTGGATGGAATCTAATGTTGAAGACGGCAAAAATACCCAATTCCCGAGCCAGAACAAATAACCAATGAATGTTAAAATTCCTGACTCGGCCGGCAATCAAATCCATGACCCCTTGGATTAAGGGCCAACATGCTAACCAATTAACCACGGAACCATACTTTTAAATTATGATGAAAACTACGAATGGGAAGGATATTTACGGAAAATGATAATAAACATGTGGCCGAGTTTGACGCAGCATAGGGCTTACACGGATATTTACGAAACTTTCTTTTAATTGAAGAGGAAAGTAAATTATTCTATAAAGGAAAGATAGGGAATTGTAGTTTTCTGACCCATATTGGTATACCACCCACTTAACATAATCAGTTATGAGTGTGTATAACTACAGTATATCGAAGAACCACTACCTGTCCTTGACATACCTCCCAGGAGCAAAGCTGGTTTTCATTGAACTAATCTTATTTTCTTTTATCACTGAGCATCGCTTGTCAGTCTTTAATGAGCCGTTTAGTTCTCCGCTGCCTTAAGCACATTCAATTAGTGTCGAAGAATAAGCCCTAAAGGGGTTTCTTTAGGAGGCTGGGTTTGTAGGCCTACGGCTCTCCAACAGAATTGGTCGTGTTATTTTAAAGTTCACTAGATCAGGTGCGAAAAGGGCGTGTGTCCAACACAGTTCCATTTTTAAAGGCGGTGGATATCAGCCGCAAGTGTGTTGAGCAGCCGGTAACGGTTGGCCAACATTGCGGATTCGAATACCTGCGCAACTGGTCGGCATTTAAGAACGCTAGGAGTCATGAGGTCATTGCGAGAAAAATTACTCGCATGTAAGAAAACTCACCTAAACCATGTACTCTGAACATTTTATCCATCTGTTTGTATTTGCCAACCTACTTCTATCCTTACAATTAATAATTTTAATTATTTATACCGAGCAAGTTGGCCGTGCGGTTAGAGGCGCGCAGCTGTGAGCTTGCATTCGGGAGATGGTAGGTTCGAACTATACTATCGGCAGCCATGAAGATGGTTTTCGATTTTTTTCCCAAATCTACACCAAGCAAATGCTGGAACTGGTCGCTTCTTTCCAACTCCTAGCGCTTTACTATTTCATCGTCGCCATAAGACCTATCTGTGTCGGTGCGACGTAATGCAACTAGAAAATACATTATATTTGTATATTTTTGTAGAATAAAACCTGTAATTTTAGCTCTCTGTATGGATCAATGGCGCCTATTGATATTTCCAGGTGGTTGCAGTGCTTTCACATTTGGCATAGGCTGGAGAAAATATAGCTTCCATCGAAGTCTTTCTCATTTATGGTTGTTACAGACTGTTACTGGTTGTTATTGCTGAGACATGGCTGGAGCTGAGTAATGACATTTCTAACACGATTAGTGTGTCTGGTCGTTATGAAAGTGCCACAATAACACTTTCTGGCCCAGTGGCTAGTATGCCTCCTTTTGGCTACGCCATCAGGTTTCGGTGGTTCTATCTGAGGATACAACCAGACTCCGTGCTGATAACCCCATCAGATATGGATCAATGAAAGACAACGTTCATTGAAACTAAACAATATGTCAATTAACAAACACTCTTCCGATTTTCCTGCCATTTGTTAGAGTCAAACGGAACGCCGAATTATTGATACGTAAACGGCCTTAGTGACGTCAAACCAAAATTCTTGTATATTGGAGGCAATAGATAATAATAATAATAATAATAATAATAATTGAAATGTCCTTCAACTCCTGACCTGTTTGTAGGTTATTTGTAGATTATTATTATTATTATTATTATTATTATTATTATTATTATTATTATTATTATATAATTACTATAATTTCGTGTGGCTACTGGTGTAGCCTTTGTAAGGCAGATTCTCTGATGAGAGTGAGCAGTATTTTTTTCTTTTTTTTTTTTTTTTTTTTTTTTTTTTTTTTTTTTTTTTTTTTTTATAGCTCGTCTCCTTTCTCCCAAGTCTTTCCAGCCCAAATTTTGCAACATTTTCGGAACGCTGCTCTTTTGTCGAAAATCACCCAGAACAAATCGAGCTGTTTTTCTTTTAGTATTCGCCTTGTATGAGAAACTGTGTGTTAGTGTGGTGAAGGGGTATGTGTGCGGTGTATGAGTTGCAGAGATGTAGGGGACAGTACAGACATACCGTCCTCGAGCCAAAGGAATTAATCATGTACGATTAAAATCCCATCCCTTGACCCGACCGGAAAGTGAAGTCGGGGTCCCAAGGACCAAAGGCCAAGACACTGACAATTCACCCATGGAGCCGAACACCTAGGCCATAAGTGTGTAATACAATAATGTGGTTGCTTGGCTGATTTTTAGCAATAGGTGTATCATGTGAAACGCTTGCACTTGTATTTTTGTTTTTCACGACCACGCCACATTTAATTTGTTTTGTAAACGCTATACAATGCTATATACTGTAGATGAGGGGCCGACGATTCTTCCAAATAAAAGTTTATTTACACTTCTTTATTCGTCTTCTGGAAACTTAAACCGAGGAATGTGTGTACCTTTGGACTGCTTGCAACTGCTGTTGGCTGTTAAGCTATAAAACCCAGAGGTTTCCCAAACAGCTCTGCAGAATACTTGTGGTCCTACAAACAGTTAAGGTGTTGAAGGATATTTCAATAAATACAATTTAATTGCAGAGTGATGGAAGAAGACTAATGACTGAACAAAAATTATGATATCTCCTTCGATTTCCTTCGAGAGATTCATGACACCGATGTCAGTTAATTTTATACATTTTATTTATATTGTTCGGATTTTTCGTTAATATACAATTGTTTTTACTAAGCATGATTTATCCTGAATCAGTTTAAAATAAATCTACAATTCTATCATACTTCACGTATTTTTTATTTTTCTATTAGCTGTATAAAATGCGTTTCGTAATTTGAAATATATATATTGGCTAGTTGCTTTACGTCGCACCGACACAGATAGGTCTTATGGCGACGATGGGACAGGAAAGGTCTAGGAGTTGGAAGGAAGCGGCCGTGGCCTTAATTAAGGTACAGCCCCAGCATTTGCCTGGTATGAAAATGGGAAACCACGGAAAACCATTTTCAGGGCTGCCGACAGTGGAGTTCGAACCTACTATATCCCGAATACTGGATACTGGCCGCACTTAAGCGACTGCAGCTATCGAGCTCGGTAAATAAATATTATCAAGAAACATTACCTACTTATAAGAATTAATTGAAATTGTATACTTTTTCAAAACTATTAATAGGACAATTTGCAAATATGTAAAAGCTAAGAAGGTCTAAATTTTACAAATCAAAATGATAAAACTCACCATCTCTGCTCGTTGATGACAAGGCTGGGTTAGGTTAGCTATTCAAAGTTGCTTAATTAGACCTTAAACATATATATATATACAGTATACATGTCATTGAACTTGTTCCATAATAACTAAACATTCTTGGCCTTTTAACAATATCCATTAGAGTCAGCTGCACAACGTGCAGAATTTTTTCTCGACACAATTATTTCTTAAAATCCTTCTACTAATATACCTATACATCAAAATTCAGAGCCTGATAAATACCAATATCTGACATAAAATTGTTTTGGTTTTAGGATTGGAAGGTATACCAGTAGCATGTTTTTACCCAATAGTCGTACAGTGCATAATAAATTAAAGTTACCTTAAAACTGTATAAAACAGCTCTATCGGATTTCAAGGCTGCAACTGACATTAAATCTGCACATCTACAGTAATTATATGAGTTAAATCTCCTGCAGATAGCATATACGAATCACTGTGCGTTGATGGAAACCTAAGAGACCCTATGGACAATAACATTCCTTTCGGAGGGAAAGTTATTGTACTTGGAAGATATTTTAAGACAGATAGTTCCGTACCACTAAACAGTGATCCAAAATTATATTAAGGATGCTCTATTTTGATCACATTTCATTTGCTTAAAAAACACGTGGAATAAAGATGAATTAGAATTCACTTATTTTTACTCAAATTGTTAATGCCAATTACTATAACTTAAACGACGAATCATCAGACATTTTCAGCGTTCTGCATTTACCATCCAGGATCATAGCTGAACAAGACATTGTTACAGAAATTTTGGAAAACAAGTTACATATTAGATGATGCTTTGATAATTTTAAATTTGCTATTCCTTCCCACAAAATAAGCAATGCGATAAACTCAATGGTAAAGTTATAAACTTTATACCTTGAACACCGATGACACACATCAGCATGAGCAGTTTAAATAAGGGAAGAAGAAAAAACAGAACTCCACAGAATTTTTAATCGGTTCGGAATTATGTAGTTTGCCATCACATTCGAAACCGATGCTATTGTGAATACATTGTAAAATGTAAATACTTCTCAAAGCACTCAAAATGTGACACGATTTTACGAAATATGTATGACAACAGCCTAACCTGAATTCATCGCCGGTGAAAAGATGGGTCAGAAAACTCTGATTTTGAGAATTAATCTAACACAACCGGACAGAACACTTGCATTCCATTCAAAAGACGAAAGTTTTCTATACGTTATGTTTTTTGTATGAATATTAACAAAGCAAAAGAGCATATTTTATACCTTATTGGTATCTATACCCCGGCCAGTGCTTAATCATGGCCAGTTATACGTTGCAAGGTGTCGAGCGCGCTTCATCAATAAACTGAAAGTGTAGACAGTGCCTAAAGGTCATAAAACTCTCAATGTTGTACATAAAGAAGTTTATCTATTTATTTGTTGTATCAGAGATACTAAAATCGGCTACATATAAAAGAAAAAATTTACAATATTATATACACATTAATAGCAATGAAACATGCTGCGTTGGCATGTTGACTCCTTAATATGCGACCTGTCTTCAGAGGTACAGTATCCCACTCAAGCAGAAGTAATATATCACGGACGACAAACTTGGCCGACCATAAATTAGCAACTTTCGGAGAGTGCCACGTTGCATTCTTAAGGGATTCCTTCCATAGTACATGCTGTTGGGCACAGTCTGCATTGAAGAGGACGGGGTATACGTAAAGGAGTGATTCAAAAAGAGATTTGCAGTCCTCAGTAGCTCGGATGTTACAGCGCTGGCCACCTGAGCCAAACTCGGCAGGTTCGATCATCGCTCAGCAGGTGGCATTTATTGGCAAGTTAAAAAACTCCTGCGAGACAAAATTATGGCACTTCTGCGTTTCCGATACCCGTCAAAGTAGTAGTTAGTGAACGTAACATTCTTCTTCTTCTCCTTCTGATTATTATTATTATTATTATTATTATTATTAAAAAGAGAACTGAATGCAATGAACACGAGATATACTTATTTACGGAAAACTATCATAAATTATTCCCATAATTACAAAGATGCTGTTTATTTCTATAAAATTCCTCACGAAAAGTGGAGTGTTGCCCAGGTATACTTGCTTTTAAAACAATAATCACCACTACCACCATCACCACATTTTCTTAGCAACTCATCCATAGAATTTCTATGGGATAGTGTAGTAGCTTGAAAACTTTGAACTTAGAAAAATGGGGCGTATTAACATTCTTTCCGCAAAAATGGAACAGAATACTAAAAGAAGACGTAGTATGACAAAGTCATGATTCCTTAATAATATGCCTACATATTTTGAAATCATATAAACCTACGTCATTATATAAAATTAGTTATTCAAAATGGCGGTGTAACATAGCCACTGTTTTGACGTTTCCCTGATCATTTCCAAACAAATGAATATTTTTCTATGATTCTTTTTATTATGATTAGTAATATTATAGCTACAACATATACTAGATTCACGGAAGTCCATCAAGTATAAATATTTTTTCATGAAGTTATTTTCAAGTGGTCTATTTTTCGTTAATTTACAATTGAAAGTTTTTAAAACTTAGCCAGTGAAGCTAGCTTAATAATTCTAGTATAGCTTCTTCTTCTTCTTCTTCTCTTTGAAACACACATGCACGCAAAATTTCACCTTAAAATCTTAAACACTTTAAAAGTTATCAGGGAAAAGGTTGTGAAAGCAAAGGTTATGGGATACGAGCAACACATTTACCGATAAAGGGCTTGCTTAGGTTACAGAGCTTCACGTTTTTGGTCATAACACCTAAAGTGTTAGAGATATTAACAAATATTTTCCACTGTTATAAAGAGAAAAGTGCAATTTTAAATGAAAGAGTTTAATTGAAAAGAAGCATTTTGGGTCGATCAAAGGTGTCATAAATCAACTGGTTCAATATCGCAATACATATCAGCTGTTTTATTCTCACGCCGTATTTCTTATGTTCTTTCTTAAGAATATCGGACTATAACTATCTCAACTGCATTCTCCCTGAATCTAATCACTGACAATGTAGTAGGTTGTGCTAGCTTATTGTTAAATGTAACGGAGAAAGGGACTACTCACTTGTTAAGTATTCACGGGACGCTTCTTTACGATCTGACACTAATAATTAATTAGTCCTTGTACACTCTCCGTGAACACACTGTCCTCTACTCATACTTCCTTAAATGAGATTTTCTGAGGTAACAAGGACAATGTACGCAAAAAGATATTTGGGTTCATGTGGCTGAGTTAAATCCGCTGACAAATCTGAGATATTTACAGGAGAAGTCGAAGTTATCAAAAAAGGTAGCAGAAGAAAGTCATCCTCTTAAAAGGGGATGAAAGTCCGGAAGTATAACACTAGTCACGTATGTTCTGTGTTTCATGACCTGTGTCTTCTAAGGTGCTATTATCCTAAACACTCGTGATCATAGAGAATACACGCGGAAAATCTTGCAATCCATGCGTACTTAGCCTTTTGTTCACACTTGTGAAACATTATGTTATTACAAATGTCTCTTCATGCCATAATAATACTCCCAAGGCCTTCACACATCACTTCTAGTTTTGAATTTTAAGCAGTGGCTTTATTTATTTATGTATTAATCCATTTATTTATTTATTTATTTATTTATTTATTTATTTATTTATTTATTGCTTGTCCTTTAACGTCGCATTAACACATCGAAGGTTTTCGGTGGCACAGGGATGATAAAGGGCTACGTTTGAGAAAGTAGCGGTCATGGCCTTAATTCTGGTACAGACCTAACATTTATCTGTTGAAAATGGGAAACCACGGGAAACCGTGTTTATGGCTGCCAACGGTGGGTTTCGAATCCACCATCTCCCGATTGCAAGCACACAGCTATATGACCCTAACCGCACAACCAGATCACTCGGTAGTTCTTTTATATAAATGCCACTAGTCGGCAAGAAATTCCATTAATCCTTACTTCGGTACCTTCAGTCAGTGTTTGTCGATTGCTGGACCCCTGGATCGACTATACTTCGACTGGAAGAGGTCAGAGGTATGATAAGTCTTGCCGTTGTTCCAGACATTGATTATTGTTATGATTATTATTATAATAATTATTATTATTAAATCGATTAAGTAATTAAACTACTGGAACCGAGTTCGATAGCTGCAGTCGCTTAAGTGCTGCCAGTATCCAGTAATCGGGAGATAGTGGGTTCGAACCTCACTGTCGGCAGCACTGAAGATTGTTTTCCGTGGTTTCCCATTTTCACACCAGGCAAATGCCGGGGCTGTACCTCAACTAAGGCCATGGCCTCTTCCTTCCACTTCCTAGGCCTTTCCTATCTCATCGTCACCATAAGACCTATCTGTGTCGGTGCGACGTAAAGCAAATAGCAAAAAAAACTACTGGACTGGCCTGGACTCTAACCAGGGTCCTCCGGGTAAGAATCTGGCACGTTATCCTTACACCACGGTTCTGGTTGAGAGAGAAATTAAGGGTTAAAGAGTACTGTGCAATTGGGGGGAAAAGTAAGGAAACCAACAAGAAAAGGAAACGCTTGCTGGACTTCTTAGTGTGGTATTAGCTGTTGCGATTTCATTCTTGAAGCATAAGGTTATCCATCCTTACATATGAGAGGGTAGAGCACCATAATGGACTATATCATAACTGACTCTAAATTTAGAAGATATGTAAAGAATTCACTCGTATTCCGGAGATTTTTTTTAAATAAGGACTGTTCCCCGATTTAAAGTCACCTAAGTATGAAAATATCTGATGGAAATGATTCAGAATTAGTAAGTTAAACAGACGTACACTAACTACACGAATATGATTGGAGAAATGTTGGACATAATAGGCAATAAAGAGATGGAGAACTTATAGAGGCAAACAAGAATTGGCGGAACAACAGCGTGTAAACATGAGATAAAGAGTAAAATTATGGTAGAATGACGCAGTCAGAGCAATTTTAAAAGTAAATTATGTCCTTATATTCCACGAGAAATGTTCAAGTCCATTTATCTTCTTCTTATGACCATTGCAGGGATCATTACTAAATGTAAATAATTTACTAAAAATTCTGATTTACTCTCAACTAAGGGTTTCAATTAAGTTTTACTTACTTGCAATTTCTGGAAACGAAAGGATAAATTATGTACTTGCAGTTATTACAGGTAATTATTGAATTGTTATTTTGGAATATTCTGTTGCTACTGTGTATGTAGAAGCTCACATGATAGCAGTAAAAATATATTAATATAATGCACGAAACGTAATCATGAGTCGAATATTTTGGTACAATGTCGAGGAAGTTACTATACTGATAAGCACGATTTGTGACCTATTTTATCGTAAAAATACTTGGCAAATGTTTAACAAAATTATAATTGTCGCCACTCCACTTCCTTGTTGCCAAAACAACGATGCACTAGAAGAACAAGTTATTAGTGAAAGTGGTAAGTGTTGATCGAAGTAGTCATTATGCAATATTTAGGATAACAGTGCATAGGGGGTGTTAGCATCTAGTATTCTGTACATCATCTTACAGGACGCCACTCACATATGTGTTCAACCTCTATCTTACACGAGGTATTTGTACTGATTCAAGTGTTTTTAAGCCCGCCATTGCAGAAGTTTTCATTTCATCACGATGAGTTGTATCGGCCGGTACATATACATATAAGAATTAACTGACCCTCTTAAATGGAATGCACGTTCGGAAATATTTCACCAAACATGAACAGTCGCTCAGGAAAAGAATGAACGCATGGTATTGTAGAAGTTATTCGTAGATACTGTTTTCTCAGAAGCAACGGATCCTATAGACATAATGTTTGTGTTGGTTATCCACAGCGTTTGTTTCTACATAAGAGGTGAATTATATTTTAATCATCATCATCATCATCTGTTTACCCTCCAGGTTCGGTTTTTCCCTCGGACTTAGCGAGGGATCCCACCTCTACCGCCTCAAGGGCAGTGTCCTGGAGCTTCAGACTCGTGGTCGGGGGATACAACTGGGGAATATGACCAGTACATCGCCCAGGTGGCCTCACCTGCTATGCTGAACAGGGGCCTTGTGGAGGGATGGGAAGATTGGAAGGGATAGGCAAGGAAGAGGGAAGGAAGCGGCCGTGGCCCTAAGTTAGGTACCATCCCGGCATTCGCCTGGAGGAGAAGTGGGAAACCACGGAAAACCACTTCGAGGATGGCTGAGGTGGGAATCGAACCCACCGCTACTCAGTTGACCTCCCGAGGCTGAGTGGACCCCGTTCCAGCCCTCGTACCACTTTTCAAATTTCGTGGCAGAGCCGGGAATCGAACCCGGGTCTCCGGGGGTGGCAGCTAATCACGCTAACCACTACACCACAGAGGCGGACTGAATTATATTTTAATACCAATTAAAATTAAGTCTGATAAAATATCAAATGCGAGGAACATACAATACCACGCGCTCATTCTTTTCTTCAGTGACTATGCATTCCATTATAACCATCATCTCTAAAGGTTTTTCATTCTAAAAAAGTCAAGGTGCTCGCAATAAAGACATCACAGCCCAGCAATTTAATTTATATCCCACAATTATTGTCAGGAGAAAAGTGTACACAATAATCTAATCAGTGGCCTAAGCTACCGTAAATAATGGTGAAATTAAATTGGATAGTGGGGGAGTTGTTCTCTCTGCTGAGGTTAGCGTCAGGAAGTGGATCCGTCCGTAAAAAAAATGCCATATAAATTTATCTCACCTCATTCCCGACCCCGTATCAAGAAACGGGACTAAGGAATAGACATCGTCACTGCGCCTAGAAAAAAGGCGCCATATGATATTATTCCACTTTAGAACGTTGATCAGAAAGGTTCTGTCAGCTAAGGTTCAGGATTGCACGAACAACGAATTTTTGTTCTAAATGATGTTGTGCAGCGGGTCAGTATTTCTTCCTTTAACATTGTAACATACCGGTATTTAGAGGCACAACGACGACACGTCCGCCTCTGTGGTTGACTGCTTAGTGTGATTAGCTGCCACTACCGGAGGCCCGGGTTCGTTCTCCAGCTCTGCCACGAAATTTGAAATGTGGTACGAGGGCCGGAACTAGGTCCACTCAGCCTCGGTAGGTCAACTGAGTGGACGGGGATTTTATTCCCACCTCAGCCATCCTCGAAGTGGTTTTACGTGGTTTCCCACTTCCCCTCCAGACAAATGTCGGTAAGGTACCTAACCTAACACCACGATTGCTCCCTTCCCTCTTCCTTGTCTATCCCTTCCAATCCTCCCATCCCACACAAGGCCCCAGTTCAGCATAGCAGGTAAGGTCACCTGAGTGAGGTACTGGCCCTCCTTCCCAGCTGTATCCCTGACCCAAAGCCTCACGCTCCAGGACGGTAATCAGATTAAGAAAGAAATAAATAAAGAAAGAAACGACGACATACAGTATGAGAGTTGGTCATACAAGGTAAGGCAGAAGAGTACCGTTGTCGTGGGCAGAGAACTTCCCACAATGATCAGATATCCATACGAGTAATACGGCAACACTAATACCTCTTTAATCCTAAGCAGAACGTACACTACAGAGTTCACATCCACTAAGCATATCGACCTGAGTTCTCACTTGCTTCACAAGAGGTTACCTCGTTCCCTTGCAGTGTTTTACCCGAGTCCTTCACTGAAGATGGGTCGTTATACCATTATTAGCGTGTCTCTTCTGTGTTTACTCATCAATCTCAAGTTACATCCTGCAGTAATAACAGTACTGTAGTGATGATGTAACATTAAGTAAGGTCAGGGCAGTCAATCTCTGGACATTATTACCACAAGTAGTTTGCTGTCAAGTACTTCGCTCATTTCCGTTTTTGTTTTCCAATAAGGTAAAATGGTTTTGAATTAATGTTATTGTTGTATGTCCGGCGCTCCCTTCTCGCTCCGACAGCCGGCTGCACGCGCGCCTGTGTATCAATCTGCTAGCTTCGACGCGCAGCCCTCAGTGCGCGTGCCTGACCATCGAGTGTACTATAAATAGGAGCTCCCTGCCTGCTCACTGGCCCACTCGCCCCGGTGTCCAGCTCCAGAATACACCCTACGTCGAGCACGGAGGCTACTCCTCTTGAAAATGTGCTTCGACCAGGTGGACTGAATTTCTGGCAGTACGAGGTTTCACCTCTGGTCACCGCTCCCTTACCTGTTTCCGCTGCCTATGTTCCGTAATTCTTTTACAAGCCATTTTCATTCCCTAAGTTATGCAAGCTCCCTTAGTTTCGCTAGGTGGAATTTCTTCAATCAATTGAACTTGCTTTTTAGGAATTCAGGCACTTCAACAAACAAGGACTCTCAAAGACATTTATGTTAGTGTGCCAGATAGTTCTCGACTATCAACGTGTCAATTCACAAAGACTATCTTTTCAAGATAGAAGTGTATTTAAAGACTGTAAACCTGTACATATTGTATAAAGACAGACTTTTCTCAAGATTCAATATTCTTTTTTGCTTCAAAATAAATTTCAGTTATTTGTGTAAATATCATAAAGTGAAGCAAATAAAAGTTGTGTTTGTAAATTTCAACCTTGGTTACAACACAACTCTATGGCGACGAGGTAAAAAAGCAACAACCTACGATTCTTCGACCCCAGTTGCCAACTCTATGGCGACGAGGTAAAAAAGCAACTCTACAATTCTTCGACCCCAGTTGCCAACTCTATAGTGACGAGGTAAAAAGCCACAAACTACACGTCATCAGCCCCAATCGCCAACTCTATAGCGACGAGGTAAACACGACACTACAATTCAACAGGCCCAGTTGTCAACTCTACGGCGACGTGCTAACAACAACGACACTCCAACCAGTTCTGACACACAGCTTACCTTACTCTATCTTGCACGCATCTCGCAATGGCTACTGCGGAACAACTCGCTACGGTCTTCCAAGCCTTACAGCAGCAACAACAACAGTTTATGCAACAACAACAGGCAGCATTACTTCAGGCTATTCAAGCTATTTCTGTCTCTACACAGCCATCAGCTATTCCTCCGTTCTCTGCTTTTGATCCAGCTAAGGAAGAATGGTCAGTTTATTTAGCCCGTTTACAACAGCATTTCATCTGCCATTCTGTCACAGATGATCAACGCCGCCGCGCACTATTTCTTAGTTCGGTTGGCAATGCTACGTGTGAATTACTACGTAAATTAAGTCCGGAAGAACACTTATCTGAGGTACCCTTCACGCAGCTCTTGGCCCGTCTCACGGAACACTATGCCAAAGCTCCTCACATAGTGGCTGCTCGCTATAAATTTTTTTCAAAGCAGAAAGCAACCCCATCAGACACATACTGAATGGATAACTGAATTGCGTGGTCTAGCTAAACCCTGCCAGTTCATCTGCTCCAAGGACGGTTGTGGTTCATCCTACACTGATTCTCTCATTCGGGACATGATAATTTTACATACTCCTGAAGACAAAATACGTTTTGACGCTGTCAAGCAGAGTAACCCTTCTTTAGAAGACGTCCAGCGTATTGCTACGGTTTATGAGCTTACTACCAAGACTGCCGCAGCCATAGCTTCTCCACACGAAGTTGCACAAGTCTCGCCTCAGGCCCGCAAGTCCTCTGCTACAGTGAACCGTACGGATAAGGCGCTCTCCACCAAGCATTCTCGCCAGGTTCCCTCTCGTAATGCTACACGGAAGCCCAATTCTAAAAGCACCTCGAAACTCCTGCCTTCCTGCCGAGGTTGTTTCAAGCATCATGAACGTCGTGACTGTCGTTTTTTCAAAGCTACTTGTGAACGATGTAATAAACTTGGACACATTAAGACTGTCTGTCAAAGTTCGCTCCGCCCTGCTAAGACTACTGCAGCACGCCGGAAGCATATACAGCCCCGCCAAGACATGGAAGTTGATCAGATCAATCTTATTCTTCCCACAAAGGATTCTCACAAAATCAGCATTCCTCTCTCATTCTCTGATCGATCTGTCGATTTTCAATTAGACACTGGATCACCTGTCTCTATTATTAACCTGACTACCTACCACGACTTAGGTTCACCTTCATGCTCTCCAGCTGACATCCAGCTCGTGACATTTAACAAGAAGAAAATTGACATCAAAGGTCAAATCAAGCTTCAGGCTAGTTATAAAGGAATTCAGAAGGCCTTTCCTCTTCTCGTAGTTAACAACTACACTGCATCAAACATTATGGGCATGGATCTATTTAACTTATTTGGTTTCCAGATACATGACAACATTAACGTCGTATCTACATTGCATCCTACTTCTGACGTTACCGCTCTCCTAGCGCAGTTTCCTGAAGTCTTCGACTCTCAGCTCGGAACAGCCACAGACTATACAGCTCACATACAGCTGAAATCCGGAGCTAAGCCTCGCTTCTTCAAAGCACGTCCAGTACCCCTAGCACTTCAAGACCAGGTCACGAAAGAATTAGAAAGATGGATACAAACTGGAATTGTTGTACCAGTTACTTCTAGTCAATGGGCTACTCCACTCGTGGTAATCAAGAAACCTGATGGTAATGTTCGACTTTGTGGCGATTTTCGATCTACAGTCAACGCACAACTCGACACAGATATCTTTCCTATTCCACGTCCAGAAGACTTATTCCGTCGTCTCTCTGGTGGACAATTCTTCTCTCGAGTTGATCTTAAAGAAGCATATCTCCAGCTACTTTTAGACGAAGAATCTAAGAAATTTCTCACACTCAACTCACCGCCTCCATTCCCGGTTGTGCTAACTACCTGGATGATATTATTGTTACTGGAAAAGATCATCAGGAACATCTAACCAATCTACGCCTCCTTCTCCAGAAATTGAAAGACAATGGCCTACGAGCGAATCTCGCTAAATGTACCTTCTTTCAGCCTCAAGTTCACTACCTAGGACATATACTTGATAAGAATGGAATTCGTCCTAGTACACAGAATGTCTCAGCGATAGTAAACATGCCAGCACCTCAGAACCTCAAGCAGCTTCAGTCCTTCATAGGCAAAGCGAACTATTATAATAAGTTCATTCCACGCTTCGCTACAGTGGCAGCTCCATTAAACGCTCTACGTAAAAAAGGTGTTAAGTTTCAGTGGACTCCGCAATGCCAACAGGCATGGAAAACAATCAACAACGCCTTAATTCAAGCTATACAACTCACTCATTTTCAGCCCGACAAGATCATCACGCTAGCTACTGACGCTTCAGACTACGGTGTCGGTGCCGTTCTCTCCCAGAAGGATCGTCATGGACAAGAACACCCCATCGCCTTCGCTTCGAAAACACTTAATGACCATCAACGTCGATACTCACAGATAGAGAAAGAAGCTTTAGCCATCATCTTTGGTATTCGCCGTTTCAATGAATATCTCTATGGCAACTATTTCCTGATCATTACCGATCATAAGCCTCTCGTACACTTATTCCATCCTGGTAATAAGATCCCAGAGAATTCCCTCAGAAAGCTTCAAAGATGGTCCATGTTCCTTTCTGATTATTCCTATCAGATTGTATATCGAGCCACATCCCAGCATTGTAATGCTGATGCCCTCTCCCGCTTACCCGTTGGTCCTGATACTGCCTTCGATTCTCAAGAATCTGAATGTCTTCAGTTGGACATAGAACTTGAAGATACTGTATCCAGTTTTCCTATTGATGCTACCTGCATAGCTAAAGCTACGGATAAGGACAGTACACTTGCTACTGTACGTACTTACATCCGCAACGGTTGGCCTCTTCAGAGCACACTTCCTGCCCACCTGGCACCTTATCATCGCATGCAGCATCGTCTCACGACTCGTGCCGGAGTTGTATTACTAGAAGCAGGCACCATCTTCCGAGTGGTTATCCCACTTAGCCTACAGAAACAAGTTCTCGAATTATTACACCAAAGCCATTGGGGTATCTCCAGAACAAAGCAACTCGCCCGTCAACACTGCTACTGGCCCGGTATTGATGCCGCCATCGAAAAGCTAATACGTCATTGTGAGCAATGTCAAACGAATCAGAACGCCCCGTCTTCTGATCTTGCTTCATGGCCTCCTGCTACTACTCCATGGGAACGAGTTCACATCGATTTCGCAGGTCCTTTCCTCAATTCCATGTGGTTAATAGTCATCGATTCACTGTCAAACTTTCCATATGTTGTGGATATGCATTCGACCACTACAACCGAAGCTACCATTCGTGCTCTCCAGAAAATCTTTACTACAGAAGGTTTACCGCAAGTACTCATTTCGGACAACGGACCTCAATTTACAGCTACTGCTTTTCAGAACTTTTGTACACATAATGGCATTCGTCATATCCTAGCACCACCTTTTCACCCTCAATCTAATGGTGAAGCTGAACGCTTCGTACAAACATTTAAAAGAAGTATGAAGAAAGCTGTCTCTTCAGGCTTAACTAAAGACCAAGCCTTGCTCCAACTCTTAAACAACTACAGAACTCTACCCGGCGCTGATAATATCACTCCTGCACAGAAGCTCCATGGACGACCTCACAGAACTTTGCTTTCTCTGTTACAGCCTCTTCTGGCCCAGCATAAGACCTCACCAACGAAGTTCTCCCTCAACGACAAGGTCTACACCAGGACATTCAAATCCAACCCACTCTGGATACCTGGAGTCATCTGCAGATCTTTGGGTCATCGTCTATACGAGATACA
This sequence comes from Anabrus simplex, assembly GCF_040414725.1. Taxonomy (NCBI): domain Eukaryota; kingdom Metazoa; phylum Arthropoda; class Insecta; order Orthoptera; family Tettigoniidae; genus Anabrus; species Anabrus simplex. The sequence continues at coordinate 238,234,201 of NC_090269.1, read as the reverse complement.
GACTACGGAGAAACGTATCTGCCGCCATCAAGATCAGATACGTCTGCGCTACCGCCCCTGTCCAGCTATTGATGCTATTGCTAAACCAGATAAATCTATTGCTGAACGCGCTTTAGATCATTTAATAACAATGGGTTCCTTTCAGGACGAGACAGCGCCACTCCGCCCAGTTCCAGCTCCGGACAATACAACAGAGACGTCAGCAGCTCCGCCCCAGCATCGCAGTCGCCGCCAGCGCCGCCGCCGTTTCACGCCGTACCGGCGTATTTAGGAGGGGAGGGTGTTGTATGTCCGGCGCTCCCTTCTCGCTCCGACAGCCGGCTGCACGCGCGCCTGTGTATCAATCTGCTAGCTTCGACGCGCAGCCCTCAGTGCGCGTGCCTGACCATCGAGTGTACTATAAATAGGAGCTCCCTGCCTGCTCACTGGCCCACTCGCACCGGTGTCCAGCTCCAGAATACACCCTACGTCGAGCACGGAGGCTACTCCTCTTGAAAATGTGCTTCGACCAGGTGGACTGAATTTCTGGCAGTACGAGGTTTCACCTCTGGTCACCGCTCCCTTACCTGTTTCCGCTGCCTATGTTCCGTAATTCTTTTACAAGCCATTTTCATTCCCTAAGTTATGCAAGCTCCCTTAGTTTCGCTAGGTGGAATTTCTTCAATCAATTGAACTTGCTTTTTAGGAATTCAGGCACTTCAACAAACAAGGACTCTCAAAGACATTTATGTTAGTGTGCCAGATAGTTCTCGACTATCAACGTGTCAATTCACAAAGACTATCTTTTCAAGATAGAAGTGTATTTAAAGACTGTAAACCTGTACATATTGTATAAAGACAGACTTTTCTCAAGATTCAATATTCTTTTTTGCTTCAAAATAAATTTCAGTTATTTGTGTAAATATCATAAAGTGAAGCAAATAAAAGTTGTGTTTGTAAATTTCAACCTTGGTTACAACAGTTATAATAATACTAGTCATTTCCAATACATACGATACAATAAATATAAAACATACCAATACAAGAAAAGAGAGTAAAATTCAGGCCAGTGATATGAAGTTCCTGATGAATATGGTAGGGAAGACAAGGAGAGACAGTGCAAGAAATGTTGTGGTCAGGAAGGAGACAGGGGTAGAAAAACTGAGTGATAGGATGGAGAAGAATAAATTGAGACTGTTTGGACATGTTGCGAAAATGGAGGAGGGAAGAATACTGGCTATTTTTGGCTATTTTGCTTAACGTCGCACCGACACAGATATGTCTTATGGCGACGATGGGATACGAAAGGTCTAGGGAGTGGAAGGAAACGGCCGTGGCCTTAATTAAGGTACAGCCCCGGCATTTGCCTGGTGTGAAAATGAGAAACCACGGAAAACCATCTTCAGGGCTGCCGACAGTGGGGCTCGAACCCACTAACTCCCGATTACTGGATACTGCTGCACTTAAGCGACTGCAGCTATCGAGCTCGGTGGAAGAATACTAAAACAAGTGTTTGAGGCTAAGACAGGAGTAAAGAAGGCAAGAGGAAGGCCCAGAGAAAGATGGATGGACTCTGTCAAGAACAATATAAGAAAAAGAAGACTGGACAGGAATACAATTACTGAAGAGAAGTGGTGGAAGGAGAGGCGACGGTGGAGAAGTGCCACAAACACCCCTACCTGGGAGGAGTTGGACAAGGGAAAATGAAAATTATGATGATGATGATGATTTCCAATCCATCATCATCATCATCATCTGTTTACCCTCCAGGTTCGGTTTTTCCCTCGGACTGAGCGAGGGATCCCACCTCTACCGCCTCAAAGGCAGTGTCCTGGAGCTTCAGACTCTTGGTCGAGGATACAACTGGGGAGTATGACCAGTACCTCGCCCAGGCGGCCTCACCTGCTATGCTGAACAGGGGCCTTGTGGAGGGATGGGAAGATTGGAAGGGATAGGCAAGGAAGAGGGAAGGAAGCGGCCGTGGCCTTAAGGTAGGTACCATCCCGGCATTCGCCTGGTGGAGAAGTGGGAAACCACGGAAAACCACTTCCAGGATGGCTGAGGTGGGAATCGAACCCACCCCTACTCAGTTGACCTCCCGAGGCTGAGTGGACCCCGTTCCAGCCCTCGTACCACTTTTCAAATTTCGTGGCAGAGCCGGGAATCGAACCCGGGCCTCCGGCGGTGGCAGCTAATCACACTAACCACTACACCACAGAGGCGGACTGTTTTTATATAAGTGCTTAATATTAGCCTAGTTCTTTGTTTTATGTCTTTCGCCCTTTACCATTCTTCATTATATATTTTTAATTCGATTTTCTATTATTAATATCGTTATTATTGAATTGTTAATGTTATCGTTTTTACGTCCCAAACTACTTTTGATGGTTTTCGGAGACGCCGAGCTGCCGGAATTTTGTCCCGCATGAGTTCTTTTACGTACCAGTAAATGTAAAATACCGCTGGACTGAGCCAGGATCGAACTTCCCAAGTTGAGGTCAGAAGATCAACGCCTCAACCGTTTGAGCCACACAACCAGGCTATTATTATTATTATTATTATTATTATTATTATTATTATTATTATTATTATTATTATTATTATTATTATTATTATTATCCAACTATTGATCTGATATTTCAGTGTGACGAGTGAATTTATTATTTAATGGGACTATCCGCCAAAGCAGTTCCAATTTTACAATTTACTGAATGACTAGATGACATAAGCTATTGTTATAATCCTACAAATCATAAGTTAGTATAAATTGTAGTTAATTTGCGTACTATTTGGCCATCACAAGAAAATAAGTTTTACTCTCTCAAATTCTTGGGTATACTTAGCTGAATTCCGAATCGCGTTGGGAAGCTGTACATTTCTTCGAGATCTGTTAAGTCCCTTTAAATTAGCTTGATATGTGAGGAAAATCAAAGGGTCAAATGAATCCACTTTAAGTATTCATAAGAATTTTTTAGAGTCATGTATTTATAATCACAATGACCAACACTCATTTCTTGAAGCTACACAAGCAGCTTGTGAGAGTGTGTGCATATTGGCACGCCTTCATGTCAGCCGGATTCCCGTTCAGCTCCGTGCTGAGTTTCCTTTCTCAATGTTCGTGCAGTGAATGTCAAAAGAGCACGCTGCGTGTGTCTACCTTGCCAAAAGCATGTCGCAGTGGCCGAGGGAAATCTGCCATATTCTTGACTGCACGGCCGACTGAAGACAGTTCGATTGGGAGAAGGAACAAGGATCTAGAGGGCACAATGGACAATTACTCATCTCAGAACCTCTGCGCTTTATTCTTGTAAAGTATATCTGGTCATGCAGAATAGTCTACCAGCCCCTCATGCAACCAGTAATTTATAAACTACTAGCAGTTACCCTCGGCTTCTTTCGTGTGGCTTTCGTAATTTGATAAAAGTAATTATTCCTCGGTACTGTACTAAGACATTATCTGGAAAGCCCGAAAGTATAAAACCTCACTTCATTCACCCAAGGAACTCTTTGTAAGCCACGTTTGTGGTATAGCCTTTCGGGGCTAAGATGACCATGCGACATAGAACTGTACACGTGAGAATGCCTGCTCTAAAGTTTAAAAAAATGTTTCGGTATTTTTAAAGGAGATTCCAAATACCTATTTCCACATCTGTAACATATTCAGGTTTTGAGATATAAGTATCCCCATAAAAAGAATTCAATCCCTTTATCAGCCCTTCATCCACCCCCACCTAAGTGGATTTTCCGAAAACAAAGAAAGACATGTTTCTTTATTTTTAAAGGACTTTCCAAGTACCAAGTTTCATATCTGTGACGTGTAAAGTTTTTGACATACTGTGATAGTACATATATCCCACCCCCGAATTATATGTAGAAGTTAGAGATATTATTGTCAGTATTCGATTTATTATTATTATTATTATTATCATTATTATTATCAGTATTTCATTTGTATATTTTGCCATTTATATTGGTAAGCTGGAAGATATCAACATATGTAGGTATGAGTAATTTGTTTTGCACGAGTGGGAAAACATTGCTTTAATAACTCTGGTAATTTGGATGAGTCATACGGCTACCCCAGTGTTTGTTGTGATGTACTTGTGTCGGGAATGTCCATGAATCATGTATATATCCCAGCCTGATGAGATGAGCTTGTTGTTGTACCAGGGAAATTCGATGATTCATGTAAAACTCCCGAGTGTTTGTTTATAACTTGGGAGAAAGAAGAGGTTCACTCATGATTGGCTGGCAAGCACCAATCCAGACGTATCATCTGAGAGGAGGGGGATGTCGATGTCTATAAAGGTTGATCATACGGCGGCAACCAGGGACATTGTAAAGGTGTGATTGTGAAAGGAACGAGAAGGAAGCTAACTACAACCAGTGACACTGTATCAGAGAACTACAACTGACGCACTATACGGGAAGGAAGTGGTGCTGATACACGGTACTGGAGTGACACGGCTGCAATGGACTGGACTTCAAACGTTCGTGGAGCGTAGTCTTGTTATGTTCGTGGAAAGTGGATGATTGTGGAGAGTGCTTGCGCATAAGTATTGTAGCACTTGTGGCGGCCTAGCATTATATGTTGGTGAATGCTATCTCAGACTTTCAATAATTTATGTTGAGGATCGACAGACGTGTGTATATATCTTTACAACAAGTGTTAAAATATGTGAACACAGTAGTACAAGGTACAGTATCTGTGTGATGTGATAACTGCCGATTATGAGAATCGGTAAGTCGAATTGATATAGAGACAGTGAAGGGTATTTATCTTCATACATGTACATAGTTCATCGGACTATCTACAAATGGTAGCTTAGTTCTCGCTTTCGTTTACCCACTGTTTTCATTATTGTTGTTATTGTAAATATGGAGTCTTCCAGCAATCTTTAGTGTGTGTATTATATGTATAATGTTGTATGTTGATGAGGTGCTCATGCACGGAATTTGTTCAGAATATAGTTAGCTATTTTAGAATCAGTGTTATTGATGAACCTAGGTGCAGTTCCTACCTAATTAGTCGTTTTCAGGAGGTTAGGTAAGGCCTGCAGCAGATGTACCAGTACGCAGCATTATGTACACGCCCTGGGATATACAGTTTATCATGCTCTTACCTAAATTCGAGGGATCAATTCTGGTGAACTCTGGCGCCCATACTACAGACATTTCGGTTAATTATGCTTATTAATTTTATTACGTTTTTGAGTAATTTTATATATATATATATATATATATATATATATATATATATATATATGTTTATTCATGATTTTGTTTATTTAGTCTTCATCAAAAAAGTTACAATACACTGTAGATATTCCGTTACTCATTTTAAAAATTCACCTGCTTCTTCAGTTCTTTTCAGCCCCTTAAGTGGTTTACAAGAACCAAAAATACTTGTTTCTTTACTTGTAAAGGAGATTCCAAATACCAGTTTTCACGTCTGTAACATCTTCAGTTTTTGAGATATAAGTATGCTCATAAAATGTTCAATTACTTCGTCACATATTTCTAAACCCCTCCCTCACTTAAGTGAATTTTCCGAACAAAAATACGTGTTTATTTATAAATACTAATTGTTACGGAGTTATCCGTGGTAGTTAGAGGTGAAAGAAGGTGCTGGGATGAACAGGTCTCAACTTACGAAATTAAAGTTAATTTAAAATTTAACAAAGGTTATATTTTCTTTTCAAGGTCAAGAAATAACAAGTATAACAGGAACTCAGTAATATATCAACAAGTTAAGAAAGTACAATTACAATTTATTAATGGATTTTGGGCTTCGAACCCCAGATTCACAATCCCTGAGCAATGAGCCCAACTTTACTTATACACAAGGTTTGACAAAGGGGCAGAAAACCTCAATCATGCCCAGGAGCACTTGCTCCCAATTACCCAGTAAAGCCTCCTCGAGGCACACAGAAAATCTACTTTTAAGAAGGAGCAAACCCGCTCTCAAAGCTCAAGCCCATCAAAGGCCACACCAAACTCCACCTTCTAGCTGCCCTCCAGGCACACAAGAACAGGGGTAAAATTACCCAACCTACTGAGGCCTATTCACTAAAGAAACAGGACAATAACATGGCCCCAAAATACCAACTTGAGAGGAGGCGTAACTTGCACTCCTAATACACCTTTTTAAAACCTGTTTGGCTCTTAGGCCGCTTATGCAAGGGCTAATCCCATACTACGGAGATGACACGATAGGAAAGTTAATTACATTATGAAGCGAAGAAAAACAGTTATGAAAACGTAGTCACCTCAAAAACAATATGAGAGGGAGCTCGAGAGAGTTAGGCACTCTCTATCCCGATTTGTAGTTAAAGAGACGGAATTTTATACCAAATGTCTTTTACATTTTAAAGGAAGGTTACATGATGAAAGTTTCGAACCCGCCCCGAGGGTTAAACTGCTGAGCTAGCAAGCAAAGAAGTTATTAAAAGGCCATTACCTGATGGAAGAACTGCTGCCCGAAGGAAGAGGCGCTTCCCGACCCCTGCTACATAATCACACTAGGAAAGATGTTACTGAAGTGGCCAGGAGACAAGAAAATCAGCAGTTTATATATCCTCGCGGAAAATTCGAGACGTTTCATGAATGAGAACCCACGCCCCCTTCAGCTTTATTGGCTAGGATCAAGCAACATATCCATATCGGAGAAGACACACAATATTGGTTAAAAATTAATTAAAGAAATTCGGGATTGGCTAAATTCAAAACAACCGGAAAGAGAAGGGTTATACAGCCAACCCAAAAAAATGACTGAAAGAAATTTAACAAAGAACAAACTTATGAACACAAAATTTCTCAAAAAACAGTTCCTTCACTTCGCACCAGGGTGCACAATTGTAGTTCTTCAGTAGTGCCATCTCGAAGAGAATGTTCACACTTCTCACTATAGAGAAAACAAATATAAATCGAAAAAGACACAGTTCAGACTTCTTCAAAATTTACAATAGCGACATCTTCTGAGAAACGTTAGAATTAACATGGTTGTTAAAGTTCAGGCTTTCTCCTGCAGAGGAGTCTCAACTGGCGCAATGTTTGAATTGGCGGCGTGGAGGTGTACCGCCCGGTACACTAATTATCACGACTGTAACATATTCAGTTATTTAGATATTGGTATCCTCTTGAAAAGAATTCAACTATTATTTCTTATCACCCCCCCCCTCATAATTTTATTTCCCCACAAAAATGCGTGTTTGTTTTATCTTTAAAGGATATTCCAAATACCCATTTTCACGTCAGTAACATTTAGTTTTCTTAGATGTAAGTATCCTCATACAAATAATTCAACTAATGTTTCAGTCCTTTCATCCCCCTTAAGTTGATTTTCCGAAAACAAATAATAGATATTTCTTTCTTTTGAAAGGTGACTCCAAATACTAAATTTTACGCCTGTAACACCTTCAATTTTTGAGATATCCTGATAAAAATAACTCAACCCCCTTTTCAGTCCCTTTACCCACGACATTAAGTGGTTTTTCCAAAAACAAAATATAACTGTTTTTACTTTTAAAATATTAAAAATACAAATTTTCACATCTGTAACATGTTAAGTTTTGAGATATACTGTAGATATGCTTAGGGATTATGTATACCAATTTCTGTTGGCAGCTATGCCCAAACGTACACGCATAATCTCAATGCTGTAGAATCCTGGAGCTGACGTTGCCATGGTTACGGCAGTTCATTTCTTTATCGGATTTCTAGAGCAGGGGTAGTGTGGTGCCTATATCTCCGTAACGGTTGGTTTTAGGGCCTTTAAAAGTGGTTTTCGGGCCCGTTGGGCTTACCTTAGTATTGTTCTTTGCGTCAAGAGGCTTAAACTGATCCTTGTCTCGTCCTTGTACGACAAATTAGATATTTCGCCTATATTAGTCTATTCTTTTATATTCCCCCCACCGTGCCCTCCCCCTTGAATTGTTTTGAAAATAAAATACATGTCCTCAGGTATAACGAATATGTACATTAGTAAAAGAATTTTTAGAATCGGTCCAGTAGTTCCTAAGATTATCCATTACATAAAAACAAACTTTACCTCTTTATATATTATAGCATAGTATAGAAGTATATGTCCGCCTCTGTGATGTAGTGGTTAGCTTGATTAGCTGCCACCCCCGGAGGTCCGAGTTCGATTCCCGGCTCCGCCACGAAATTTGAAAAGTGGTACAAGGGCTGGAACGGGGTCCACTCAGCCTCGGAAGGTCAACTGAGTAGAGGTGGGTTCGATTCCCACCTCAGCCATCCTGGAAGTGGTTTTCCGTGGTTTCCCACTTCTCCTCCAGGCGAATGCCGGGATGGTACCTAACATAAGGCCACGGCCGCTTCCTTCCCTCTTCCTTGCCTATCCCTTCCAATCTTCCCATCCCTCCACAAGGCCCCTGTTCAGCATAGCAGGTGAGGCTGCCTGGGCGAGGTACTGGTCATTCTCCCCAGTTGTATCCCCGACCAAGAGTCTGAAGCTCCAGGACACTGCCCTTGAGGCGGTAGACGTGGGATCCCTCGCTGAGACCGAGGGAAAAACCGAACCTGGAGGCTAAACAGATGATGATGATGATAGAAGTATATATTAGTATACATTATACATACCTGCTGAAGATACACAATTCTTCTAATACCTTTATGGCTTAGGGTCAATATTGCTCTGCTATGTCAACAATGTTGAAAGGGTAAAATACCTGTAACGAATATGGAATGCTTTTCCATGAAGAATATCAAATAAATACTGTTCTAAAATGTTATTAAAAATACACAAATGCCAATTTGGCTCGCCCAATGCACAACATCATTTCATATTTTGCCTTATATTACGATATATCCCAGAGATCCTGGGATCCTCAAGGTTCAGTTAAATATTCCTAGGGTTTCAGAAACAAAAACTGTTGGGAAGCACTGATCGCGAGAAATAACAGCCTATCCGTTCGCTACCATTCTTCAATCTGCCGACACTCTACTGACCCGCAACAGTTGTAGTTTGAAGGTTGTTTTTGTTACAACACTGTTAATTGTGTTGCGGGCCTGTATTCGCAGAAATCGGACAATAAAAGATATACGTACGTATTAGAGTTACAGACTGAATGAATATTTTATATTTACTATCAGTTTCTTATATTCAACAGTTGTCATTATAATAAATGTTGAATGTAGTATATTTCTTCTGGCAATCAACGTTTTTCAGAAACATTCAAAGGAAACCATGGTTTTCATCTTCACGGTTGCTGACGGTGGGATTCGAATCCACTATGTCCCAAATGCAAGCTCACAGCTGCGCGACCCTAACCACACGGACAATTCGCTCGGTTATTATAAATTTCTCGTGCAGAAATTTACATAAAAGGAGTCGGCGTACTGGCCTTCAATTTCAAGGGCTCCGGTTCAATACCCCGCCGGCTCGAAGGCTATAATAATAATTGTACCGAAGGTACACGCGCCCCGTGCATTTAAATTAAGCGCCTTTGACAAGGCCAACTAGAACTTGGTCGCCAAACTCTTTGATACAAGAAGTTTGGACATTTTTCGACAAATGTCTCTATTATCAACTTAGATGCGCCCTCTGGGGCGATAATGAACAATTGTGTGTCGAGGTTTCCTAAAATGAATTCTGTATTGATTGTTTTTCATGTTCTAAAGTTATCAACAATTCTATCTCTTCCCGCCAACTTAATATGTTAACCAATGAGAAAATTTGTACATTTGTTTAAGTAACCAATCATGGTTTTTGGTATTTATTTGATTGTCAAATGACAATTGGGGGTATGTCAGGGTTTCGACCCAGAGAAATCTGGAAAATTCCTCTCCGCTACAAAATCTGGGACATTTCGGTTCATCCTGTCTTTGTAATCGCTCCAGTCAAGAGGGTTAGAGTGTGTTTGTAGCGGAGGCAGGGGTAAGGTCTCCATCGTCCATCTTTGGGAGGTCCACCAGCTCAAGGTAATGGCAGATTCTGTTTAGCAACGTAATACTTTAAAAACTAACTCGAGGGGAAGGTTTCAAATTTATTTCGTAATTTAACTTTTATTTCTTAAAGTAAATTCTCACGCAAGTCTAAAGAACTTACTGAAACTTAGGGACTAAAGAGTGAGGTACCCTCTTCTATTCCCCCTCAACTTGATTAATGAGGTGACGACGGTTTTGTAACCTTTAAATTTAACTCTTAATTTTGTAAACTTTCTTTCCATCCAGTCACCTCCGTAGCATAGGCTTAGCCTCCGTAACGTCGTGCCATAAGCTCACAAAGGATTTTAAGTATTTTATGTGAATTTCAAGGAGTGCAAATGTTCGCCTCCTAACCTTTTGATTTTCGGCCAGTAACTGTAACCTTTCGTTTTTACTAAAGGCCACGTAATAGGGGTACTTGTTACCCTGTTAAAGTCAATTTCATTAAGGTAAATCAGACTGTTGAGCGATTAAGACAGTGTCTACTGTTTGGTTCTGTTAAATGTAGGCAGGTGCCTTACTAGGCCTGGAATTTGTAATTTTGGAGGATAGTCTCCTAGGAAGTAACTGCGTAAAGACGCTCGTCCTGCTCGTGTAAAAATTGGGAGATCCGTCTCCTTGACTGTTGGTTGAAAGGAGCAGTATTGCTCATGTAAATTTGTAATGAGGGAGCTTCAAGCTCATATTGTTAAATTACTATTATCTGATTATTCTAAAACTCTCTAAAATTTTGTTACTCAATCTTCTTCTTCTTCTTAATCTGTATACCCTCCAGGGTCGGTTTTTTTCCTCGGACTCAGCGAGGGATCCCACCTCTACCGGCTCAAGGGCAGTGTCCCGGAGTTTCAGTCTTTGGGTCGGGGGATACAACTGGGGAGAATGACCAGTACCTCGCCCAGGCGGCCTCACCTGCTATGCTGAACTGGGGCCTTGGGGAGGGATGGGAAAATTGGATGGGATAGGCAAGGAAGAGGGTAGGTAGCGGCCTGGCCTTAAGTGAGGTACCATCCCGGCATTTGCCTGGAGGAGAAGTGGGAAACCACGGAAAACCACTTCCAGGATGGCTGAGGTGGGAATCGAACCCACCTGTACTCAGCTGACCTCCCGAGTGGACCCCGTTCCAGCCCTCATACCACTTTTCAAATTTCGTGGCAGAGCCGGGAATCGAACCCGGACCTCCAGGGGTGGCAGCTAATTACACGCTAACCACTACACCACAGAGGCGGACTGTTACTCAATCTTACAAGCTAAAATCTTGTACCAGATTAATTGTTATTTTCTAACCCTGTTTAAAATTTGAAAATAAACCAAAGATACAAGGAAGAAATATACATTTTAAAGTTTTAAATTAATCTTCCGTCTTTTATATAACCACCCATTCATGCCGCACCTTATATTTCACCTCTGCGTTCCACGGTATCCCCGGAATAATAATAATAATAATAATAATAATAATAATAATAATAATAATAATAATAATAATAATAATAATAATAATAATAATAATAATAATAATAATAATAATAATAATACTGTTACCAAATACATTGTAGTTGGGAGATATCATATCCCTGTGTCAATACCTGCAAGCATAAGTATAGCGAGGAACTAAATGAAAATATAAAAAGAATAACAAAAAATTACAACAAAGAAATTTAGCAAAGCAAAGTCATCTCCATACAGGAAGAATGGAAAGTAGAATCCCTGACGGTGGTTACAACTCACATCCTTCTGGGTGAACCGACCACACGTTTACCGCTCAAGCTGCGCAGTTCTTTTAGACATCCACAGATAACTTATATATTTCCAATACGACCGTACTTTAACACCAACATTTACAATAGCGGCACAGTGACTTATTGCCAGCTCAGCATTGAAATTACAACACTATCTTATATAAAATTGGAGGATATTGGAACCCGCGCACTGGCCTTACTTCTAGAGGAGACTGGTTTAAATTCTTTCATCCGAGCCAAGGATTTTAACTGCCTTTAGGTCAATGTTTTAATGTGATTAATTTTACGTCATCCTAACTACCCTTGACGGTTTTCGGAGACGCCAAGGTGCTGGAATTTTGCCTCGCAGGAGTTCTTTCACGTGCCAGTAAATCTATCAACAGAGGCAAACTACCAGACTGAACCAGGATCGAACCTGCCAAGTTGGGGTCAGAATATCAGCGCCTCAACTGTCTGAGCCACTCAGCCTGGCTGTATTTAGTTCATTCTTATCGTTCGGGGTAGGATGTTTGTGTTCTTCTTAACACACTTCAAACCAAAACAAACCCATGGCGTAACAGACACGAAGGACCATGGCCTATCATGCGACCGCTGCTCATATCGAGGGCCTGCAGATTATGAGGCGTCGTGTGGTCAGCACGACAAATCCTCTCGGCCGTTATGCTTGGCTTTCTAGACCGGGGCCCCTATCTTACTGTCAGATAGCTCCTCAATTGTAATCACGTAAGCTGAGTTGACCTCGGACCAGTTCTCATATCCAGGTAAAAATCCCTGACCTGACCGAGAGTCGAACCCGGGGCCTCCGGGTAAGAGGCAGGCACGCTTACACCACGGAGCCGGCTTTAGTACACTTCTCTTCACTCATAAACAACAAACCCCTTTACCAACCATCACAGAAATACGCAATAATGAATACATCTCATAATATGGTTGGCACCAGACAGAGCATCCAATTTTCTAATTGGACCAAATCCACCGACCAAATCCACCTAACTGTTGACCCCAGTAAACTGGGAAAAAGGACAGAAAGATGAAAACTCGGACACTAGAGTCTTTACTTGTTCGATAAATTTACCGAATTCTTTGGAATTATTTAAGAAAGGAATAGGTAAACAACTGATAGGGAATCTGCCACCTGAGCGACTGCCCTGAATTCCGATCAGGGTGATTGATTGATTGATTGATTGATTGATTGATTGATTGATTGATTGATTGATTGATTGATTGATTGATTGATTGATTGATTGATTGATTGATTGATTGATTGATTGATTGATTGATTGATTGAAACACCCTATATTTTCGGGAAAAGGCTCAGCATTCCAATGATCAATTTCCTGATTTAAAAATATAATATTTACCATAGTTTCCTTGCTGCGGCCTTTCTTTTACTTTACATCAACGATCGGCTCTGCTTACATAACAGAGATATTAACTAATGACGTCGCAAGCCGACAACTAGAACGTTAACAACAGTCCGCCGTCAATACGAGAGTGTGATCTCCTTCTAGAACTTCGACTTGTTATGTTTATGTCCATAATTCATCCCTTTCTTACACTGTTGATCCTATCGGAATGTTGTTTGGCCTGTGAGAAGGTGAACTACAACCAACCTTGAGTTCCCCTAAAATTTGAAGGAAATTAATTCCGTTCAAGACTTTTAGGAAGTGCAGTTGTTCACCTTCTTCAGTTACTTCCCTAGGACCTCGACCGGAGCTTTGTCTACTTCAGCAGAGCTCTTTGAGGGTCGTCGATTTCATCAAAACAAGAACGCAGGCGTGCTGGTGTTCGAGAGATAAGCGAACTAGTCTCCTTGGTTCAAGATCGTCAATTCGATTCTGACCAAGGTCAGTGAGATTTTCAAGCCATAACTCAGCATGCCGATCATGCCTTTGTATAAAAGAACTTTGGTGTATAAGTCCTCCAAATGAATAAGATAAAGAGCGAGTTCTTACTAACAAAACTTCCAACAACGAGAGTTCTACCTGCTTGTTGAGGGAGATTAAACTTTCCATGACTTACAATACCTAAATGAAATCCATACATCGTTGTTTTCCTAATGATGTTAAGTGAAATTACTTTTTAAATGTTCTTCTTGTTTGGGTCAACAGTTTTGGTTTCAGTCAGCTCTCCAAGTCGTAACTACTACATTCCACATCTATTCTAACCCGTTTGTCATATTTATGCCTTAGCTTACCCCTAATGTTCTTACCATCTACACTTTCCTCAAAAGTTAACTAAACAAGTTCTCGGTATCTCAAGGTGTGTTGCGGCCCATTTGTTCGTCAAGTTTCACTATATTGTCCCCTATAAAACTCGATTCAGCATCCTTTCGTCTGTGATCCCATGTACCCATCACACTTCCAGCATTCTTCTGTAATTTCGCACCAGGAAGCTGTTCCTTAATCGGGGACACAACTGCTTCCTTCTCAGTCCTAGTCCTTTCCTATCCCATCGTCACCGAGAATCCGCATGAATTAGTGTGACATATCAAAAGTTTCTAATCTCCCATTTCCACCAGTTATTGTCCATGTTTCATTTCAATGCAAGGTCACGATACACACAAACATTTCCAAAATCATCTTTCTAATACGCGTATTCAGTTTGATGTGAGAGAAATTCTTGTCTTATGTAAAGCCTTCCTTGCTTGTGTTAGTCCGTATTATATGTCGTCCTTACCTCTACCGCCGTTAGATATTCCATTGTCCAAGTAACAATATTCATCTATTTCGTTTAAGACCTCATTTCTTAGTAGAATATTTCCTGCTTCACCAGACTTTGTACGACTCATAGAACATATCTAGAGCCATTTACCTTCACCTTGTAGTCCTCCAAGACTATGCCATTCAACAACTTATCCGGAGTAAAATAATAATAATAATAATAATAATAATAATAATAATAATAATAATAATAATAATAATAATAATAGAAATCTTCACGTACATTAAGATGTCTGGTAATTTGCTCCCAGAATTTCTTTAATGGTCTAAACACCAGTAACATAGGCCACAGCACATATTGGAACATTTTCGATTGGACTCTCCAAGGCGGGATCGAACCCACTATTGTGTAACCCACGCCAGCAATTAATCATCTTTAACACTGACAATGGCTCTTTCTTAAATTATGAAACGGTTCACTATTTCATATAATATAAATTATGTTTTATGACCCCTAAAATCTACACTGTTGTTTCATTCTTTGTCTCAATGGTCAGAATCGCGGCCTGGTTTAACAGGGTCTCGGGTTCAGTTTATGGCCGGGTCGAGATTTTAGCCGTATCCCTCTAGCTCCCGGACTGGCTATTCTTGTTCGCCCCAGTATACACCGCACCACATACCGAACATTCAACACACCACACCACAAACCACTACAGAAACACATAATGCTGCCATCAGAGCTATGAATGATATAAATCAACTGAGGAAATTATCTCTGAAAACTGCTATGCGGCTTTTCCAAATTAATGTGTACCCAATGGCGACTTACGGACTAGAAAATATCTAGCAGCACCTCACAGAAGCTCATCTGAAAGAACTTGAGGAAGTAAAAGCAACTTTCCTCAAAAAAGTGTTATGCGTATCCAAGTTCACACCGTCTCGCCTGGTACAGCATATGTCCTGGCGAGAGAACAATTTTATGTTGAAGAGTTGAGCTCAAATTTTCTACTCCAAGCTCTAATGAGATAAGGAAAGAAATGGCCTATAAAAGAACAGAAATATGGGATTATTTATATGCAACTGATGCGATGACACTAGGAAGCTGGAAAGGGCCAAATTTCGAGCTAAGATATTTGATGACCAGATTTGCTGTGCAATCACCGAATCTGCAGCACGGCCAGGTACCACTTGCCAGGTACAGACTGTAAATGCAAATTAACGTGGAGATTGGTGCAACAGACATCATGTAATGTGGTATAGAGGGAGACATGAAACTTTGACATAGTTTTGCACATCAAATATCTAAAATATCATGTGGGTTTTTTCAATGGAACAAAGATCTTGTAACCTGAATCTGAAATGAAAACATTTGTATTTCTGTGCGATTATGTGTTATATGCATTATATTTTATATGGCAATTGACTGCAATAAATACATCATTCACGTATGGCTGGCGTCAAGAAGGGCAGATTCGAAGAATTTCTACTACCATTTATCAGTCATAAATCATTTTATCCAGCTCATTGACGTCTTCACATATCAACTCGATATATTCTTTTTTCTTTCTTTCTTTCTTTCTTTCTTTCTTTCTTTCTTCCTTTCTTTCTTTCTTAATCCATTTACCCTCCAGCGTTGGTTTCTCCCTCCGAACTACGCGTGAGATCTTACCACTACCGCCTCAAGTTCAGTGTCCTGGAGCATGAGACTTTGGGTCGGAGATACAACTGGGGGGAGGACCAGTATCTCTCCAGGCGGCCTCACCTACTATGCTGAACAGGAGCCTTGTGGTGGATGGGAAGATTGGAAGGGATAGAGAAGGAAGAGGGAAGGAAACGGCCGTGGCCTTAAGTTAGGTACCATCCCGGCATTTGCCTGGAGGGGAAGTGGGAAACCACTTCGAGGCTAACTGAGATGGGAATCGAACCCGGGCCTCTACGGCTGGCAGATAATCACACTAGCCACTACACCACAGAGGCGGGCACAATGTATTCTACGTATAAACAATTCCAGAAAACAATCACAATCAGAAAATGATATCACACGTTGATAACATTGCCTTTGCCTGGCCGAGAGGCTCAGACGGTTGAGGCGTTGGCCTTCTGACCCTAACTTGGCAGGCTCGATCCTGGCTCAGTTCGGTGGTATTTGAAGGTGCTCAAATACGTCAGCCTCGTGTCGGTAGACTTACTGGCACGTGAAAATTAATCCTGTGGGACGAAATTCCGGCACATCGGCGTCTTCGAAAACCGTCAAAAGTAGTTCGTGGGACGTAAAAACGACAACGTTATTATTAACAATTCGTTTTCCGTGTACAATCATTTTAAAAGATTCTACGGAGAATTTTAAATTGCACCAGTGGTTTTGAAAGTTCATTGTGCTATAATACGATTAAGCATACGCTACAATCTAAAGAAAACATTATCGCTAAAAAACGTTCTAAAGCTAGGAAATGTAAAATAAGTATGCGCCCTGATGAGACACGTAATTATGAACCACAAATAATGCCAATTCAAGTACTTATTTCAATGATGATGATGATGATGATGATGCTTGTTGTTTAAAGGGGCCTAACATCGAAGGTCATCGGCCCCAGGACTTATTTCAAGTAAATTACTTGAAAGTAAGGTTCTCTAGCATTCAGAATGATCCCCGTGCAATAATTAGGATAGGCTATGATTTCTTTCAAATTTCGCACACATCTGCACTCGTAATTTGTGGCATCCGTTTTAATTATGACTGGTAACTCTCAGTCAGTTGTAATCTTACAAGACAAGAGGGAGGTTGTATAGTAAGCGTGTACTGACATAGGGTCGTTGACACGGCCGAGGAAGTTTCGTCAGGCGTGCTACTAAATACAGTACCGGACAGCAGGCGGGGGCTTACCAGTTTTGAAGGCAGATTCGGTAGATTCTGCTAACTTTCAAACATATTTTACACGAAAGTATGAAAAAATAGAATATTTATGATGCAGTAGTACATATTGTCCGCTCCGTGCCTAAATGGATAGCATGCTGGCCTTTGATCGGAGGGGCCCGGAGTTCGATTCCCGTCCGAGTCGGAGATTTTAACTTTCATTAATTAATTCCTCTGGCTCGGCGCCTGGTTGTCTGTGCAGTCTTCAGCATTAGACTTTATGTTAGGTAAAGCTCCATCCTCACAGACACGCAGGTCGCCTATAAGGCGTCAACTCGAAAGACCTGCACCAGGCCTCCCCAAAAACCACACGCCATTATTATTATTATTATTATTGTTATTATTATTATTATTATTATTATTATTATTATCACATATTAATAAAATACTGTTAAATTACAAGGATTGTGCATAATCCGTAAATTATACTACGAATTATTTCTTTAACTTCTGTACTCTAAGTTTCAAAGTGCTAAACTAAAACCTGTTTGGGATTTTGGAAATGGACGATATATATTTTTAAACGCCATAATTTCAGAAGTATTTGCTGTTAAGGAGGATTTTAAATGTTTCCTCCTTAGAACAATATTAATCAACCGAGGATTTTTCGTTAAAAAGAAGAGGCCTCAAATCATAGAAAATAGTAATTTCAGCGGGGTTTCCCTTCGGGAACTTCCGTAGTACAACATTTAGACACCCTGACTTTCTTTTCTTCTTTATTTCTTTTCTTAATCCGTTTAGTCTCCAGGGTTGATTTATTTCTCTGACTCAGCGAGGGATTCTACCTCTACCGCCTCAAGGGCAGTGCGCTGGAGAGTGAGACTTTGAGTCGGGCGGATACAACTGGGGAGTAGGGCCAGTACCTAGCAATGGCGGCCTCACCTGCTATGCAGAACAGGGTCCTTGTGGGGGGATAGGAATATTGAAAAGGATAAACCCGAAAGAGGGAAGGAAGCGGCAGTGGCCTTAAGTTAGGTACCATCGCGGCATTTATCTGGAGGAGAAGTGGGAAGCCACGGAAAACAAGTTCGAAGATTGTTGAGGTGGGAATCAAACCACCCTCTACTCAGTTGACCTCCCGACCAGTCCTCGGACCACTTTTCAAATTTCGTGGAAGAGTTTGGAATCAAACCCAGGCCTCTTGGGGTCGCAGCTAATCGCACTAACCTCTACACCACAGACGCGGACTATACACCCTGATATCTTCCAAGTTCGATAGGAATTAAGGTTCTTTAGACATAAACGTCCATTATTGTGATGATGGCATGTTCCCAGAATACCACAGAGTTGTGAATCCTATGTGAACTCATTGCCTAATTACTAAGTTAAATATAGAATACCAGAGTACTGGGTATTCACTCTGGATGACGAACGACCTTCACCGCTATGTTCATCCTTACATCACCTCACAACATCCCACTTTCTCTGTGACATCACAACCTGTAACTCTGTTTGGCGGGCTAACGTACAGCAGGAGAGTGACCGCCATTTTCTAAGAGATGAATAAAATTGCGCTGCCCACGGCTTATAGGAGATAGAACTTTTCACTCAGTGCTGCCAACTGTAGTAAAATTTCCATATGTATAACAGATTTTCGGAAAAATAAGCTCGTAGTATTTCGAAGTCTGGTTGTAAAGCAATGTACAAACTGAAGACCATCGAAGAAGTCCCGAGTAACTGTCAAAAAACTATCATTTTACCATATTATTTTAAAAATAACTTCTGTCAAACGCTCGCCCTCTTTGTCAAAGAATCAAGCTCCTCTGTGTGTTTTCTGTGATGTTTTCAGGTCTAGGATCCGCGTTCTCGTCTTGTCGCCGAATCTTCCCATGGCCTGTCCCACTCTTGGCGTAAGGCCAAGCGAGCTTGGGAGACCTACTGTATTTTCGCTTTACAATCTAAAATAAAAATAACTACTAATGCACATTTGGGTTCGTAGATCACGTGATCGAAGACTCTAAAACAAATTAAAATCAAGATATTTCCTCATATAAGTGGTATCAGTTCGCCTCTGTGGTGTAGCGTTTGGTGTAATTAGCTGCCAACTCCGTAGGCCCGGGTTCAAATCCCGCCTCTGCAACGAAATTTGAAAAGTGGTACGAGGGCTGTACCGAGGTACACTCGGCATCGCGAGGTCAAATGAGTAAAGAGGGGTTTGATTTCCACCTCAGCCATCCTCGATGTGGTTTTCCGTGGTTTCCGACTTCTCCACCAGGAAAATGCCGGGATGGTACCTAACTAAGTCCACATCCGCGTCCTTCCCTCTTCTTTGTCTATCCCTTTCAATCTTCCTAACTCTCAACAACGCCCCTGTTCAGCATAGCTGGTGAGGTCACATTGGTGTAGTGCTTGTCCTTCGACACTGTTGTATCCCCTGACCCATGCTCCACGCTCCAGGACACTTCCCTTGAGGCGGTAGAGGTGGGATTCCTCGCTGAGTCCGAGGGGAAAACCAACCTGGAGAGTAAACAGATTAAGAAAAAGAAAGAAAACACATTTAAGTGGTATCAAAACATATTCACAAAAGTAGTATATTTTGAACATTCCAGCTAACTACATTACACTTATTCTTAGTATTATTCCGAATTAATTTCATTCTGCACTTGATGTGGATTTGGCTCACTTGTAATAATAATAATAATTAGTAGTAGCTCCATCTGTGTATCATTGATAGAATGTGTCCTGCGTGTAGAATAATCTGCTAGAAGTAGACAGTGAGTTGTCTGAAATGAACAAATGCAACACATGCTTTAATAATAATAATAATAATAATAATAATAATAATAATCGTATGGCCTCAGCTACCGTGGACAGACATTTCGATTTGACACCATCTGCCTGTCTGCTCGTCAATTTCGACGTTCTGTTTTACTCTAGGCCCACTAGATGGCAGACAGAGTAAACCGGATCTCTCTTGGGCGTCTATGGCAGAGATTTAATTAATTTTGTCGAGTAAATACCAAATGTATCACCAGAGATCTGTTACATGCTGACGTCGTACGATATGCAGTGTCGAGTGGACTTTTTTCTTCACTTCAAAAATCCGACCACCTCTGCCGGTTTTGAACCCGCTATCTTGGGATCCGGAGGCCAACACTCTACCACGGATCCACAGAGGCTGTCATTCCAGTCTAGCCTCAGATGAACGTCTGTTCTGCTGAATGTGTTCCAGTCTGAAAAGAAGTTGCAAATCTGGAGAAACTGCAGGACTATGTGTTAGAAGTGGTCCAGAAAGGTAGCGACGGCTGGAGAACAGGACAATGCAAACAGTGGGGATGATAGGGAAGGCGACTAAGAACTAAACGTAGAGCAAGAAACGAATGATTAGTACGTAATGAACGAGAACTTAATATGACTGGTTCTTATAACCAATTTGATGTACGTAAACTTAAAAATGTCACATTTACTTATTCCACGTTGCACTTCGGTTTAAAATTTCACTCGAGATTTCCAAAATGTTTCATGTCCTTCAAATATTTAGTTATATAGAACAAATAACTTCATCATCATCATCTGTTTACCCTCCAGGTTCGGTTTTTCTCTCGGACTTAGCGAGGGATCCCACCTCTACCGCTTCAAGGGCAGTGTCCTGGAGCTTCAGACTCTTGGTCGGTGGATACAACTGGGGAGTATGACCAGTATCTCGCCCAGGCGGCCTCACCTGCTATGCGCCTCACCTGCTATGCTGAACAGGGGCCTTGTGGAGGGATGGGAAGATTGGAAGGGATAGGCAAGGAAGAGGGAAGGAAGCGGCCGTGGCCTTAAGTTAGGTACCATCCCGGCATTCGCCTGGAGGAGAAGTGGGAAACCACGGGAAACCACTTCCAGGATGGCTGAGGTGGGAATAGAACCCACCTCTACTCAGTTGACCTCCCGAGGCTGAGAGGACCCCGTTCCAGCCCTCGTACCACTTTTCAAATTTCGTGGCAGAGCCGGGAATCGAACCCGGGCCCCCGGGGGTGGCAGCTAATCACGCTAACCACTACACCACAGAGGCGGACACAAATAACTTCAACTAATTATTAAGCTAATCTGTTACATCTCTGAAAGAAAATTCATTTTTATCATCACTTCAATACAAAAAAGACTAGTGCTTAATTTCACGCTTTACTGAGAAAAATTCTAAATGAAGAAAAATATTCTCATGCCTACAAGGACGTGCTATTCTTCCCGTCAAGCCATGTTAGTTGGAGTTTTCGTACAATATTCTAGGTACTGTAAGTAAGAAATAAACTGTTTTTGGCATGTTCCTCAATTACATGAGTTTGTAAAGTGTACTCTTCTTCAAATGACAGATTCAATTGTTTATGACCTCTTGATGCTATTCACTCAAATAAATGAAAAACACAATTTAGGAGGTGTGTGGCGTGGAGGCAGCTGTAACAAAAGAAAACCTTGGAACAAATTTGAGAGCGCGCGGAAGTGAAGGAATCTCAATGCCATCTCATCGCCTGAAAAGAGCTACACCACCTCGGGATGAGGACACGAAGTTACTTTACCTGTCGAGTCAGGGACAGCGTGTGGCCAGCCTAGAAGCTTTAGCGACCGCAGGCTGAAGTGTGGGAGGTCTCTTAGGAGAGAATTTCAAATTCATCTGTGGCTCTCAGGCACAGTAAACTGTGGTATAGAAGTCCGAAAGAAAAAATTAACACTTCAGTGAAATATAATTTGCCATATTTCACATTAAAACGTACATACTTTCATTATAGGCTGTTATGCTTTTCAATGTCCAGTCTTCGAGCCTCTGTGGCTACATTGCTTTCCATATCCCTTACGTTCAAATCAATAGAAACTAAATGTAACCATCGCCTGCGTCTAATTATCTTACCCTCCAATGTCATTCCCCGTATTATTTAAGCCGACTCATTCTTCTCCATTCAACTCACATGACCCCAGCACCGAAGCCGGTTTATATACATAGTTTATAGTCATTGTTTGTAACATGCTGCCATTGTTCCCATCTATTTATACCAGCAATAATTATCACTATCTTCATGTCCGATATTTACAATTTATGAATAAGATATCCTGATTCCATCCAGCTTGAACTCCTTACAGTAAAATTGATCTAGAAACAGAGCAATGTAAAGATAGTTTCATCTAAGAGCTCCCATATTTTTTGTATATTAACGTTGGTCCTAACTAGGAACTCATTGCATTACCTTCTTTTAAACTTTGAGTTTATCCTAATGTTTAGTCATGTGTTTAGAAAATGATCCTTTTTATATAAAATGTCACTATATCACTTTAAATGCGTTTTTCCGCATTATGAACTTTTTTTACATTTTCTCTCTAATATATAAGCTATGCTCTATGTTAAAATTATTTGCTACGATGATATTCGTTTATATGTAGAGTAGTTAGAACTATCTGTGTCGGTGCGACGTAAAGACACTAGCAAAAAAAAAAAAAAAAAAAAAAAACACTAACCCGAGGAAGACACGAGACACGGGAGAGGTCCGACTCTTCGTACAACGAGGGCATCGGCAATAGGGAGGTTAGGGTCAAGAAGGGCATAAAAGTGAAAGACTCCCTGGGTCTCACAAAACTAATACCGGTACCGCCTGATTTCGAAGAGAAATAGATATGATCAAGGGATATCGGATAGGAAAAATGAAACTGAGGACGCTAGTACATGTAAGTAGAATGTTCTACCTAATCAATCAATCAATCAATCAATCAATCAATCAATCAATCAATCAATCAATCAATCAATCAATACTGATCTGCATTTAGTGCAGTCGCCCAGATGGCAGATTCCCTACCTGTTGTTTTCCTAGCCTTTTCTTAAATCATTTCAAAGAAATTGGAAATTTATTGAACATCTCCCTTGGTATGTTATTCCAATTCCTAACTCCCCTCCCTATAAAAGAATATTTGCCGCAATTTGTCCTCTTAAATTCCAACTTTATCTTCATACTGTGATATTTCCGACTTTTAAAGACACCACTCAGACGTATTCGTCTACTAATGTCATTCCACGCCATATCTCCATTGACAGCTTGGAACATACCACTTAGCAGAGCAGCTCATCTTCTTTCTCCCAAGTCTTCCCGGCCCAAACTTTGCAACTTTTTTTTACACTGCTCTTTTGTCGGATATCACCCAGAACAAATAGAGCTGCTTTTCTTTGGATTTTTTCTAGTTCTTGAATCAAGTAATTCTGGTCAGGATCCCATACACTGGAACCATACTCTAGTTGGGGTATTACCAGAGGCTTATATGCCCCTTCCGTTATATCCTTACTACAACTCCTAAATACCCCCATAACCCTGTGCAGATATCTGTACCCTCTATGCACAATCCCATTTATGTGAGTACCCCAATGAAGATCTTTCCTTGTATTAACACCTAGATACTTGCAATGATCCCCTAAAGGAACTTTCACCTCATCAACGCAGTAATTTAAACTGAGAGGGCTTTTCCTATTTGTGAAACTCACAACTCGGCTTTTAACCCCGTTTATCATCATACCACTGCCTGCTGTCACAACATTATCGAGGTCATGTTGCAGTTGCTCACAATCTTCTAAGTTATTTATACTCTATAAAGAATAACATCATCTGCAAAAAGCCTTACCTCTGATTCCACTTCTTTACTATATCATGTATATATATAAGACAACATAAAGATCCAATAATACTGCCTTGAGGAATTCCCCTCTTGATTATTACAGGGTCAGACAAAGCTTCGATTTAGAAGGAATGAGAATTAATTTTTCATTTACAATTACCAAAATTGAAACACACAATTTAATTACTCGTATTAGAATGTTTAATTAATTTTTCGACACATTTTAGGCCTTCTCTGTGTGTTGTATGAGAATTCTATGTTTTTTTCTGTCGCAGGAATATTGCCATCATCAGCACTGTCTTTTCCTCTCTCCTTAGTGGAAGTTCTTCCAGATTTGAGGACAACTTTTCATGAATTATGAAAGAAAATTATCTATAGCTACTGTTACAGCCGCCAATTTACCCAGATGAAAATTGCATATAAGATTGCCAAATTGTGGTCAACATACAAGTGACACAGGCAGTTAATTCAAGTACACAAACAAGAGGGAAATTTGCGTAGGTTTCCATAAGAAATGTAGACAGTTAAGACGAGTACTCTGTTACAGAAGTGGTCAACTTTACAGGTTTTACTGTATTATTGTTAACTATCATCATCGTTATCAACATCATAGAAAATATTCAGCTCACGATTTGCTACTTCGGCACCAAGTTTGAGTTTTAATAACCGAACAAAAAACATTCTTGTTTCAGATGATGGTATCTCCAGGGAGGAGAGAACTATCGTACGCGCTATGTTCTCCACACTCCCGCCCTTTGTGCCTATCTCCAGCAGGACGAACAACAGTCGATGTCTCCAGCACAGTGAGCGCTTCCTCAACGAGCTGGAGCAGCTATCAGTGTGGGCGCTCGTCAGTAAGTACTCTGCATACTTTTTCTACAGAGTAAGTTATTAAATCGTGTTAACTTGCTGTCCTACCAAATGCTTTATATTGTGTGTATTCGTATGGAAAATAAGTAAACAATATTCATTTGATTAATGTAGAGAAATATGGTTCCAACTTTAACATTCACTTTCTATAAACTCAATACAATCTGATTATACCCGTTTTTCTTCAAATACTACTGGTTTCTGTATGAAATGAAGCAATCTCCCTCTAAAGAGCTTTTCACTGTATGTAACTGTAACCAATTTTCCTTGATGCTTACCACTTTCATCTCAGGCACGTGTTAACTCGGATTTCAAATGCCGCGCTCTCTAGCAGCCTCGATTTTAGTCTAACGCCGTAGTAATGTAGTTTAACACGAAGTAATACGCAGTAGAGTGATTAAACTCGTTGACTGGTGCCTCGAGTGTAGGCCGCCAGCAGAAACACTGAGTCTTGCATGTTGCCACACAACACTCACTTACACAGAACCACATCCGCCCTTAAAATAGTCACCGTTGGCTGCTATGCACGTCTGCCAACGTTCGTATAAGTGCTAAAAACTCCGGTGAATGTTATTGGCAGAATGATTCCGTACGACTTCTCTTGTGGTAGTAATGATTTCCTCGGCCGAATGAAATCTACGTCCACGCGGCTTTGCTTTCAATCTGGGAAGGAGAAAGAAATAGCATGGTGCGAGATCAGGTGAATACGGAGGGTGTGCCGAAACGGTGACCACTTCTTCCTACGCCGCAGCTCAGGGCGCTTACGACGAATTGGGTCGCGAGAACGGCGAAGGATCTCCGTGTACAAGGTCTTGTTGACGGTTTTTTTTTTTCGTAGTGGCGATGATGAAGATTTCCAGGTGGCCGATTGTCACTTCAGTTGTGGATCGTAAAGAAAACACCATGTTTCGTCTCATCGTCAGCAATAGTGATCAGTTAACCGCAAATGGTCATGCGATCGTCACGTTGGTCTTACATCAAGACATGTTGGGTAACACGCGACATGTTCAGGTCAACAGACAGAATTTTCTGGCACGTACCATGGCTGATCCCTACAGATGCTGCGAGATCGTCTATCGATTAGGAGCGGTTGTCACGCACCAGCATACCAACATCTTCGATTTTGAGTTCATCTCGCACCGTTTGTGGCCGACCGGTACCCTCACCATCCCCCAGACTGTCCCTCCACTGTGCAAAACGTTTGTGCCACGTAAACACAGCATTGGGACCCATTGCATTGTTACCGTATACTCCCTTCATCATCTGGAACGTTTCATTAGCGGATTTGTCAAATTTTTGGGCAGAACTTTACGTTTCGCTGTTGCTCAAGTTTCGTCGCACAAATTCAACGTCCGTTCATAAAAGAGACTGTACTTCTGCTGACACTGTATACACACAACTGGGACGAGAGAACGACTCACACTGCACCATTCTGTGGTGCAAGCTGTCTGCTGCAGTGCACCACAAGACCACAACAACAGCATACACCCAGTACACGAACTTATTGACTCTACTATGTATAATACGAACGAGAGTTGTGAAGACCACAGTCAGTTCAGTGTATCGATCTCATCTCTTCCACGTTCCCATACCCAATTATCATTAACCACTAACACGCATTATCTTCGGTAAGTCAGTCATTACCGGGCGACAGTTGGCCGCTGTTAGCGGTGAGAGAAGGTTGTCTGCTCTGCATTCTCCTGCTAGTCGCTCGTGTCACAACAGTGTGCTTGTTAAGAAAACTACGAGTTTGTTTCGAGTTCTACTTGTGTGAATTCGTTTAATTGTGTTTTCACTGAAACAGTGAAAAGATAAGTAATATCATGGCAACAAAATTTGTAAGGAGGAATACTCTGAAATGCATATTTGAACGTGAGAATAAGCCTTCGGCGTGGGATGTACATAATTGGATCCAGTCACTGCTGAAACTCTCATCAGATCAAATCGACATGATCCAGCTGGACAATCTGGAAACCGCAGCATATATTAAGGTAATTTCAACAGTGATTTACGAACGTTTGATATGTCACTATTCAGGGATTCAGAAAATAATGTTAAGTGATGGTCGTATAGGAAAAGTTACTGTGATGCCAGCCGACAGGGTTCAAAAGAATGTTCGAATACTAAATGTTCCCCCGGAAGTGCCTATAGAGTCCATTTCATTAGTATTAAGTAAATACGGGAAAGTGGTAGAACACAGGGACGAGGAGTGGTCACAGCAATACCCCTTCAATGGAGTTAAAAGACCCAATACCTTCCTTCTTATATATTGAAGGCTTTCGTGCACAGGTTATTTATGACGGCCAAACTAGAACATGCCTTGCTTGTAATTCGCCCAGTCACTTGAAACCAGACTGTCCGCTTCGCCAGAATCGCTTGGCAGAGCGAAGAAATGTAAACAATGACACACTCACACCTGTTAACTCCTCCGTCAGTGAACTAGACCCCACTATACCAGTTTCCCCATCGCTAAGCGAGCCACACAACAACGCCAGTAAACAAGCACCGTGGGCAGATATACACAATGAGGAAAACACAGCACACAACCCGGCTATTGATAGGAATGAATTTCCTTCGGTCACGGAGAGTCAGAATAAACGTATGAAGACTGAGCTGGAACATAGCATTTCCAAATCCCTACCTCCTGAAATCCATGAACACATTAATGCAACTAAAGACGTGCCTTCCATATCCTTGGCCACAGTGAACTCCACGCCTGCCCAGGAGTCTGTGAATTACCTGATAGATACTCCAAGTACCCCTTTAATTCTGGATCTTAGCCAGACCACGAACAACGCATCTCTTCCCTCTAGGATGGAAACCGAAATTATGGGCAGTGCAGATACACCCGATCGGGACTTACTAGATACCGAAATGGCAGAGGAAGGTGTGGAAACTGAAGCGTGTATTGGCGAAGAGAAGCAAAGTAAGATGTCTTCACCTCGAATGAGAAACATAAATAAAACACACAGTACGTCATCCACGGCGGCCAAAAGCTTGAAGGACAGTCAACCATCACATACTTCCTTAAGCTTTAGGGACCCACGTCTACATACAAGAAAGAAGAGTGCCGAGCGGAAAGGGTCTAATTCTAAAGCGTCTGTACCTAACTGACTGCACCAACCACTACCTGTCGTATCTATAAATAACCGTCTACTTAAACATGAATACAGCTTCTTGGCATTTTGCTTTCCCTCTCTGTCTTGTTATGGTGAATCTTCTTACAACTTACGCCACCCTTAATATTAATGGAGCAAGGAGTGTTACAACTCAAGCGCTGCTTAGTCGGTTCGTGAAGGAATATGATATTGACATCTTATTCCTCCAGGAAGTTAATGAGACAAACTTCCATTTCTTATATAACTATGACTATATAACGAACGTAGGTGATAACTTCCGAGGAACTGCAATAGTATACAGGAAAGGAATTCAGCTCACTGATGTCATCCTGGACCCTACGGGAAGGTTTCTGTCTGCCACCTATAATAACACACGATTGATAAACGTATATAGCCCATCCGGGTCACAGTACAAACAGGACCGAAACCTATTATTTACAAATGAAATAGTGCCCCATTTAGTGACACCTGGTCCAATTATTCTAGTAGGTGATTTCAACTGCACTCTTCACCCACGAGACCAAACAGGTACTTTTAACTTTTGTCCAGGCCTTCAGACACTAATACAGTCTATGCAGCTCAAGGATGTGTGGCAGCAGCTACACGGCTCACATGTCGAATTTACATTTTGCCGTGGGGAGTCGAAATCCAGGATAGATAGGATGTACGTATCGAAGGCGCAAGTACAGGTCCTCGATAGCTGTAAGGTGATTCCCGTCGCCTTTAGCGATCACCACAGCGTTCTAGTTATGATGAAGACAACAAGGAGTGACAGATGCATCGTGGGGAAAGGAATATGGAAGATGAATAGGTCTGTTTTCAACAATACTGAGGATGTCCAACGTTTCATGGATTGTTATCATCAATGCAAATTAGCGCAAAATCGCTATAGTAGCGTGATGGACTGGTGGACATATAAACTTAAACCTGCCATTAGAGCTCTCGGACGGACAATAGCGTATGAGCACAACCAGGATACAAGTAGGAAAATTGAATTCTATGACAGAGTTATGTTTGATCTGCATCACAAGGAACAGCAAGGCCAAAATGTCTCTTCTGCATTAAATTCTATTAAGAGAATTATTTTAGGTATTAAAGAAAGCAGCCTAGAACAACTCCATCAGCACGTAAAAGGCACTTCCCTCATCGAAAGAGAGAAAATCTCTCTCTACCACATTGCCAAAATTAGACGGTCAGCCAATAAGCAATTTATTAATCGATGGGATAATGGTAAAGGGACAATATTTACTACAAAGGAACAGCTCCTTGCAGAAAGTGAGAGATATTTCCGTGAAATGTTTGCAGAAGACAGCATCTCAGAGTTCGATATTGACAGATATCTTCATCAACTCCAGAGTCATCTAGAAGGAGATGATATCGCACATCTTACTAATAATATTTCCGAAGAAGAAGTGAAGCGCGCGTTAGACCATACTGCATCAAATAAGACGCCAGGCCATGATGGGATCCCGTATGAATGGTATAAGAAATTTTGGAACATTATTGGTAACGACCTGACACAAGTTATTAATTATGCCTTCAGTCACAACATAAGTGATTCATTTGCAGAGGGAATTATCATCCTAATTCCCAAACTCTCCAGTTGCACGTATATCAGTGACTATAGACCTATTACAATATTAAACACCGACTATAAACTACTAGCCAAGATTTTAGCGAACAGAATCAGAACTATCCTCCCTTCATTAATTACTAATGGACAGGTTTGCACTATACCTGGAAAAAACATCTTCCATAATCTCCTGGCAATACGTGATGTCATCATATATCATTCAGTGTGTGACACTGCTTCAGGAGCTCTGGCTAGCATTGACCTCAGCAAAGCCTTCGATAGGATAACACATTCTTATCTTTGGAAAGTTCTACGAAAGTTTCGATTTCCAAACCGTATCATAGAAACAATACAGCGCATATACCACAAGGCATCCTCCCGAGTTATGATAAATGGATTTCTCTCAGCAAAATTTTCGATACACAAATCAATTAGACAAGGATGCCCATTATCAATGGCACTTTTTGTTTTAGCAATAGAACCCCTGATTCAAAGTTTGAAAAATTCTTTAACCGGATTAAGTATTAACAACGAATGCTTCACAGTACGCGCATACGCGGATGACATTACCCTACTGTTGACCAGTGACGAAGATGCTAATCATGCGCAAGAGCCTCTCGAGGCCTTCTGTACGGTGTCTGGGGCACAAGTGAATTATAGCAAATCCTCATTATTGCTGTTAGGTTCAAATGCCAATCGACAAGTATTTGCCAGCTCCCGGATTCCAATTGTTAACCACTGCAAGATATTGGGCATTACCTTCAGTAACGATATTTCGGAGACGATAGAGTCTAATTGGACTTCTGCTCTAAACACCCTACGCTTTCAGCTAAAGGAGGAACTTTCAAGACGACTCAACATTTTCCAAAAAGTTTGGCATATAAATATCTTTGCGCTGTCGAAGCTCTGGTACCTTGCCCAAATTCTTCCCGCCTCACATGTCATTTGCCAACGTGTTGAAATGGCAATTGGATTTTATCTATGGAAAGGATACAGATACAGAATAAGAAGAGATCAACTTCATCTTACTGAAAAGGATGGTGGCTTGCGCCTAATTGCAGTCGAAAAGAAATGCGCGGCACTCTTTTTGTCTCATATCATTAGAGCATTGTACTCAAGAGGAGATGTATTTGACAGTGCAGTGCTCAATTTGTGTGTAACAACAAACCTGCAACAACAAGATCCCTTTAGAAGCTGCTTCCGGAACGCTCTCTCCATTCTACAGCAACTTCCAGAAACAGAAATTACAGCTGGAAAGTTGGATAAAGCTAAGAATATATACAACTTCCGATTGAAGCAATCTAAATGTATTCCACTCGTACAACAGAAATACCCACATCGTGACTGGAAGCAGATCTGGGAAAATATTTGGAACAAATGGATCCCGATTGAATGGAGGGTATCGCTCTACATATACACAAATGAAATCATCCCGACGGGTGAGAAATTGAAACGGCATGGACAAGTATCTGATGATAAATGCCTGGTATGTCATCAGACGGACAGTCTCGTGCATCGAATTACCACATGCGGCAATGCGGCACTAGTTTGGAGATGGACACTGAACGCTATCTACAGGATATCAGGGACAACAACAACCAGTGACAGAGTGAGAGAGATGCTGAATCTGGAACTAAATCACGCACAGAACGAGAGTAGAAACGCTTGCATATGGATAATAGCCGGAGCCATTCACTACAACATCAAGGCGTACGCTCAGCATACAAGTGTGACTTTACCAGGATTTCTGGATCATCTCAGGAAAGAACGATGGAAGATGGTCAGACAGAAGTGTCTTCAAGAAGCTTTTGGATCACATCTTTTTAAATTCTGAGTGCTTCCTGTTATGTCCTTGTGTAATATCTGCCAATTTTAGGTTAACTGCAGGGTGTTTTGTGGTGATAAAACTGTGTACTGTTCAAGGATTTGGATAATGAATGACAGGCATAATTAAGTTTGCTCCTAGTGTGCAAAAGGAAAAAAAGTTTTTGTGTGGGTTTTTTTTCTGCTGTGAACGACTTGATGTTCTCCTGTCTTAAATTTTAATTTATTTGTTTAGATGCAACTTATCAACGTTCTGTTTGCCGAATTAACCTAAGTTTGTTTTAATATTTTTGTTTTAAAAACAATAAGAAGTTTGTGTATCTCGTTTAGTATAAAAAAAAGAAAAAAAAATATTAAAGTGGTTTTGTTACGTGATAAAAAAAACAACAACAAAAAAAAAAATAACAACAGTCGATGTCTCCAGCACAGTGAGCGCTTCCTCAACGAGCTGGAGCAGCTATCAGTGTGGGCGCTCGTCAGTAAGTACTCTGCATACTTTTTCTACAGAGTAAGTTATTAAATCGTGTTAACTTGCTGTCCTACCAAATGCTTTATATTGTGTGTATTCGTATGGAAAATAAGTAAACAATATTCATTTGATTAATGTAGAGAAATATGGTTCCAACTTTAACATTCACTTTCTATAAACTCAATACAATCTGATTATACCCGTTTTTCTTCAAATACTACTGGTTTCTGTATGAAATGAAGCAATCTCCCTCTAAAGAGCTTTTCACTGTATGTAACTGTAACCAATTTTCCTTGATGCTTACCACTTTCATCTCAGGCACGTGTTAACTCGGATTTCAAATGCCGCGCTCTCTAGCAGCCTCGATTTTAGTCTAACGCCGTAGTAATGTAGTTTAACACGAAGTAATACGCAGTAGAGTGATTAAACTCGTTGACTGGTGCCTCGAGTGTAGGCCGCCAGCAGAAACACTGAGTCTTGCATGTTGCCACACAACACTCACTTACACAGAACCACATCCGCGCTTAAAATAGTCACCGTTGGCTGCTATGCACGTCTGCCAACGTTCGTATAAGTGCTAAAAACTCCGGTGAATGTTATTGGCAGAATGATTCCGTACGACTTCTCTTGTGGTAGTAATGATTTCCTCGGCCGAATGAAATCTACGTCCACGCAGCTTTGCTTTCAATCTGGGAAGGAGAAAGAAATAGCATGGTGCGAGATCAGGTGAATACGGAGGGTGTGCCGAAACGGTGACCACTTCTTCCTACGCCGCAGCTCAGGGCGCTTACGACGAATTGGGTCGCGAGAACGGCGAAGGATCTCCGTGTACAAGGTCTTGTTGACGGTTTTTTTTTTCGTAGTGGCGATGATGAAGATTTCCAGGTGGCCGATTGTCACTTCAGTTGTGGATCGTAAAGAAAACACCATGTTTCGTCTCATCGTCAGCAATAGTGATCAGTTAACCGCAAATGGTCATGCGATCGTCACGTTGGTCTTACATCAAGACATGTTGGGTAACACGCGACATGTTCAGGTCAACAGACAGAATTTTCTGGCACGTACCATGGCTGATCCCTACAGATGCTGCGAGATCGTCTATCGATTAGGAGCGGTTGTCACGCACCAGCATACCAACATCTTCGATTTTGAGTTCATCTCGCACCGTTTGTGGCCGACCGGTACCCTCACCATCCCCCAGACTGTCCCTCCACTGTGCAAAACGTTTGTGCCACGTAAACACAGCATTGGGACCCATTGCATTGTTACCGTATACTCCCTTCATCATCTGGAACGTTTCATTAGCGGATTTGTCAAATTTTTGGGCAGAACTTTACGTTTCGCTGTTGCTCAAGTTTCGTCGCACAAATTCAACGTCCGTTCATAAAAGAGACTGTACTTCTGCTGACACTGTATACACACAACTGGGACGAGAGAACGACTCACACTGCACCATTCTGTGGTGCAAGCTGTCTGCTGCAGTGCACCACAAGACCACAACAACAGCATACACCCAGTACACGAACTTATTGACTCTACTATGTATAATACGAACGAGAGTTGTGAAGACCACAGTCAGTTCAGTGTATCGATCTCATCTCTTCCACGTTCCCATACCCAATTATCATTAACCACTAACACGCATTATCTTCGGTAAGTCAGTCATTACCGGGCGAGTTGGCCGTGCGCTCTGAGGCGTGCGGCCGTGAGCTTACATCCGAGAGATAGTGGGTTAGAATCACACTGTCGGTAGCCCCGAAGTTGGTTTTCGGTGGTTTCCCGTTTTCACATCAGGCAAATGCTGGGGCTGTACCTTAATTAAGGCCACAGCCGCTTCCTTGCAACTCCTAGGTCTTTCCTATCCCATCGTCGCCATAAGACCTATCTGTGTTCGTGCGACGTAAAACCAATAGCAAAAAAATCAGTCATTTCTACTGTTAAGCAGCTGATATTTGCGGTGATTGATTAGTTGTGATTGTGATAAACTCATTTTTTCGACAATTCTGTGCCTCGTGTTTCATTTTGACAACTGCGTTCTGTCATCCAACATGGATGTTTCATGAAATGATGATGAACATGACTTTCATGAGGATAGTAAAGATGAGTTTGTAGTTAATACATCTGTGGAAGTATATTTCACATTTATCACTTCCCGGTAAAGTATCCAAGAGACAAGTATTGTTAAGTTATTGCTCAGTGACGTTGTAACTACTTGTACATAAAGCAATTTAAGAGCCTACTATTGGTTCCCGTGTGTCTCACCAGATGTACAAATCGTAATGAGTTTTAAGAGTAGTTTAATGATAAATGTATATTACTAATAGAATAAACCATGTTACATAATAATATTAATAAACAGATGAACCTTGTGCCCCACATTCTTCAAATTAAAGGGCCAAATATTCAATAATATATGGATATGCATTACTTTTTACTTATACTATATTTTCAATATGTAAAAAAAGAAACGATGTTGACGAAAAGTTAATCAGGAAAGAGGCTTAAGTAAACAGAAGAGGACAACAAGTGTTGCATACAAATTTGGATGGCGAATTAGGTTCCGTTGAAGGCTGGTAAGGGAAAAAGCCCACGAGGACATTTGTTTTGTTTTACCTCTTTGAGTATATATGCTTGACGGATTGTGCTCAAATTTGTCAAACATACAACTGCAACCTTCGCATAACATATAGGTTACTTACTATTACAGTATATCTTAAGTCGAACCTGCAGAGAAATAAAATGTGAAGTAAATCATAGGAATATGTACGCCTGGGGCTGTTAAAAGTAAATACCTGTATAAACAGTTAGTCCTATTAAATAATGGAATCAGCGAGTGTCATTAAAATTCTGATTCCTATAAAAACATTTGTAACCATTTTCATCGCAATTCTAAAAGTATTCCAGAAAAATATGTTTTTCTTTTTTTTAATACCACACTATCTCTTAAGCGGACCATGCAGCGAAAGGAAATGTAAAGAAAGTCACAGGAAAACGTACTTATGGGGCTCTTAAAAGTGAATCATTTCTAAATAGTTAGTCGAATTGAACATTGGAACAAAGAAGATTAACTTAACATTCGATTTCTCAGAAAGAAGTTTATATTAATTATATTCGTAACTCTAATAATTTCCTAGAAAATAATGTTTCGGTGTTTCAGCGCACAATTTGGGGGATTGGAGTATGATATAATTACTTTGAACGAATAAAATAAGTCACAAAATCGTGCTAGCTCTACCATTTAATTCGAGAAATGTTACACATATCCGTGTGTGGTTCACGGTGCCTACTCACCCTCTTGCCTTTTCTTTACTTTTCGCAGTGACAAAGTACAAACCGTACGCAACTGACTCCGCCTCAATTTGAGAACAGTACACTAGCGCCGCGTGTGAGTCTATCTTATTTTGAAAGTCTTTGATTGGAAGGGAACATAAATACATTAAACAAATGATGAAAAAGACCCACACTCGGTTAGCTATCATGGCATGGAGATTCACTGCAAGATACTACACTAATAAAACAGAGATCGTTTTAACTTTCTCTCAGTCACAGACTTTTTTATTTTTAACATTCCCAAACTTGTTACAACAAATTTTAGCGATATGTATGGGAATCGTTTTACAAAATATTAATACGTAGGCTAAATATTCCATATATATTTCAATAATAAAATATTAATACTAATCATTGATACTTTTCCTTTGAATTTGCACTTACGCAGGTACATACTAAAGAACCACTTTGTTGCGATAAAATTGCTGTCAAGATGGTTTTCTGTCCATTGGAAGATCCTTTAAGACTTTCGGAAAACCACAGACATTCTTTCTGACGATTTAAAACGGGAGGTGGAGAGTGAGAGCCTGCCATTGTAATGAAATCTGCCCAACTCCATTGTAAGTGGCAATAGCCAAGGGGGCCTGCGATTACGACGAAAATTCCCTAACCCGGTTTTCACATGAAAAACTATGCATGACGACCACATCTTCGTGTTTCTGGGGTAATGCTAGGAATATGGGATTTTATAAAAGTCTTACAACGTGTACACTATTCACCTAGAATTCGGTATACAATATAGAATTCCATAGCGAAGCATGAGTACATCAGTTAGTAAAAAATTGTTTTGGTTCTTGTTTGAAAGACGTTCCGCTGTGCAATGGTACCGGCTGGATCCAGTGTGAATTTTTCTGTAACTGATTTCATGAAAACTGTTGATTTAGACAAGTATTCGTGTGCAAAAAAGTAATGCAGCAATTCTTTGTAGATAAGATCCAATAGTGTCAGGAATATGCTCATTACGTCGAAGGGCATGGTTGTCAATATGGTGTGATAAAGAACTGGTACTTCATTTCGTAATATAATTTATGCTGGACGATGCCGAACTATAATATACCAGAAAACTGAATCCTAATGAGGCTCATTATAATTCAAATTTCATTGTGATATAGGCTCTCCACCAATCAGAGTTCATATTTTCATTATGATACAACTGTTTGACCAATTAGTAAGGATAGCATCGCACCTGCGCTCAACGCACTAGCTTCTCACTTGTTTCCAAAATCAAACATGTCGGACATATTAACATCAGTGCACCTTCTACCTCCAATATTCCATAACTACACATCACATTCCCACAAATTCACTTCACCAACTGTACAATAAACAATTTGTATTTGAAATAAAGCTAAGTTATGACAACCTTCTATCAAAGCTTTCAAAACATATTACATTGTCAAGGTCTCTGATTCGCTCACGGAAAATCAACAACCCAGCGCATGCGCTCTGCACTTTGTTCAGTAAACTCAACTGTCAAGCGACATCTCGACAGAAATTTATGAATATTAAAAAATAGACTTATAATTATCGTCGAGCATAAACAGTCGTATGCAACGCGCCTATAATGGTAATTAAGTCACTCGTATGGAAATTATAAAACTCGCTTCGCTTGTTTTATGAACGTACTCGTGTCTTAATTATTGCCATTATAGTTTTGTTGCATAATGCACTATTGTATTTTTACCTTGCTTATACGTTCATTTCATAAAATATATGTTTTTGTTATAAAATAATAATATCTCGATATTACCAGTCCCCTACCAGTTCTTTTTCTTTACGTCGCACCGACACAGATATGTCTTATGGCGACGATGGGATAGGAAACGCCTAGGAGTGGAAGGAAGCGGCCGTGGCCTTAATTAAGGTACAGCCCCGGCATTTGCCTGGTGTGAAAATGGAAAATCACGGAAAACCATCTTCAGGGCTGCCGACAGTGGAGCTCGAACCCACTATCTCCCGATTACTGGATACTGGCCGCACTTAAGCGACTGCAGCTATCGAGCTCGGTACCATGTTATTACTGAACATATCACGATATTGCACAGTACTGTCGTCTTAAAAATGTTGTTTAAGTCGTCGTTGATCTTTATACATCAAATAAGGTGTGATCATTGCAATTTGTGTACTTTATACTAGAGTGCCTTCTGTACTTTGCAGTTGGTTCATTCTTTAGTATTATAATAACACCAACGAACCAAATATATGCCACGATATTACCAACACTTGCCATAAGTGTCAAGGTCAAGTGTTTTTCGTCGACTTGCTTAACATTTCATGCGCTTCGTTTGAGTTATCGGTATAATATACGGCCTAGATTTTAAGCCAAGAATGTACCTTTCCTTTTATTTATTTTTTTGGCTTGTGGCTTTACGTCACACCGGCATAAATAGGTCTTATGGCAACGATGGGATAGGAAAGGCCTTGGAGTTGGAAGGATGCGGCCGTGGCCTTAATTAAGATACAACCTGGTGTGAAAATTGGAAACCACGGTAAAACATCTTCAGGGCTGCCGACAGTGGGATTCGAACCCACTATCTCCCGGGTGCAAGCTCACAGCCGCGCGCCTCTCACCGCACGGCCAACTCAACTAAATATGTAGCAAATGTCATTGAAATATCTTGACCCGTTTCCAAGTTACGACGGAACAAATCTAAAAGCAAACATGGTATTCATAGTTCTATTATGTTTTCAGCCATTGCGAAAACATCCAGAAAAACCTGCCATCGGACTTGCATAACAGTATATAAAACTTGAGAGCGAGACCGCTAATATACACTTAATCCTTATTTTCAACATACATATGTTATTGGGGAGATAACCCTCGCTTATTGCGAAAATGTATGGGAAACAGACAAAAGAAAATAAGAATACAACAGTTTTGGCTGAGTAGCATGATAGGCCCAGGATCTTAGTGTTCAAAAAGGAGTCATAAATAAAAGTACTTCCGCATGTTTGGTGATGTAATACTCCTCTACTTCATCCTGATGAAAATATTCCTACGAGGTTTCTCCCAGAGAAAAAAAAAGAAGCATGATATCAATGTCGTAAATAACGTCGTTCTATTTCAGCAAAAAAAAAAAGACATGAACATTGAATTAGGGAAGATATGTTTCACGAAAGAAAGTACTCGCATGTCTCTGTGCGGAAGTGTTTAGAGAACAATGTAGGCTACACATGTGTGATGACACTCTTTTAAGGTGAGAAAAAAGCTTTGTTTTCCCACAATGTCAAGTTTCTCTGGCTTCGCCATGCTCGTGAACTTTCTTCTTCATCAGCCTTGAATGTTACAAACTCTCAGAGTCAAGAGACGCAAAATTACAATTTTTTATGGAGAGATTCACATTACATCCAGCAAGGATTATCGGGTGTGTAATCAGACTTCACTTTCTCTACCAACGCCGTATCAGTGTGTGAAAGCAGGAAGCAACTGCCATTGATTTGCTTGGTTCCGAATATTGTTGGAGAGGTCTTAATTGGATGCCGTTATGCATCACTAGACCAAGCGCCAAAAGTTGGTTGCGAGATAATCGCGTTTAAATTTGGTTCTATGTGAAAATTCGAGCGAACATAATTTTGCTAAATATGGTATTACTGGTGTTATAGGATAATAGATTGTACCTTCTCACCAAATTTCAACATTTTTGTACTCGCACTATATAGATTTCCTTGAAGAAATGGCGCTTAGTCTACTGATGCAATTTAAGGTTTTTCTCAAATGCGAATAATGTATCACGATGCTACACCAATAACCCCTAATTGTTGAGTATCTACTGAGTAAATCATCAAAAAATATAACGTGGCGGCAGCCATGATTAAAAACTGAATCTCCTACTGTCTGGAAAGGCCCGGTAATTGCTTGATCCACTACGACTCGCGCCACAACTCCGGTACATTATTTAAGTTTTAGATGGAGAAATTCTAGAAGGGAAGCTATTCTCTAAAGTCGTTGCTATAATGACTTACTGATTTGAGGAATTTCAACTTACCTGAGTCAAATACAAATGGTAAGGCATGAGCCATTGTAGTCTATACAATTTTCGAATGGATTTTCTTTCGCGATAGGCCTATAATATTCTGAGAGTACAGTATTGACGTGATTTTTTTAAGCCTATGGGGAAGTTTTGTTCTGCTTGAGACAGAAAATGCGATTAAAGATATTTTCTCCCATAAATACACACTGGACAGGTAATAAGACTGTTGCTCTCAGTTCATTCAATCTCGAAATCAGTACTTGATACATTGCTGAACTTCGTCACTTGATAAACCACTCAATGTATTACCACGTAAAAATGTCAGCACTATCGAAAACCCGGGCACCCTCGCTGTCATCCGCGCGCAATGTGAGGAATGTGGCGCTTGGTCTATTGATGCAATTTACATTTTTACTGATTCCCGCTTTGTCGCTTAGGTTTTCTGTTTACTAACAATTAACGGCCTCTTGTAATGCAGTGGGGAATTTTTTATAAATTGTTCAAGCCTTCCTCTACAAGATGGCGCTAAAATCTCAATTTTCGTGAAATGGCGCTTAGTCTACTGATGCATAACGGCATCCAATTATAAGGTGATATTGGGAATTAGGTTTCATGCTCCGCACTTTCTGCTTCTCATAAGTATAGTACATCAAATGTTTGAGAATTTAACAAGAGCTGAATGAATCTGGCGTAAAAATAAATGAAGACTCATTGAATAAACAGGCAATAAATACACAGAAACTTGTAAAAGTTAAGGTTGCAGATTTGGTCCTGAATAAGTCCTGTAGTATTTGAACCTGCCACGCCAGTTTGTGTCATTATATCTACTGACAGGTAAAACAACCCGTAAATGACAAAATGTCCGTCACCTCGGTGTCTATAAAAGTAGTGGTGGGGCGTAAAAGAAAAAGAAAACGGTATAATTATACAACAGGAGGAAAATGGAGGAATGAGGGATGAACCCGTTAAACAACTCTCCAAGTCAGGAAATACCTCTGTAGAAGAGCGAAATAAAGATAAAGCTTAAGGAATTTGCTGGTGAGTCTGAGGTAGGTTGTGTTCATGTAGTCTATAGATGGTTACGCCCGGCTATTTGAATGGACAGAATGGTGGCCTTCGATTCCCGGCCAGGTCGGGAATTTTAAACTTAACATGGTTAATTCTCTTGGTTCAGAGATAGGGTGTTTGTGCTGACCCCAACATTATTATTATTATTATTATTATTATTATTATTATTATTATTATTATTATTATTATTATTATTATTATTATTATTATTATTATTATTATTATCGCCAACGGCCGTAGCCGTGTTGAAACACCGGATCCCGTGAGATCTCCTAAGTTAAGCAACATTGGGCGTGGTCAGGAGATGGATGGGTTACCACGCGCTGTTGGTGGGGGGTAAGGGAATGGAGGAGCGGAAAGGAACTGGCCACTCTACCGTACGTAAACTCCGGCTCAGGAAACACCTCTACGGAGGTTCGGACCTGCCTTCGGGCAGAATAACCCTTACCTTATTATTATTATTATTATTATTATTATTATTATTATTATTATTGTAGTCGAGTAGAAAACATACATATGTACAGTTAGCATACGAGTCATTTTGAAGTGCACAAAAAATAACATGTGAAATCATATTACACATGCCCAGTATTTTGCAATGTCCAATGCACTCTGAGTAGCTTCTAGAAGATCATCCTCTGTGCAACATGTTGGCCACAGAGGGCATTGCAGCATGTGGCTCGTGGTTTGTTCTTGTCCACATTAATTAATAATGCTACGTTTCACTAACTATTTCTACGGTTTTCGGAGATACCACGGTGCCGGAATTTTGTCTTAATGGAGATTTTTTACGTGCCAGTAAATCGAAGGACACGGAGCTGATGTATTTAAGCATCTTCATACGCCACCGTACTGAGCTAGGATCGAATCTGCCAACTTGGGCTCGGAAAGCCAGTGCCTTAACCATCCGAGCGTACAACAAAATACATGACCCTTCCAGATGCAGATCTCAATTTATCGTGTCATGAGTAAGGCGAATAAATAATAATAATAATAATAATAATAATAATAATAATAATAATAATAATAATAATAATAATAATAATACCTTCCTCCATGGTGCTACAGGTTTGATGAGCCTTTTCCAACAAAGCTACCACTGCTCAGCCCAAAGGTTACGCGTGACTCGTAGTAAGCACGATGAATCCTACTGGCTACACAGATCTGGGCCGCTATCTCACCATCCGATAGCTTCTCAGTTATTCTAACGAAGGCTAAGTGTACCTCGAGCCAGTCCATAGATTCAGGTAAAAATCTGTGACTTGGCCGGGAATCAAATCCAGTGCCTCTTTGTAAGAGGCAGGATCGCTACCCCTAGACCATGGGACCGGCAATAATAATAATAATAATAATAATAATAATAATAATAATAATAATAATAATAATAATAATAATAATAATAATAATAATAATAATGAATCCCCGACACAAAAATGTACTTGCAAAAAACTGAATCTTTGGAATAGTTGTTTAACGTCGTTTCGAACACCTACGGAGTTGTCCGGCTCCATGGTTGAATGGTTAGCATGCTGGCCTTTGGTTACAGGGGTCCCGGGTTAGATTCCCGGCAGACTCGGGAATTTTAACCATAATTGGTTAAATTCGCCGACGCGGGGGCTGGGTGTATGTGTCGTCTTCATCACTATTTCATACTCATCACGACGCGCAGGTCGCCTACGGGAGAGCCGAACATGTTCTCGGACACTCCCAGCACCAAAAGCCATACGCCATTTCACTTTACTACGGCGCTCATAATAATAATTTGCTTAAATCAACAAACACGACCACTTTGTTAACCAATATCGGTCTTGCTTTTTTTTTCTTTTTTGCTATTTGTTAGGTCTTGACATACGCCGGGATGTTGAGGGAGTTCCTTGATGTATTGTAAGTCAGCTGTAACATTCAAACGCCCATAAATGCTACAATGCCAGCGAATTCAGTCAGAATCGAGCCCGTTATTTTAAGAATGGAAATGAACTGCGTGTCTGAGATCACCAGTGTAGTATCATACTCGCAATTCTACCACACATTGGGGATTGTGGTTGTGTATGTTCAGTCGTCAGCCCTAAGGCTGGTTGGATCCTCAAAAGCTCCGCCATCAGCTGTCATAGATTACCTAGGCATCACTGAAGAGGCGTACTAGGAAAATGAAGAGTGAGATAGTTTCCCGTTGCTTTCCTCACGGAGCCAGAAGT
Organism: Anabrus simplex; assembly: GCF_040414725.1. Taxonomy (NCBI): domain Eukaryota; kingdom Metazoa; phylum Arthropoda; class Insecta; order Orthoptera; family Tettigoniidae; genus Anabrus; species Anabrus simplex. The sequence continues at coordinate 238,191,969 of NC_090269.1, read as the reverse complement.
TGCTATTACATATCAGTCTGCCAAGCCCACTGAAATGCATGCATCAACCGACCCTATGAGCAACATTTTCACACCATTCATAGCAGGGAATGGCTACATAAGGAATGGCATTACTAGCATCGCTCATACCTCAGTCACTTTCATATTGTCAAAGCCAAGGATAAGACTGAGACTGGTCAATGAAAGTAACAAAATTGCTCTAGCCTATACCAGAAGACTTACTGCACTGTAAACACTAGGTCCCGCCAGCAAAGGCAAGTGGTTGTGTAGCAATGTGTTTTGAAAGCAGTTATATATTTTGGTAAATTAATTACACGTGGTGACACACATGGTAAGTATACGAGGCTGATCATTAGGATGTCCCTAGCGCAGTTACGAACGCAGACTAGACAATTGGCAAGAACGTGTCCTCAGCCTCGTTTATTAGCGAGTGGACAGTGTTCCGTTGCCCCCTACATTGTCAAGGACATCTCACGTCCAAACAGGCCGACCTCGCACCTTGTTAATTACTGAAAATGAGGCGAGGACTTCCAGCACAAAATACCCAGCAGTTAGAGTTTCAAAATACCAACGCTAAGAGCAAATACTTATTACATCATTAACATACAGTAATTTAGGAAAACTGTATAATTGTATTAGTTACTATGTAATCGCATTTTTTTGACATTTCTAATAGAAGTACCTAAAAACCTTAATATTCGTTTGATTCATAGATAAGTTTTTCCGGCTATTTGCCTGAATGATCAGTGTGATGGCTTTCGGTTGAGAAGGCCCCGACTTCGATTCCTGGCCGGTCAGAGGTTCTTTTTCTTCTACCGCATAGCTTTCAGTGCCGGGAGTGTCCGAAGACATGTTCGACCAGCCACTTCTGTTGTTGCTTTTCCGGTACACCCCATGGGGTGAGTAACCTGTACCACTGTGTGAGGGTGTTATCTGTGGATGCAGGTGTAAATGTACGGGCTAGGAATGGAAAGGAAGCAGTCGTAGTCTTGAGAAAGGTACCGTACAATTTTCTGAAGCTGAAATGAGAAATCATGGGTGACGACTGGGGATTCAAATCTACTTGTCTCCCGAATACAGAGGTAACAACCATAACTGACAGTGACGCAACGCATTGCGCTAATCGGTCCGGTGAGGGCTTTAACTGCGTATGTTTAATTCCTCTAGCTTGGGACATGACTGTTTATGATGTCTCAATGCGCATCTCTTCATCAACACACCACAGTGCCAACTTGCTCTACTGATTATATAATGCTACATATGGTAGGCATCAGAAAGGACACCCGGCTTTAAAGCACCACATCCACGAGAATTACCGACCTCAAGCAACTGGGGAAAAGGTCAGGAAGGAGAAGAAGAAATATTTCTTGAAGGTTGCATTGTCTTTTAATCTAGTACAGGAGAGAACAAAACATATCAGTCACTGAAGTCCCAGTCATTATTGTTGGCTGTGACAGTACATTGTATACGCTGATGAGAGGTATTGAGTAATAGCCAAGGCTAGGATTTTGATGACATGTCATGTTTTAATTGGTTTCCAACAAACATTGCTAACTTGTACAGAAATCTTGATCATAGTTCCTTCATTGTAGAAATGCTATTTTATTAGGTCATTTTGTTATTTTTTGCCATTTTGTATATTCAGGTCGTTTTCTAAAATTATAGGTCATTATTTGGTAATTTTACGGAATTTATTAGACTATTTTATACTTTTGCAGTGATTTTCTTACATGTTTGAGGATTTACTCGTGTGGTATTGGATTTATCACAACTTTAAGTGAGGACTTGAGAATCTTCACAATGCTCTTTGTCAATTAGGGGACTAAAGAAACCTTGTTCACCACTTACTTCGTGAAATTTTCCACATTCCAGGAAAGACACCACCAACTGGAGAAGTTTTCTTCGTGAACAGTCGAGACTTTCTTCTGAAGACGAGGAGCAATATTCTCTGCAAAACGTAAAGAATTTCAGCTTGTTTTTTTTTTTTGACATGGCAAAGGTCCAAAAGCTTATTACAATGTCTATAACATAAATGTAGGCTCTACCAACTCGATTAGTAAGTAGATTGTAAAATTTCATTTAAAATTGATATCATTTTTAAAAGTTTTTGGATCATTTTATTGGATTTTTGCCGTCATTTTATAGATAATTTTGAAACATTTAGATCATCAAGATACTGGCCCTGGTAATAACACTTAGAGCAGAACTAGTACGTCTGAATGCCATAAAATTGTTAATCATAGAACAGGTCATGCTGCTATATCAGTTCCGGACAGAGTGAGGAAAGCAATGACAAATTACATTTCTCTTCATGCTACCTAGTTCGCCTCTTTATAGCACCGCCATTGGCTTTCGCAATTTCATTATAACGGCAGAAACTTTGGCGGTGCTATTTTAGGATGTAATCAGCCTCCGGGATGAAGACTTAACAGACCGGAAAACCTCATGTACAGTCGCTCAAAAAAAATGCAAATAACCGCTCGTAGTACTATATAACTACTTCGCAAGTACTGTATGTTTTCCTCAGAAACAACTGAATCTACAGGTGCAATATTTGTTTTGGGCATCCGAAGGGTTTTCAAATACACGGGAGGTGAATTATTTTGATAGTAATTAAAACTAAGTCTGAAAAATATTGAATCCGAAGAAAATACAATACCATGCCCTCATTCTTTCTCTGAGCGACTATACATGGATGCAAAATGATTCTTGATTCCAGATTTACATGTTTTCTCTGAAATGTAATCTTATTATAAAAAGCCGATCATGATGATTTATTTTGTTGTGGGATTTGTCTATAGTTTCGGAAGCGTACAGGGGCCGAGGAGTGTTACGAAAAACATGAAAATATTAAAATCAAATTAATTTCTAGACTGTAAGCGGGGGCGACAAGTTTTCAATGTCTCATCATAAAAAGAAAGGACCAATTTTTCTACCAATAACAGTTTGACCTGGATACGACATCGGGTGATGCAGTAGGGCCGCCATCTTCAGGTGCTAAAAATGGCCTTGCCACGTACATAACACTTAATGTAGTTCTGCACTCCGACGTGATAGCACGTCATGTGAATTGTTGATTATTTTTTTCAGTGAGTTGTTCAAGTACGCGGTGGAAAGGAAATTAAATGGTTAATATTTGACAAAATTATGGTACAAAGACTTGTAAAAAGTTTCTATCTTTCGCAAAATGTCGCGACATATGGTCTATAAATGGCTTTGAAATGATCGAAAATGCATTCGACAGGAGAGAGCGGTTTGTCAGAATTCAAAATGTTCATCTCCAGTGCCCAGCGTAAAAAGGCTTATCATTTTTGTGTGTGTACAATTTGCTTTACGTCGCACTGACACAGAGAAGTCTTTTGGTGACGATGGGATAGAATAGTGAAGGAATCGACTGTGGCCTTAATTAAGGTACAGCCCCAGTATTTGCCTGGTGTGAAAATGGGAAACCACGAAAACCATCTTCAGGGCTCTCGACAGTGTGGTTCGAACCCACTATCCACCGAATACAAGCTGATGTCTAGGTGACGCTAACCATGCAGCCACTTTCTCGGTAAAAAGCGTATCGGGAGCGTCTCACAGTTACGGCGGCCGAAAGTCGTGAGGCGAGTTCCACGCTGCTCGAGCCCCAGCCGAGCACATCTACTGCCCCACTGGTGAAAAATGATTTGGAACACATGGATTTGTGTACTGGTTAGCCTGATTTCATCGACTTTGTCTTGAAGATGTATAAATTCGTTTGGAATTAATTCTTAATTTTGCAAGCGTTTCTACTTATCAGCAACTGCCTGTTATCTGATGCACATGTTCCTATCCTGCCAGACACTTTCGGATAGACCTCACTTTTCCATGGCTTCAGCTATTATTACTCTGCAGATTGCCCTTGATCTCCCTCGACATTTCCCTGGACGAGATGCTTTTTCTTTTTTTGCTAGTTTCTTAACGTCGCACCGACACAGATATGTCTTGGCGACGATGGGATAGGAAAGGCCTAGGAAGTGGAAGGAAGCGGCCGTGGCCTTAATTAAGGTACAGCCCCGGCATTTGCCTGGTGTGAAAATGGGAAACCACGGAAAACCATCTTCAGGGCTGCCGACAGTGGGGCTCGAACTCACTATCTCACGATTACTGGATACTGGCCGCACTTAAGCGACTGCAGCTATCGAGCTCGGTGGACGAGATGCAAGTCCAGAATTTCTGGGTAAAGGTTTCAGGATTTGATCTTCCTCTAGTTTGTTGGAAATTATTAGCACCTTTAATAGGACCCAAACAATGGAATATATTTTCACTTGAACTGCTTAACTTGACGCACGTTGCAGTTAGTAATACACTGCTAAGAAGAATGTCAAAAAGTGGCGTTTGCTATTAATGTTTCAATTCTCCACGTTATAAGCATGGCTCTAAAAAACATTGTGGAAATTGTACTGAGAGATTATATGGAGTGTACAGAACGTCATACTCACACATAAGGCGGCGGACATCCATTTCGTCGAATTTCCATGAGCAAAACGTATATGGGCACAAAACAAAACCTATTTGGAAATTCTCTCATCGGTTTTAATTTTCGAGATATTAGCGCTTCAATTTTTGAATACCACTTACGAGCCATCGTAAAAGTCAAGACCCATCGAAGCGTGATCGTAGCACAGCACCCTTTGAGAATGGAAGGTGACAAAAGATACAATTACAAGTAAGGAGATGGCAGGATTGTGATCCATCACCCTTTACTAACTTACTATTCCGCTTGCTCACTGTTATTTATTTATTTATTTATTTATTTATTTATTTATTTATTTATTTATTTATTTATTCTTCTTCTTGCGTTCCGGCCTTCTAAGGACCACGTTACAATTTCAATTGTTCCTCCTTAGTTGTTCTTTCCTTTTCTTCCAGTATTCTTTCATTGTTTCACTGTGTTTCTTTTTCCTGTCTTCAGTCCACTTTGTGCCTGTTTTCTTTTCCTTCCTCCCTTGGAATCCTTCCATTTGTAAGACTTTCTTCCTAAAAATCTTTCTTTCCAATAATTCTTCTTCTCGTATGTTGTTCCTTTCCAGGTCTTTCTTGACTTCTTGAATCCAGGTGGTAGTTGATTTCTTTTCCCAAAGGTACTTGAAGATTCGTTTAGTTAGTCTATTGTCATCCATTCTGTAAATGTGTCCAAGAAATAGCAATCTCCTTTTTCTTATTGTTTCTGATATGTTTTCTACGTTCTGTTAAATTTCATTGTTACTTCTTAATTTCCAAAACTCTGCAATTCTTGGAGGACCTAATATTTTCCTTATAATTCTTCTTTCTAATATTTCTAATTTATCAAGCTTGTAGTTCAGTGCTAGACATTCGCTGGCATAAAGGCATTCTGGTTTCACTACTGTTATTTATTTATTTACTTATTTATTTACTTATTTATTTATTTATTTATTTATTTATTTACTTTTATTTATTTATTTATTTATTTATTTATTTATTTATTTATTTATTTATTTATTTATTTATTTATTTATTTATTTATTTATTTATTTTTACTGCTTTGTAGTGCACTGTGCACGGATCGAGCCCCACTCCAGCCATACTATTATGTTTTACTTCCTTGTGCTTATCTGTACTTCGTCAAAATGTTGTCCTTCATAGCTCCTAACTTCCCTTTCTAACTAAAAAGTATGTTATTTATGATTCGATACGTCATATAATAGCCAGTATTGAGGCCTTAAGTCCAGAAGGTCTGGGGATCGATTCCAGACTGGGTCGGGGATTTTAATCGAATCTGATTAATTCTTCTAGCTCGGGGACTGTGATTTTTCCTTTTCCCACAATCTCCTCTTCATATTAAGACAACACACCACACTACCAACCACCACAGAAACGCGCAATAGTGAATATATCCCTCCACGTAGGGTTGGTGTCAGGAAGAACATCCGGCCATAAAATAGGGCAACATCCACATGTGCACCGCAGTTCGCATTCGCGACCCTACAGGTGTGGAAAAAGTGGTAGAAGAAGAACTTCAATAAAAGGGTGCATGAAAAAATATATAGTTAAAAACAACAGCACGGAATAAATTTAAAATGACTTGCAGGACACTAAATCACGTGGACTTTCGAGTAGAGATCTAGCGCCTTAGCCACTAAGCTGAGGGAACGTTTTTCTGAATGCTGGTCTATATGATGGCTTATAACTGCTGTCTAATCGAAAGAATTCGAACAGTGAAGCCTAATCGAGGGAATAACAAAAGTGGTATTGAATTTAATCCCATGAAGATTCACTTTGTAAAAACTCCGCCACGCTGTAGCCTCTCTTTTAGAGTGGAAGGTGATGAAGATAAGAAACAGACGCAAGTAGGGGCTGGCAGGATTGTGAACCATCTACCCTTCACAAAGTTACGTATTCCGCTTGCTCACTTTTATAGATTCAATCTTTACTTTTAATGCTATTTGGCTGAGAAGGACTGCCATTGTGACTGGCCCATTGCAGTGGCTTGAATCCTTATGGATATCGTTCTCCTCAGTGGAACTATCTATAATTTTGTCCAACTGTAGCAATTCATTGGCAAAAATGATTACAAGAACAATAACACAGAACGTAACGAAAAATATAAAAGCTGGGCGATGCCGAAATCATGAACTTTGATGTCTGAATCTCGAAAGCACTGTCTCTACCGACTCTACAGGGTTGCTTACGATTCTTCGTGTGATACGAAAGTGTACCTCCTTCTTGGAACACCACGGTGTCCTGTTGACTATGTAGGTGCCTGCCTCGGGAGTGATTTGAAAATGTTTTAGTTTCCAACTTAATAAATAATTTAAGTTGAATTTATCCCAGTACACGTAAAATATGATTATTTACTTAATACTATTGTATTATTATTATTCTTTCTTAATCTGCTTACCCTCCAGGGTCGGTTTTTCCCTCGGACTCAGCGAGGGATCCCACCTATACCGCTTCAAGTGCAGTGTCTTGGAGCATCAGACTCTGGATCGAGGGATACAACTGGGGAGGATGACCAGTACTTAGCCCAGGCAGCCTCACCTGCTATGCTGAACAGGGGCCTTGGTGGATGATGGAAAGATTGTAAGGGATAGACAAGGAAGAGGGAAGGAAATGGCCGTGGCCTTAAGTTGGGTACCATCCCGGGATTCGCCTGGAAGAGAAGTGGGAAACCACGGAAAACCACTTCCAGGATGGCTGCTGAGGAATCGAACACTCTTGTACTCAGTTGACCTCCCGAGGCTGAGTGGACCCCGTTCCAACCCTCGTACCACGTATCAAATTTCGTGGCAGAGCCGGGAATCGAACCCGTGCCTCCGGGGGTGGCAGCTAATCACACTAACCACTACACCGCAGAGAAGAAATAAAGAGCAAGCACATTAACACTAGAAACAGTCCGGCCCCGCGGTGTGGGGAGCAACGCGTCCGCCTGTCAACCGGCGACCTTGGGTTCGATTCCCGGCCGGGTCAGGGTTTCTTTATTGTAATGATTAATATCCCTGACCTGGGGACTGGGTGTTTGTGACGTCTTTAATCTCCCTTTCCTCACTGACAATATTCCCCACTACCGCCATTCCACTTTACACGCAGGTTCATACAATATGGTGCCAGTAGGGGCAAAGATCCACATGTGTCGACGCCCCGAACAAATAGCATTAAAAAGACTAGAAACAAAGAAACCCTGAAAATTCGAGTAGTGTAACATAATAATTAAAATCAGTCGCACAGAAACTAATGCCAAATTTGCGGAAAATAACTTTAAAATTCCCTTACATGTAGCGTAATATACTATTTGCGCACCTTTTAGTGTTGTCCGGGGTTGAGGAGTAAGGAGAGAGAGCTCTCTCGATTCCGGTTATACTGCCAACTGAATGGAAATGAAATAATATGATATGATAATATGATCGATCGATATTAATTTTCTAAACCTTTATTATCTCAGGCCAACAACTGTGTCACACACACACATTATATAACATGTAACATTTCTCGATGAAAATCTTGTTCCTAGCATGAATTCTATAGTTTGGCTTTGCTGTGTAAACAACAACAGTACAAGTACGTAAAGTGTACGCCAGATATCTCACAGCGATGCATAAGCGATTCATAGTTTGTATTTCAAAGGTTGCCAATACGAATCTCGAAGATAAGCTGAGGTCGATTGATTCAGCACAAGGGTGTCCATCTATCACCAAAATGTGCGCGAATAGTAATGACAACGCAGACACTTAGAAATTAAACCAAATTTTTCAAAATATTACAAAAATCACATAAATTTACACAAGTTAAATATTTCCAATGCCCTAACAAAAGTAGTTCGTCTCCTTGGCTGAATGGTGGGCGTAGCCGGGGCGTAGCGCCCTTGGGTTCATAGAGCCCGGCTAGGGCGGGAATTTTATCCACGCTTGGTTAATTTCTCTGGCTCGGGGCCGAGTGTTCGTGGTCGTTTTAATACACACATTCACCTACACACAACATACCACGTCAATAACTATATCAAAAACACGCATTAGCGAGTACATTCCTATACATAGGGTTCGCACAAAGAAGAGCAACCGTCCATAAAACTGGGCCACATTTCATCCCAGATAACTCGGAAAGGCCAGGAAAGAAGAAGTAATTATGCCGCGTTGCGCCAACCCCGTGATATAAGCGTAGAGAGCTTGCCCCTTACTAGGAAGCCCCAGGTTCGATTTCCGGCCAAATAAGGGTTTTTCCTTAATCTGACGGTTGGCTTGAGGTTGACTCAGCTTACGTGAAAACAAACGGAGTGATAAAGCGGTATTTTTTTCTACCACCAAAAATAACGCCCGAGAGGATGCTCCGCGCTGATCATACGTCACCGCGTAATCAGTAGGTGTTTGGGCTGTGCAGCAGTCGCTGGGTAGGCCAAGGCCCATAAAGGGTGTAATGCCGTTGGGCTTACTTTGGTTATTATTAATTACACCATTATATTGCCAAACTTATGTAAACGCTGCTTAAAGGGGCCATTAATCCTCAGTGGCAACGCATTTATAAATGCATACTTCTCAAATCTTCTCAATTCATCTACTCCTCACTGTTTCATTTTTTTCATCGTGTGACGTAACTTATAATGAGACTATCATGCAAAGAAATGAAAAGTACTTCCTTACCATTTTAGTAGGCCCTAGTAAAAACGACAGGTAATGAGTTAATTAAAAAACAAAAGGTTGGGAAACATCACTGTGTAAGGAAGAGGCTATTATAAACACAAAACTAATTACAACACACACTATTCTTTATGTTAAACTCCCAGGCATGATATCGTGATCATAGCCATGGGAACTCCAGTTTTACATGAAATACGAACTACATTTCATTTCAAAAATATCCCTATAGACTGACTGGTATTCTAATCATGGCCACCTTGCAGAGAAGCCAGACAGGCGTCTCCTTGGCTACCATGGATACATTTATTTGCTACAGGCTTTACTTTAAAGTGACTTTTGCTTCGCTAAAGTAGAAGCTCATTTAAGTCATCAAATAATATAGAACAGAACGATATATTGGAGGAATCAACTCTGGAGTGTCTCTGTTAGGAGACCTTTTAGAGCCTACTACGGGTTGAAAACGCTTATAGATGTCGGGGAGGCATGTGATCAACACGATAACTTTCTTAAATCTGTGAATTAACTGTCATGACTGGGTTCCTTACATCTCATATCAACCAGTTTCCCTGTTTGCATTACTAGTGGAGTGGCTCAGACAGTAGAGCACTGACCTAAGCCCAAGTCGACGGGTATTGAGTGCGACTATCTCTGGTAGATTTTGAAGAATACGTCAGTCTCTTGTCGAGAGAGTTATCAGACTGCACCTTACCTTCTCCGGAAAAGTGAAAGTACTTACTGGGGGGTAAGACAACCAATAACACTATCCCTATTCTTCGTATTCTTGATGTTTATACTCAGTTAACATGACGCATGGCTCTGGCGTGCTATGACCTCAGTGGCTCAATTCATTTCAATAGACACAAGAATTTTGACATGTCGTTCTCACCACTCCACTCAACGTCTCCAGAAGCCTTACAATTCATTTCAATAGACACAAGAATTTTGACATGTCGTTCTCACCGCTCCACTCAACGTCTCCGAAAGCCTTATTGGAACGCCGTATAAATGCACTTGTCTTTTTTTATAACATTTTGCTTTACGTCACACCGACACAGATAGATCCTACGACAATTATAGGATAGGAAAAGGATAGGAGTGGGAAGGAAGTGGCTGCGGCCTAAATTAAGGTACAAACCCAACATTTGTCTGATGTGAAAATGGCAAACCACGGAAAACCATCTTCAGGGATGCCAATAGTTGGGCTCGAACCCAGTATCTCCTGAAAGTAAGGTCACAGCTGTGCCCCCTAAATACACCGCCAACGTGGTAGGTAATTCAATTTGTGTATACATAATTTTACTGAAAACACTTGCTGGGCCAGAAGGCGTGCGAAGATTGTCTTTGATGAATATTTACGAACTGTTTTGGTAGGTTTCTATATGTGTGCTGTATTTTCTCAACTTTTTCTAATGAGCTCGCTTTCGTCGGGTTTATTCTACATTACAATGATGGCCTGCCTGACTGCAGAAAATGGGAATAGGAAAAAAAGGTGATGCTTGGTAAAGCCTCTAGCATTCACCTAAAGTAGAAATGACTGTTTGAAATAGATTTCCAGAGTTGCTATAAAGGAACTAGGTATAGACAGAAACTTTGAAATTAAGCATTTGTGCTTAGTGCGTTTAACTCAACAGTACCCATAAAAATCGTTGTAGATGAATATCAGAAATAACTGAGTTTATGGCGTCTTTATTAGCAACCCTCTATCCCTGGTTCAGAATGAGCCATGTTGTGTAGTTTACTATCAGTTGAAAATTCCATTTGTTTGTTTCTCTGATGAATGTACAGTAGATGTTCGTGATTTTGAATAGCATAACCCACTTAACCCTCCATTAAACGTGCGATATATTGTAACACCTCTACAAGCGCGCGGACTGACAGTCCGCGATTGTTCGTAAGCTTCCATTCCTTTCATTTCAATTCTTTTCCCAAGAATTCCTTATTTCTCTCGTTTGTCAATCTGTCTTACACCGTAATTACTTTATTTTGATTTTATTTATATTAATAAATTTATATATACCGTAATCTACTATTACAAGAACATTTCAGTAGTTTAGAATAAATTAGAATTTATCAACTGCCAATCACAGCACTTAGCAAAACTAATCGTAAATTAACAATAATTGGTTATTAATTTACTCCGTGGGATAAAATTGTAATCGTTACATTCTATTACTTGATGTATATCGCACGGAAGAAGTCACGACGGCGTGATATTCTTGCCATGGAGTAAGTGCATTTCATTTCATCCACCTTATCAACGCCCGACTTCGTGTCATTATAGAAGGTAATCATTGAGGCTTTTGATCCATCTGAATCGTCGTCAATAGAATGGTTTTCATGGAAAGTGGATAGAACCAATACAACTATGTCTTTTCTTGACTTGTATGACACAAGGGTATATATAGCCATTTGTGCATGTTATGATTTCTTGTAGCATTTCGTCGGTAATAACAATTGCAGAGCTTCAACTGGCGTCTCAGTATTCTTGGCAGCTCCTACTACTCCAGGGAAGTGTATTATAAAATTTTGTTCAGGTTGTCTGACCCTTCTATTACAGGCCGATGATTCAACGGGATCCTGTCCTTTCCAACATACATTTCATGCTGCTCACTTTCAGTCACGTCCTCTTCACACGTGGACTGTTCGCTCCAAAAATTATGATCACTATCGTTTACGACGCCCCGATCACTATCATCACTTGCACCAACTTCATCGTCGTCCAACCACTGCTCGATTTGATCCATAACTCTCGGAATAAATCGCACCAACTCCTTGGAAAGAGGACGCAAAATAATTATTCATAGCTCATTTTGTAATATCGTGTTTATCCCACTGTAAATAATCACAAGTAGAATATATATATCAAAATGAGCCCACTACTACACTTGTAGGTAATAAAAGTATATAATTGTATAATAAATAATCACGGAAGAATGGATGACTTAACAAAAGAGCGAGTAAGATTAACAAATCACCAATACACGCCTGTGGACTCAGACTCCGCAAGTCTGCAGTTGACAATATAAACTTCTGTAAATCAACAGCTCGGCGATTACTCCGACATTCTCACGCCGTCACGGCCTTTGTATTGTTGCAGAAGGAAACTACAAGAAGGCAGCCCGTTCTGCCTTGCATTTTCGGCCTATGATACGAAAGATTAATAAAGTGCGGACTCTCACTCCGCGGCACGTGTAACGGAGGATTAAGGTAGTTATTTTATCCTGATTGTGTTAACTATTACATTATTATACTATAAAATACTATTTTTTCGACTTTCGGCTGTTACTGGGCCAAGAGGCGTGAGGCGTGCGAAGATTATCTTTGATGAATATTTACGAGGTGTTTTGCTAGGTGCGCCGAATTTCGTCACCTTCTACAAATGAGCTCGTATCTGTGAGATTTCAACGGCGGCCTTGAGAGCAAATCCATCAATCGTGAGCGTGGCAACCAGAGCTTCACAAGTGTCGCAGAAGTTGCATACCCACATAGGCTTATGATATCTTCAGTATTCAGGACACGTTTGTCCGATCAATATACTTAATTATACAGCCTCCATTCTCTGATAACGTGGTGCCTCCCAATTACATTTCAAATATATCCAACGCTGTGATCCAACATGTTGTGGAATGGTTAAACGTTATGCGTTTAAGAGAGTTTCTCTACTTTCAACAAGAATTTTTAAGCTGAAAATTTCGAAGGACAGGTTTTCGATGAAAATGAAAATCCACAGCCTGTGCCCAGTCATTCGACCGGGTCAGAAATGGAATGAATGAAGCCCATCTAGCGGCGAGAATAGGAATTGTACCGGCTGCCGAATCCTGTCGAACTCCTCTGGGGGCAATGATTAATGAATGGCGGATGAAATGAAATGATATTGGAGAGTGTTGCTGGAATTAAATATGACAGGAAAAACCGGAATACCCGAAAAAAACAGGTTTCCGATACCGAACACAAGCGCAGGCCACAGAAATCAATTGTTACGTTAAAGTGCCCCCTCATTTCTTGCATTTCCCTAGAGCAGATTTATATTCACTAAAATTTATGCATGCGTTTATGGAGGAATAATGTTGAAAGGGTGCTCTGAAATTGAGAAATATGCCTAAAAAGTAGTTATTATAATAATGAAACAGAAAGAGACTTAAAAAACAAGACAGTTTTTTTTTTTTTTTTTTTTTTTTTTTGCTAGTGGCTTTACATCGCACCGACACAGATCTTATGGCGACGATGGGTTAGGAAAGGTCTAGGAGTTGGAAAAAAGAGGCCGTGGCCTTAGTAAGGCACAGCCCCAGCATTAGCCTGGTGTGAAAATGGGAAACCATGGAAAGCCATCTTCAGGGCTGCCGACAGTCGTATTCGAATCCACTATCTCCCGGATGCAATCTCATAGACGCGCGCCCCTAACCGCACGGCCAACTCGTCCGGTAACATGTCTCAGGAGGATGCTTAAACGAAAGAAGTTCCAGGACAAATCACCAAGAAGGAAGACAGGTACCTTCTGAACAAAGGAGAGAATGGAACAACACAGCAAGAGAATGCGCAATTACTGGGCAAACATCAAAACCCACCCCAAACGCAATAGTTTAATATCGTGGTCCTCAGTCGGCCAACACGAAAAAAGAAGAAGATGCACAATTATCCCACATAGATGTATTGTTTTTATCAAGTAATTGAAGCTCCGTGGCTCAGGCAGCAGCACGCTGGCCTCTCACCGCTGGATACCGTGGTTCAAATCCCGGTCACTCCATGTGAGATTTGTGCTGGACAAATCTGAGGCAGGACAGGTTTTTCTCCGGGTGCTGCAGTTTTCGTTGTCATATTTCATTCCAGCAACACTCTCTATTAACATTTCATCTGTCAGTCATTTATCATTGCCCCAGAGGAGTGCGACAGTCTTCGGCAGCCGGCACATTTCCTATCCACGCCGCTAGGTGGGAGCTTCATTCAAACCATTCCTGTCCCTGTCGAATGACTGGAAACAGGCAGTGGATTTTCATTTTCATCAAGTAATTGATATAGTGAGTGATTTTATTATTCCATTTCTTATCACACTAGTAACTATTTTATTTTACATTTACATTATTTTACAGCCCTGAAAATGGTTTTCCGTGGTTTCCCATTTTCACACCAGGCAAATGCTGGGGCTGTACCTTAATTAAGGCCATGGACGCTTCCTTCCCACTCCTGGCCCTTTCCTCTCGCTTCGTCACCATAAGACCTATCTGTGTTGATGCGACGTAAAGCAACTAGCAAAATATATATATAGTTATTCATCCAGTAGCAAATATCACACATAAATCATTTCATGAACAATATTGTTTCTGTTACAACAGCAGAATGCCTCTTCGGCAAAGAAAAAATATGCTATAAATGAAAAACTCAGCTGGATTTTGATATCATTGTCCTATAGAAAAAGGGATATTTGAATAAACAGCGAAGAAAAAGTGTAATTTAATATATCCATCCATCCATATGTATATATTAACAAAATACGCACCAATTATTTCAACGTACATTTATATCAATCGATTCCCCATAGCTTGAAAATCATGTACCTCTTCCACGCATTCATTTTTAACTCCCACAGATTAAAATATGGTAATATGTAAAAGTCCGTCCCTTAATAATTACGTTTTTGTTAAATACCATTTTGCCGTCATGTATCAAACCTGGCTGATGCTAATGACAAGGTCGGATTAATCAAGTGGGTCACTGGACAGCATTGCAATATTAAACTCAGCGGAGTGAAAGTGTGCGACATGTCACGTGATATAACAAATACATTCCAGTATAGCTATCTTCAGAAGGGCTCATAAAACACTTTACCTTCTTCTTAAGACTTAGCGGCCAATGTCAACACTGTGCTTTCACCCTGATGTTGTTACGATAATTATTTTTACGTCGAAAAAACAATATCCCATAAAAATAAACATTCTAAGACATTATTTATATTATCATCATTAGTTCCATTCCTCTCAGAATACAGAATGTATTTACTGATGAATATTGCAAACAGTAATATTATATTTTTCCTGGCGCTACTTATCGGGTGCAGGCAGACAAAAACTCACTCGACACCAAAGTTACTTGTCACTTCTAAATCCTCACGTTCTCTCTTCTTCTTTCTGTCTGCTTTCTCATATCATTTTTCCCTTCTCTTAATTCTCCCTCTCACCTCCTCATTATTCCTTCCAATTTTCATTCCGTCCTTACTTCCTGTTAACTTTTCCCTTTAATATTTTCTTTCTTTCTTTCTTTCTTCTTCCCATTTTATACCTTCGTAATTGTCTTCTCTGTCCATTCATACATTCTTACTTTTCTTCTTCCTTTCTTTCCCT
The DNA here is from genome assembly GCF_040414725.1 of Anabrus simplex. Taxonomy (NCBI): domain Eukaryota; kingdom Metazoa; phylum Arthropoda; class Insecta; order Orthoptera; family Tettigoniidae; genus Anabrus; species Anabrus simplex. The sequence continues at coordinate 238,176,521 of NC_090269.1, read as the reverse complement.
TTTTACTTCCTCGCCGATATTTCTCTCTTCCATTTTCTTTCTTTCTTTCTCACCTTTCTCTCTTTCTTTTTCATTCCTCCCACATTATAGATCCGTATTTCCTATCTCTGTTCAAACATTCTTTCCTATTTTTCTTCTTCTGTTCCTTCCTTCCTTCCTTCCTTATTTCCTTTCTTTCTTTCTTTCTTTCTTTCTTTCCTTTTCCTTCCTCACTTACATTTCCTTCTTTTTTCTCCCTTATTTTTCTGTTTCGTATTCTACCAACCCCCCCCCCACGCCTTCCTGGTGGTGTCGCACGTGTTAATTGTGTCTCATGTGGATTTGCCCCTGTTTTATGGCCGGATGCCCTTCCTGACTTCACCCGTATGTATAAGGATATATAAACTGTTGTAAGTTTCTATGCTGCTTCATAGGGAATAGGAATGCTTTGGGACAAAAGCAAACTTCCAGTCTCCGAGTTAAAAGAATTAACCAGACGTGATTAAATCGAAACCAGTTATCGAATCCCGGACCATCTGAAACTAAGGCCTCGATGCTGACTGTTCAGCCAAGGAACCGGACTCTCTTTTCATCCCTCCTCTCTACTTTATTCCTTTAATTTATTTCTATTTTTCGATTCTCGTCTTCCCCGTTTCAACTCATTCATTTCTAGTCCCTGAGTGTTAATTTTGTTCAGTCTACGTCCGAGATGGCTGACCACGATATCCTTGCCTTCCAAGCTGAGTTATCAGTACCGATCACACTAACTCAATCTTCATGGATAGTAATGTCTAACTATCCCAGCTAGGAGCAGCAGAAGTAGGTTGAAGTCTGCTGTAAAAGATTCTGACTCCTCTTGACCACATTAAGGTGTGTTTGTCTTTCAACATTCCTCACTTTCTCCTTCATCGTCGATATTCCTTATCTTGCGCGCCAGTGGTAAGGAAATAGTTGCTCAACTTCGCAGTATTACCCTTCGCAAATGTTCAATGTACCTTCTCACTCGCGGCAGTGGCCGGTGCTAAGCTACTCCAGCCTCGTGTCGATAGATTTACTGGCACATAAATGAACCCCCGAAGGACAACATTCTGGTCCACTCGTCACCCAGTTTTACGGCCGAATGCCCTTCCTGACTCCAACACTCTGTGCCAGGATATATTCACTATTGTGTTTTTCTGTGCCCGTTAGTAGTGCGCTGTGTTGAGTGTTATGAAGAGAAGTGTATTAAGTCTAACAATCAGTCTCCGAACCATAGGACTTATCCATAGTGAGCTTCTCGGCCCGGATGGGAATCGAATTCGGAGCCCTCTTAACCGAATACCACTAAGCTAACAATTCAGACAAGGAGCCAGATTATTATTATTACTATTACTATTATTATTATTATTATTATTATTACCGGGCGAGTTGGCCGTGCGCGTAGAGGCGCGCGGCTGTGAGCTTGCATCCGGGAGATAGTAGGTTCGAATCCCACTATCGGCAGCCCTGAAGATGGTTTTCCGTGGTTTCCCATTTTCACACCAGGCAAATGCTGGGGCTGTACCTTAATTAAGGCCACGGCCGCTTCCTTCCAACTCCTAGGCCTTTCCTATCCCATCGTCGCCATAAGACCTATCTGTGTCGGTGCGACGTAAAGCCCCTAGCAACAACATTATTATTATTATTATTATTATTATTATTATTATTATTATTATTATTATTATTATTATTATTATTATTTATTCGCTCTCTCTTCTCATGGAGGATATGTCGTACGTCAAACATAACAACTCATTTGACATTCTGTAGCGTGTATCATCCAGGGGACTACTAACCGAAGCGGTTGCCCCTTAGTTCAACTGCGTGCCATTAAGCCAAGAAATTTAGAAATCCTTCAGTTTTGGCGAGGTTCTTTGTTCAGAGATTCACTCAATTTACAACTTCCAGGAGGCAAACCACTATGTCCCTTTAATAACCAGCGAAATTACAAACAGTTAACTTCCATTCCTTCAGTGACCTTCATAGGTTCTTCTCTATTTGTATAGCTTGAAAATTGAGCTAGCTCCGAAATGACGCATGAATGCATGTGTAAATGAAAATCCACAGCCCGTTTCCAGTCATTCGACCGGGTCAGGAATGGAATGAATGAAGGCTCCATCTTGTGGCGCGGATAGGAATTATGCCGGCTGCCGAAGCCTGTCGCACTCCTCTAGGGCAATGATTAATGAATAATAGATGAAATGAAATGATATTGGAGGGTGTTGCTGGAATGAAAGATGACAGGGAAAAAGATATCCTGGATTCAGGAGGTCAATTAGACTGTATTGCGATTGACCTGTCTTGGGCATTTGATAGGGTAGATCATGGGAGACTACTGGCAAAAATGAGTGCAATTGGACTTTACAAAGGAGTGACTGAATGGGTGGCTTTGTTTCTAGAAAACAGAACACAGAGAATTAGAGTAGGTGAAGCTTCATCTGTCCCTGTAATAATTAAGAGGGGAATTTCTCAAGGCAGTATTATTGGACCTTTAGTTTTTCTTATATACATCAATAATATGTGTAAAGAAATGGAATCAGAGATAATGCTTTTTGCTGATGATGTTATTCTGTACAGAGTAATAAATAAGTTACAAGATTGTGAACGGCTGCAGGGTGACCTCGATAATGTGGTGAGATGGACAGTAGGCAATGATATGATGATACACGGGGATAAAAGTCAGGTTGTGTGTTTCACAAATAGGAAAAGTCCTCTCAGTTTTAATTACTGCGTTGATGGGATGAAAGTTCCCTTTGGAGATCATTGTAAATACCTAGGTATTAATATAAGGAAAGATCCTCATTGCGGTAATCACATAAATATGATTGTAAATAAAGGGTACAGATCTCTGCACATGGTTATGAGGGTAATTAGGGGTTGTAGTAAGGATGTAAAGAGAGAGTATATTTGTCTCTGGTGAGACCCCAACTAGAGTATGGTTCCAGTGTATGGGACCGTCACCAGGATTACTTGATTCAGGAACTGGAAAAAATCCAAAGAAAAGCAGCTCGATTTGTTCTGGGCGATTTCCGACAAAAGAGTAACGTTACAAAAATGTTGCAAAGTTTGGGCTGGGAAGACTTGGAAGAAAGGAGACAAGCTGCTCGACTAAGTGGTATGTTCCGAGCTGTCAGTGGAGAGATGGCGTGGGAGGACGTCTGTAGACGAATAAGTTTGAGTGGTGTCTTTAAAAGTAGGAAAGATCACAATATGAAAATAAAGTTGAACTTCAAGACGATGAATTGGGGCAAAATTTCGTTTATAAGAAGGGGAGTTAGGGATTGGAATAACTTACCAAGGGAGATGTTCAATAAATGTCCAATTTCTTTGCAATCATTTAGGAAAAGGCTAGGAAAACAACAGGTAGGGAATCTGCCACCAGGGCGACTGACCTAAATGCAGATCAGTAGTGAGTGGTAGTGACTGAAGCCGGAGTACCCGGAGAAAATCCTGTCCCGCCTGCGCTTTGTCCAGCACAAATCGCAAATGGAGTGACCGGGATTTGAACCACAGAACCGAGCGGTGAGAGGCCGGTGCGCTGCCATCTGAGCCACGGAGGCTCACTATGAATGAGTGAATAAATAAATACATTAAGTAAATAAATATATAAATTATATTTACTGGGATTATGCAATGCTGTACTCATGCCCCCTTTATTTTCGTTGTATACATTGAAGATGTACTGAAACATATAAAATGGCGGGCAGGGATTCAGTCGGGTGGAAATGTGGTAAGTAGTTCGGGCTTTGCCGACGACTTGGTCATAATGGAAGATCTTAGAGCTTGGGAAAAGGTACCATTTTTCCCACATCTGTGGGGTCTCGGGTGTGAACTGTGTCATACATGAGGAATTGGCCCTGTTTTAAGACCGGGTACCCTTCCTGACGCCAACCCTATATGGACGGATGTAATCATTATTGCGTGTTTCTGTGGTGGTTAGTGGTGTAGTATGTTGTCTGAAGATGAAGAGGAAAGTCTCGGTACAAACACAAACACCCAGTCCCCAAGCCAGAAGAATTAATCAGACTAGATTAAAATCCCCGACCCGGTCTAGAATCGAAGCCGGAACCCTCTGAACCGAAGACCTTAACGCTGACCATTCAGGATAGGTATAGCGAGTATGTTATCAAAATTAGCATTTCCAAGACTAAAGCGACGTTAATAGGTTAAAAACAGTGGGTTACAAATCTGAAAGAGGTGAATCATTTCAAGTATTTGGATCGTATTCTCCCAGGATGGTTTCATAGTAAAAAAGTTCGACTTTGATTTGCAGGAGTTAAATCTGAGTGAATATCTTTTTCATAGGCCGAAAGTAGCTGAGATGAATTTAGTGAGATTGGTTACTGGTACAAACGGATGAGAACAATGGCAGTAGTGTACTCGGAAAGTGTAGATAAAAGCTGAGATAGAAATTGATTCGATGGATAATTCGGTACGTATAAATCGGGTTTGGTAGTGTGATCACGTGAGGCGAATGAAGGAGGACAGGTCATCTAGGAGACTGGTAGACTCATCCATGGAGGATAAGAGAAGCAGAAGAAGTCAAAGGCGATGGTGTACAGGCTCTTTCTTAATGGTTTAAACATAAGAGGTGCGGAACAAAGCCAGGCCATGGGGATGGTTACAAATAGAGGATTGTGCGAGCGCATAATTAATTCACAGAGGCTTGCGGACTGAGCGCTGAAGTGTATAACAGACTACATTGAAAATGATGCCTGATACGATTTCCTGACAATTACTCCGTCCAAGTTAACGCGTTGTCTACCTGAAAAGAGGACTCTTTGAAGGCAAACGTGTGATGGGGGTCATGCGCACTCAGCTGGCCGTCAGAGGTTCATTAGGAAACACTCGGAGTGGAAGAGGCTTTCACTTTCAGCTGGCAAATTAATAGCAAGCACCGCCCGTGCCGTGGAACATCCACGACTCGCTACATGTCCTACGCTATGGCCTTCAGCGACCTTTTACAATGATTTGTAATATAGTGAGAAACCTCCTGTCTCAGATGAAAACAAACCATAACAACACAACTCAAGGACGACATGTACGTAGTATCACCTCTTTTCAGATGATAAAAATAAACTCATATAATCGTTATTACTACATTCATGATTCCTGTTGCTTGTGATATTTGTGATAACTAGTCAGAAATGCTGTTTATGTAATATCGCCCGCAGTCATTACACACACAGTCAACAACAGTTTGACATAGGGCTGCTAGTAAAGTTACGGATCCAAAGCCAGTATTTTTACGTGACAGTTGACGTCTTGACCACAGCCGCGGGACCTTCAATTTTACGTCACTGATTGTATCGTGATCACAACAACGGCACCTGCTATTTTCCATATATGACTGTTGATATCCTTCAATGTTATGAGACTGTTACAAATTTTGCTTTACGTCGCACGGACAGATACAAGGTGGGCCATTTTAATCTATCGGAGCAAATATCTCGAAAACTACACATCGGATCAAAAGAAATGGGTAATAAAAGTTCTTTGTTTCGGCAGGGGACATCCAATGATACCAAACTCCACCCCCTAGCCACACCCATGGGGATGGGTGAGGGGGGAGGAGGAAATCTTAAATAGGAACCCCCATTTTTTAATTGCAGATTTGGATTCCCCAGAAAAAATTACCCCAATTTGACCTATGATTAAAGTCATTTTAGCTGACAGATGGCGCTGTAATCAACAAAAATTAAATTGGTTAAAAAAATCATCAAAAAGTGGGGAAAACATCTGATATCAGAAAAATACAAGTAAATGTAAACAATATTTTCAAAATTGATATCCTGGGGCACCATTATTCACCGATACACCCCATCCCCACTTATGGGAGTGGAAATTATTTCAAAATCTTCACAGGGAAACCAATTTTTAAAAATCAAATCGTGGTTTTCCAGTACCCAATCGAATGTTTTGATTTTATTATTGATGCAAATTTATTTTTACATGGCGCTGCAATCATAAACGATGGGAAAGTCCATTTATTTGTTTATCAATAACTAAATACTACTTTTAGCGTTACCCAGGAAGAACTACGTGTTAGTAGGATATCAGTTTTGAAAATATAGTTTACATTTAATTTTGTTTTTCTGATATCAGGTGTTTTCCTCATTTTTTGATGTTTTTAACCAATTTAATTTTTGTCGATTACAGCGCCACCTGTTAGCCAAAATGACTAATCATAAGTCAAATTGGGGTAATGTTTTGTCTGGGAAATCCAAATCTGCATTAAAAAATGGGGGTTCGTATTTAAGATTTCCTTTTCGCCCTCCCCCACCCCCAGGCGGTGTGGCTAGGGGGTGGAGTTTGGTATCATTGGATGTCCCCTGCCGAAACAAAGAACTTTTATTGCCCATTTCTTTTGATCCGATGTGTAGTTTTCGAGATATTTGCTCCCATAGATTAAAATGGCCTACGCTGTATAGTAAACTCAGCCCATGATCGGGAATAATGTTCCAGGATAAGAACCTTCTGTTCATTAGTGAGAACCACAATTGCGGAAATCTACACTACGCTGAACTCATAGTATGTAATCTTCTTCTGCGCCAATGGGTCACTCAGGATCACGCGGAATCAACATTTGTTGAGCTTTCCTCGTTGCCCAATAGTTCTTCATTTTCATCAATTGTTGTAACTTCTGTTCCTCCGACCAGGTACGTCGTGTTGGTTTCTTCTCATCTTCCTCAAATCCCCCTTTCGTTTTGTTATTTGCTTTACTGCGCACCGACACAGATAGGTCTTATGGCGACGATGGAATAGGAAAGGACTAGGAACGGGAAGGAAGCGGCCGTGACCTTAATTAAGGTACAGCCCTAGCATTTGGGTGGTGTGAAAATGGAAAACCACGGGAAACCATCTTCAGGGCTGCCGACAGTGGGATTCGAACCCACTACCTCCCGGATGCAAGCTCACATCTGTGCGCTCCTAACCGCACGACCGACACGCCCGGTCTCAAATCCCCTTGTGTGAACAATTTTCCTGATTACATTTCTATCCCGCAGATTTGGTGATCCTATTTCTGTGAGGAATTTCTCTACTTGCTAAGGAAACGTGGACAGCAGATGAGCAATAATTTCAGCGTGGTCGCATACCGTAGAACAAAGTGAAAAAGGATCGTCGAGGAGTAGCATGGGTACACAGTTGAATGCCATTAATTAGTATACAGGATAAAGTATATAATTCTGCCAGTGTTACTAATGAGGGAAAAGGGTGATAAAAGTTTTGTAAGTAGGCTAAAGGCCTAAAGATTGTGAGCGAGGTTCGATAAAGAATATTCCAGGAAACATAGAAATACAGTAGCATGAACTTCTGCAGCCCGTTAAAATGTGACAAGATAGGTTTATTTAAGTCGCTTAGACTTATTATTATTATTATTATTATTATTATTATTATTATTATTATTATTATTATTATTATTATTATTATTATTATTACTCATTTATAGTCCGGCTCCATGGCTAAATGCTTAGCGTGGTGGGCTTTGGTCACAGGGGTCTCGGGTTCGATCAGGGTAGGAAATTTTAACCATCATTCGTTAATTTCGCTGGCACAGGGGCTGGGTGTATGTGTCGTCTTTATCATCATTTCATCCTTTATCACGACGCGCAGGTCGACTGTGGGGATTAAATCAAAAGACCTGCACCTGGCGAGCCGAACATGTCCTCGGACACTCCCGGCACAAAATGCCACCCTCCAAGGTCGTTTTTTCCGGTTTCTCGCCACTGGAGCATGAGACTTTGTGTCTGGAATACAACTGAGAAAGTGGAGCAGTACCTCGCCCAGCTGGCCTCACCTGCTTTGTTGAACAGGGGCCTTGTAGGGGTATGGGATGATCGGAAGGGATAGACAAGGAAGAGTGGAGGAAGTGGCCGTCGTATCGTCGCCATAAAACCTATCGGTGTCGGTGCGACGAAAAACAAATTGTAAAAAGAAAGGAATAAAAAGAAAAACAGTGCAGTAATTAAGAATACACCATCAGCAATCACTAAAGGATCTGCTTTGTCACTAATGTCATTATTCTGTTTCCCGTCCCCTCCATGTGTTTATTATTTGGAATTTCCGTAACTTTGTTAATATTTTCATATTATCTTCTGCTATGTATCACCTTTATCATTCTTCTTCTTTTTCAAAGTCCATACCAGGCACCCCTGGCGTTGGCGATCACTGTGGCGAACGTTATATTATTTATAATCTTTTATCTTTTATCGTTATGGGGTACCAGAAAAGATGCCTTCCGAGGTGTTCAGTAGGAATTCGTTATGTCTGATGATGTGGCGTACAACTGTTCTTCCAAAATATTGATCAATGTCTTCATTCCACAATCATATTAAAAATATCGCCATATAATTGCTTTATACGCTGTTTTATCATCCTCCTCCATATTTGAATTTTGAAGCATTCAACCCGTGTAACACCTTAATTTTCTAAGGTTAAACTCTCAGTCCCATACAAAAGTACACTACAAAATTTGGCAAATATCCTTAAAAGCCTAATTGCTTAAATTCACATTATCCTCCTCTTAATCTCTGCTTGGCTTCTGATATCGCTTGTAGACAAGCTTCCTTAGTAGAATTGCTGTACAAATTTTGAAAAACGAAATGAAGACAGTGAACAACAGTGAACACCACGAATTTTCAACGAAGTATTACTTAACTAATAGTTGATATCCTTGTTAAAATTATGTAGACTTTTACATATATCCAAAGCCTTCAATATGGTCCTAAACCTATTTTGCAATTCGTTCTTTTCACACGCCAAAGGACTAAATTATATCATATCTTTACTCAATCTGCTCAAGGTACTCACAAACTCTGTCGGGATTGTGTCTTATGAGATTACGAGATTCTGGGATGAGAAAGATGACATCGATATAAGTACTCTTTCTGAGAAAAACTGAATTCCTCATCGGAGCTCTTTCAACATAGTTTGACCTTTCGTTTTCGGGAACTGACAGGAATACATCTTCTAATAATAAATGATTTTAGGACCCATTAATCACTTTTACGGTTCTCGGAGACACAGCCGTGGCCTTAATCAAGGTACAGCTCCAGCATTTCCCTGGTGTGAAAATGGGAAAGCATGGAAAACCATCTTCAGGGCTGCTAACAATGTGGTTCGAACCCACTATCTCCCAAATCAGGATTTCGATCCTGTGGTCAACAAGTAACAAGTATACACAATTTATCGTGTTTTTTATTTGGCCTCAATGAAATAATCAAGATATCTGATTAAATTTACTTCCACAAACAGATCTCTATAGTGTCTAAGAGACTACCACGTTTCAAATACAATGATAATTTATGAGAAAAAGGTACACGAAGTTTAAAAAAATATGACTTACGGAAAATCCAAAAAGAATGTTTGACTGGTAGCTAGCATCCAATGATATTCAGCTTGCAGAACTATTTAATTAATCTACTGTACCTTGTTTTAATGTAGCCTAGCAGTTCTATATTATTTGAACTCATGAGGTCGTAAGCTATGAGACCTAAAAGCTTACGTCATTTCGATCCTGTGGTTAACAAGTAACTAGTATACACGATATTTCTGTGTTTTTTTCTTATAACATTGGCAACTTCTTTGCTCGAACACATTTGAAACATTCAATGTTCACCTCTGAGATAACTGACTTCCACTTTCTTTTCATTCCTCGATTCCTATTTTCCTCCAACTCACTTAAAGTGTTATTTTTATTCTTCACTGCGTAACGGTTCAAATCCCGTTACAAGATGTTATCTGTATTTTTTTATTATTATTATTATTATTATTATTATTATTATTATTATTATTATTATTATTATTATCATTATTATGTCAGTATTATTATTATTATTATTATTATTATTATTATTATTATTATTATTATTATTATTATTATTATTATTTTATCTGTGATATTCTTACTATTATTGTAATTATCAGTTTTATTCAATTCGATTTTGCAATTGCCTGTTGCTTGCAAGATTGTACTTAGATGTATGCATATATACGTATGTGTAGAATAACATTCAATACCTGTACAGTGAGAATTGTTGTATATATCAGAGATTGGGTGTGACGTTGGTGCATTGTGCAATATTGTTGGCGATTCTGCCAAGTCATCGCCGCGCCATGGCTACGGCATTGTATTTATTTAGATATGCGCTCACGGAGTTAGCCGCCTGCGGGCTATTTCACCACTGTGTGTAATATCTGTCGCGTAGGTGGGAGTATGTCATTGTTATTTCTGGATATTACGTAGCTGTGTCAACCTACGTCTATATAAGGTGGATGCACATTGTAGCGTCAGTCATTAGTTATACGGATGCAGTACAGTGAAGAAGTCTACTAGATCAAGAAGCCTTAGTTGGTCAGTCAACAAGTGTGAACGAGAGATGGAGAAGACTCAGTGAGCCATTAATTATTGGTCATTGAGAGAGTGAGGCCAAAAGTTGGTTGGTCGCTCACTTAGTTGAAGACACGGTCGCAAGGCTTACCATGGAGTCAGAGAGGGCAACCCAGGACCTACCAAGAGGTAATACCATATTGACTTACAAAGAAGTCAGATGATATGGAGAAGAAGCAGTCACAAGGACGTATCACCAAGTTAGGCGTGACACATCTATAGTAAACACCAGAGCAATGGATTACGTCGTAATTACACTAAAAGTGTTGAAGGTACAGTCAAGTGAATCAGTGAGGGAAATATTTCGTATAAATTGTTAAATGTCCGGTCAAGAAGAATTCAAATTCATGCCGAGTTTCTTTCAGTTGCAATGTCATAATTTCATATTCTCATCTGTTTTATCGCAACAAGACTCACTATTTTTTGATATATTATTTAAAGAATATATATTGTTCTATCAAACGAATTCATAGTTTCATTTCATTGACAGTAAAATATCTTAACCTCAAAATTAATGGGGAAACCGAACGCCAATCTCCTTTTCCCAGAACTTATATGGTATGTTGTCAAAAGTAAGCTTATTACCCCACACCCTAGAGATGGTCAAGAGTCTCATTCTATTATTGCTGTACTGAGCGACAGCTGGCGCCCTTCAAATAATGTATGTGTAAGTAAGCAGGTAACAAGTAAGTGTGAGTACAAGGTTCGACAAGTGTGTATTTTATTTAATGAATGTTAATTTTCAGATTTTGCATTTTAAATGCAGATATTCAGATTTTCAAGTTAAATTGTAGATTTATATGTTTGTAAAGTTAGTCAGACAGTTTAGGAAACTCTCAACTGCTGTGTTTTGCCTCAGTTTAATGGAACTTTTCTCACCAAAGTCCTTTCGTACTACATTTTTCTCGTCTCGAGATCTAAACGTGCTCGTCCCTTCTACTCATGCTTACTGGAGGATTGAAATTTCTACCTCAACAATCAGCACATGAAAGTCTCATCCTTGTCAAGTCTAACTGAACTACCTGACTTCTACCTTATCAGCGACAATCATAGTTATGAATAGAATAATGCTAGATATGCTGGAAAATATGTTTCTTTCAAATTGCGTTACGTCGCACCGATACCGATAGGTCTTATGGTGACGATGGGATAGGAAAAGGCTAATAATTGAAAAGATGGAGCCGTGGCCTTAATTAAAGTACATCCCCAGCATTTGCCTGGTGTGAAGTTAATTTTTCCGTATTAGTATTAGTATTTCGTATTTATTGAACATAACAGGCGAATTAGCCCCGATACATGTTCACGAGGCCCCTTTCCATGCATGACAACTAACAACAAAAGAAAATAAGAGTAGGAGATGGTAAGGAGTGATGGGCAAGGGAGAGCAGGACATACCTGTAAAAGGACGGGGTAGGACAGGCCTACCCCAAATATGTAAAAGAAGGGAGACATTTGAGAGGCGGGATATGGGAGGAGAGCGGCTCCAGCTTCACTGGCCCGCCGCAATGGAATGGTGAGGGAACCACACTGTTATCTGGTAAGGTTGTTGGGGTCTTCTTTAGGGCCCCATGGATAGGGCCGGTCGTGACATCATCGAGAGGGCGGCTTTCTTAATATTTCTGTACGGAGATCTTTCCAAAGCTTTCCTTAGCGGCGTCTTGTGTTCTAATTAGTGTACATTCTGAGAATTCTAGTTGCCCGGAATTGCATGGAAAACCTTCTTCAGGGCTGCTGACAATGTGGTTTGAATCCATTATCTTCCAAATGCAAGCTCGCGGATGAGGGATGTTGGAAAATCCCTTGGTGACTTGTAAGTGTCACTGGTAGCAATTCCAGGCAACTACAATTCTCAGACTGTACACTAATTAGAACACAAGACGTCGCTAAGGAAAGCTTTGGAGAGAGCCCTGCACAGAACAATTAACTTCAGGGCTACTTCACCATTCCTTTGTATGTTTCATCTCTCTTTTTCTTGGACTCGAAATAGTACAAATATTTAAAAGAAATTCCCGTATGTCTGCAGAATGATACTAAGAGAAAGAATGACATAATCGTGAGTAAGGAACGTGTCCTGAAACGCGTGAAGTGTCCGTTTAAGACAAGTGGACGAGACTAATGGCGATGTCCGCTGTCCGGAATTCGAGGTGTCCGCTTAAATGAGGTTTATTTAGCACGTGTCATGTGTAAAATAAAATCTGTTCCGTGGAAAAATGTCCGTATAGAGAGGTGTCCGTTGAATAAAGGTGTCCGTTAGGGCAGGTTCGACTGTAATAATAAAAATAGTAGAGAAAACTTTGAATGAACACAAATTCATTAGGAAAGTTCTAGGCCCAAAACTAACAGCCAAACAATAAAGACTCAGAAATAAACAGGAAATCAAACAATACATGTGCATTCACATTGACTTTAGAAAACGCATATTAAAATGTTTCACAAACTTCATATGAATTAGCTCTGAGAGAATCGCAAAAGAAATCGTCCAAATCTATAAAAACAGGAGTAAAGTCAAAACAAATACTACGATATGGGTAAATTGCCCCTAATCACACAGGAAGATATCCAACACAGGGAGATCTTTACTGTAGATACGAAATTCACAAATGGTAAGTTTACCGAGACGACGAATTGAAGAAAACGCCCGTAACATCTCGGACAAAAGAGAGAAACGAGGGCCACAACAAGAAAGAAACGAACAAAAAAAGACACGAAAAAGGGAAGACGAACACTTCTAAGTGCTTCGGGTGGACTTAAATGGACTAATTCGCTACTAATAATAACGTATTTCATCTCCAGGAACTTCATCGATTTTATTTCGCCTGAGGCTGTTTTCAAAAATCTCATGTAGTTCCATGCCACTGGCTAATAGAACTTGAAAGCGGAAGTCCACTAACGTATCGTTTATAAATATTCAATCCATGGTCATCTGCATTTAAATTGAGCTGCAAGAACCATTAAACCGGCTTGTCTGTACTCAGAGGTCACCGACCGCGGAACAGGTGACCACAGTGTATTTCCCGTGTTTCCTTATCAGCCACATTCCTCAATGAAGAAGAGTTCAGCGCGGCAAGCAGTGAGTGGGTGGGGCCGTGTCACATTATCACTAGAGCCCGGATGTATTGCAGGAATAGGTCAGAATGCAAACTTACTGAAGCGAGGAACAAGTATACTCCAGCCTGCACAGCGGTTATGCTATGAGGTTTACATAAACATTAGGGGTTCGGCCCATCAGAACCCCTAGGATTTATGTTACTCTTACTACTTTACGAAAGGTGGTCTAGACGACACTTCCTAATAACCAACTTAGTACGCATTGTAACCTATAACTGGTTCGGCCCCGCGGTGTAGGGGGCAACGCGTCCGCCTGTCACCCGGCGGCCACGGGTTCTATTCCCGACCGGGTTAGGTAATTTTAATTTTAAATGATTGATATCAGTGGCCTGGGGACTCGGTGTTTCTCACATTCAACACTTTACACTTCCGCAATTACATTTACACGCACATGGTGAAAGTAGTGGCAATAGATCTGCAGAGGTAGACGCCAGGAACAAATATCATTTTATATTAAAAAAATAAAGAACCTGTAACTGCAATAAGGGAACCGGGAAATGTAAAACGGTAGAAAAATGTAACTTCCGATATTCAGTTACATATCTCAGACGCCGAAAAAGTTATTTACTTGAATGTTCTTTTGATAAATTCAGGATACAGTCATCATTATTTGTGTAGAATAGGAAGCTTCTATGTTTAATATCTTGTGTCAGAAAGAACATTGTAACAATATTTTTTAAACATTTTTAAAAATTCCCTTAAATGAGACAGTACTCAAAACACACCCAAGAAACATCACATGCATAATATTTAAATCAATTTTGAGCTTCCGCGGTAAAATTATTGTCCCATTGTTTTCAGGAGTTGAGAAATTATATATTTTTTATCCTAGTTCAAAACTGAAAGTTTCCGTAGAATTTTCAGTGCCCTTCAAGCTGGCCTCCATGAACTAATCAAGATATCTGATTACATTTCCTTTCACAAACAGGTCTATATAGTGTCCAAGAGACTACTAAATTTCAAATACACCGATAGTTTATGAGAAAAAGGCATACAATGTTTCAAAAAATACGACTTACAGAAAATCCAAAAAGAGTGTTTTAGTGGCAGCTGGTATCTAATGATATTGAGCCTGCAGAGTTTTGTTTAAATCTAATTGTAATGCCTCAAATATAATTTCAGCACAACTTTTTCAGGAAAGATTGGAGATCTTTTTAAGCTCGAAAACGAAAATTGACGTTTTTGAGTCTATCACACTTCAATGTTCCCCAAAATTCTGAGTCTAGTTCATTACTCTAACATATTAATTGATATGAAGTATGATTTTGAGAACATCACATTTTGTACACCTGTCAAAACTATTTAATTAATCTACTAACATACTGTACGCCACCTCTGTGGTGTAGTGGTTAGCGTGATTAGCTGCCACCCCCGGAGGTCCGGGTTCGATTCCCGGCTCTGCCACGAAATTTGAAAAGTGGTACGAGGGCTGGAACGGGGTCCACTCAGCCTCGGGAGGTCAACTGAGTAGAGGTGGGTTCGATTCCCACCTCAGCCATCCTGGAAGTGGTTTTCCGTGGTTTCCCACTTCTCCTCCAGGCGAATGCCGGGATGGTACCTAACTTAAGGCCACGGCCGCTTCCTTCCCTCTTCCTTGCCTATCCCTTCCAATCTTCCCATCCCTCCACAAGGCCCCTGTTCAGCTTAGCAGGTGAGGCCGCCTGGGCGAGGTACTGGTCATACTCCCCAGTTGTATCCCCCGACCAAGAGTCTGAAGCTCCAGGACACTGCCCTTGAGGCGGTAGAGGTGGGATCCCTCGCTAAGTCCGAGGGAAAAACCGAACCTGGAGGGTAAACAGATGATGATGATGATGATGACATACTGTACGTTGTTTGAATGTAGCCTAGCAGTTTAGCATTACTTGAAATCATGATTTCGTAAGCTATGGGGCCTAACATTTTACATGATTTCGATTCTGTGGTTATAACCGTCGGGACACACATTTTTACGTTATTATAAAGTTGGTTCCATGAGCCACATTACCGGTAACCACAATGTGCTTACCGTATTTCCTTATCAGACACATTCTTCAGTGGTGATTTTACACTGCGTTATTTTCAAGTTGGTACCACAAGCCACATGACCGGTTTTACGTTATTTGTAGCTGGTACCAAAAGTCATGAGATCCACAGTTTTACGTTCTTGTAAAGCTCGTGACATAAGTCACTGAAACGACTGTTTTACGTTAATTTATCCACATTAGTTTACGATAGTTTGTAAAGTTAGTACCAGAAGCCTCGGGTCCCCACAGCTTTACTTTATTATAAAGTGTCAATACCGATCTAGTTGGCCATGCGGTTAGGGTCGCGCCTCTGTGAGCTTGCAATCGGGAAATGGTCGACAGCCCTGAAGATGGTTTTCCGTGGTTTCCCACTTTCACACCAGGCAAATGTTGGGGTTGTTCCTTATTTAATGCTACGGCCGCTGCCTTCCCAATCCTAGCCCTTTGCCATCCTTGCGTCGCCAAAATCCTTCATTATCTTTGTGTGACGTTAAGCAAGCAGAAAAAATGGTAGGACCTATCAAAACAAGCAACGAGACCCACAGCTTTACTCTGAATACGAATCACAGACGTGTGATGGAGTGAATTGTTTTGTAGTTATAAGATTATTGTCATTTGAACTGAGATTCCCCATTTTCTGTCTGACTAATCGTGAATAGTTTAAATTACTACGAGCTATCGAACATTGTAGACATAGCCAGTCATCTTGAGGTTGTACATGAATGGGAGAAGCGAGCAAATAGTTGTGATATCACACAGTGAGCTGTGCATTCGTTTTGTGGCGTCTGACCTATAAAGTGGCTTGATGCAGGTATTTTGAGTTGACGCCATATAGACGACCTGCACGTCTATCTATGATGAATTATAATAATGGGGACGGCACACACGTCCAGCCCCCGAGCCATCGGAATTAAACTATAAAGGCTAAAATCCCCGACCCGGCGAGGAATCGAACTCGGGACCCGTGGACCAAAGGCCAACACGCTAACAATTTAGCCATGGAACCGGGGTGCATTGGTGAATCCCAGTCAAACAAATGTTGATGTAATTCATCACTTGTAGTTGTGTGGAAAGTCCGAAACCTGATCTCGCCTACACGTGACCTTTGAGGATCATGTGAACGTAGACAACTCCCTGGCTGAGGAGGTTTAGACATACATACATACATACATACATACATACATACATACATACATACATACATACATTAGGCTATCATTATAGACTGTTATGCCTTTCATCGTTCAGTCTGCAAGCCTCTGTGAATTTACTAAACGTCGCCATAATCCTCGATTTGCAACTAGTGTTGTGGCCTCATTTAGTTCTATACCTCTTATCTTTAAATCGTTACAAACCGAGTCTAACCATCGTCGTCTTGGTCTCCCTCTACTTCCCTTCCCTCTATAGCAGAGTCCATTATTCTCCTAGGCAACCTATCCCATTCGCCTCACATGACCCCACCACCGAGTCCGGTTTATGCGTATAGGTTCATCCATAGAGTTCATTTCCTAAATTAGCCTTTATCTCCTCATTCCGAGTACCCTCCTGTCCTTGTTCCCAACTGTTTGTACCAGCAATCATTCTTGCTACCTTCATGTCTGTTACTTCTAACTTATGAATAAGATATCCTGAGTCCACCCAGCTTTGGCTCCCGTAAAGCAAAGTTGGTCTGAAAACAGACCGATGTAAGGATAGTTTCGTCTGGGAGCTGACTTCCTTCTTACAGAATACTGCTGATCCAACTGCGAGCTCACTGCGTTAGCTTTACTACACCTTGATTCAATCTCACTTACTATATTACCATCCTGGGAGAACACACAACCTAAATACTTGAAATTATCGACCTGTTCTAGCTTTGTATCACCAATCTGACATTCAATTCTGTTGAATTTCTTACCTACTGACATCAATTTAGTCTTCGAGAGGCTAATTTTCATATCATACTCATTGCACCCATTTTCAAGTTCCAAGATATTAGACTGCAGGCTTTCGGCACAGTCTGCCATTAAGACCAAGTCGTCAGCATACGCCAGACTGCTTATCACATTTCCACCTAACTGAATCCCTCCCTGCCATTTTATACCTTTCAGCAGATGATCCATGTAAACTACGAACAACAAAGGTGAAAGATTACAGCCTTGTCTAACCCCTGTAAGTACCCTGAACCAAGAACTCATTCTACCATCAATTCTCACTGAAGCCCAATTGTCAACATAAATGCCTTTGATCGATTTTAATAATCTACCTTTAATTCCATAGTCCCCCAGTATAGCGAACATCTTTACCCTCGGTTTAGACAGTGCGTGCTAAATTCGTATCAGGTTACGTTGTAACATTTCTCCTCAGTCTATTGAACTATAAGCTAAATGATTCACTCTGTCCAGTTCCTTGTCTGAATGGTCAGTTTACTGGTCTTCAGTTCAGAGGGTACTCGGTTTGGCCGGATCGGGGATTTTTACTGGCTATGGTTAATTCCAGCCGGCCCCATGGTGTAGGGGTAGCGTACTTGCCTCTTACCCGGAGGCCCCGGGTTCGATTCCCGGCCAGGTCATGGATTTTTACCTGGACCTGAGGGCTGGTTCGAGGTCCACTCAGCCTACGTGATTAGAATTGAGGAGCTACCTGACGGTGAGATGGCGGCCCCTGTCTAGAAAGCCAAGAATAACGGCCGAGAGGATTCGTCGTGCTGACCACACGACACCTCATAATCTGCAGGCCTTCGGGCTGAGCAGCGGTCGCTTGGTAGGCCAAGGCCCTTCAAGGGCTGTAATGCCATGGGGTTTGGTTTGGTTTGGTTTGGTATGGTTAATTCCTCTAGCTCGGGGACTGAAAGTTTATGTTCGTTTCAATACACATCTACACACAACACACAACACTACCAGTCACCTCAGAAACAAAAAATAGTGGATTTTGTATCAGGAAGGGCATCTGCTACTTGTCTAACGTCGTACTGACACATCGAAGGTTTTCGGTGACGGAAGGACGGGAATGGGCTAGGATTGGGAAGGTATCGGCCGTGGCCTTAAGATAAGGTACAGTCCCAGCATTTGTGTGGTTTAAAGTGGGTAACCACAGAAAACCATTTTCAGGGCTGGGGCTCAAACCCACTCTCTCCGGAATGGAAGCTTACAGCTGCGCGACACTAACCACACAGCCAACTCGGTCGGTAACAGTGCAGTAGTCGGGATGAATAGCTCAGGCGGTAGAGCACTGACCCTTTGAACCCCACTTGGCCTGGTCGATCCAGGCTCAGTCCGATGGTATTTGAAACGTCAGCCTCTTATCGACAGATTCACCGTCACTTAAACAACTTCTGATTGACAAAATTTGGGCACCGTGGCGTCTCTGAGAACAGTAAAATTGTAGTTAGTGGAGCGTGAAAATCAGTAACAGTATATATTTCATACGAAATACACTGAAAATATGTATTTCAAAGTTTTCTGCCCTTAGATTATGCCGAGTTTATACAGGTTGTAGGACGAATATCGTCCAATAACGACAGGTGGTGATAAAAGGTATGGAGCCTATTAAAACGATGGAACCAGCCCTATTACTGATAATGTTAATCCAGATTCGTAAGAAGCACGTAACGTAATGTCGTTTTAGGTGAGGGCTGCGCCTCGAAAGGTGTCTTAAATCACATTTATGTTGCGAAACCCACTTGACCGGTGTCAATACCCGTTAAAAATCAGATATCGAGTACAATACTCCCTTCACTTACACTACGTTCGAAAGAAAAAGAACCATTCAGACCAAGCAGAACGAACCCACAGAGATTCCCATCTGATAAATTATGGTTACAAAACTACTTTCCCCCTGTTGACTCTGGATAGAAATGTTGAGTCAGAGAGTCGTTTCTATCCTCATTTTAATTGTCCTCATCACCGTCAGGGATTATTGGGGGATAATTTTTCTACGCGCTTTACTAAAGATGCCAAAGAGAGGAAAGCATTCTTCTTCTCCTAGTCCTCCTTTGTGTTTTCCCAATTCCTTTGGGTCGTCATTTTGTGTGGATTTGTTTAGTTTTACGAGCGTATATCCGTTGTAAGGTCAATCCTGTATGGAGGAATGTATTCATTTTGCTTCTTTTGAGGGAATTAGTATATGTTTTGTGTAGATGTATATTAAGACGAACAGAAATGCGTACGTAGTCCCACAGCTAGAGGAATAAACCACACGCAGTTAAATCGCAGACTCAGTCGAGAATCGAACCTAGTGCACTTATACCGAAGGCCATGACAGTGACCATTCGGCCATGTAGCTGGACGTCATAGAGATGAAAGCACCAAACTGGTCAGCTGAACACTGAAGGGATTGAAAACTGCTGTTTTAAATGTCACCGCCATTGAGTTACGGTGATCTTGGTATCACTACTTAGATATAGATCTAGCTAACACTACTGTAATAAATTAATTAATGTTATTTGTTTTACGTCCCACTAAAAGCTTTTTACGGTTTTCGGGGACACCGAAGTGCAGGAATTTAGTCCCGCAGGAGTTCTTTTACGTGCCAGTAAATCTACCGACACGGGGATAACGTATTTGAGCACCTACAAATACCACCGGATTGAACTAGGATCGAATCTGCCTTGCTGGGATCAGAAGGCCAGTGCCTTAACTGCCTGAGCCACTCAGCCCAGCAAACACTACTACCGGTATCTAGTTTCTATGACCACATTATACAAGTATAGTAGTAGTAGTGCCAGAGCTGTAGATACCTTGCCGACTGAGTAGACATGGTTAAGCAACAGTAATTGAATGGCCTACGGAGAGGCCCAGTGCAGATGTTTTTCTAGAAGACGGCCTATATGCGACCTGCATGTCTGTGCGGATGGGCCCAAAGTAAGATGATTTCTAATGATGAAGATGACATACACACCCTGTTCCAAGTCAGACGATAACCCAATTGATTTTAATATCCCCAACTTGATTGGGAATCGGAGCCGGGACCCTCTAGACCAAAGGCCAGAATGCTAAACATTTAGCCATGGATAGGCCATAGTAGCTCAAGCAGTAGAATATTAGGCGCTAAAGCCAAAGGTTGTGGACTTGTAACCCATCGGAGTTAAGTGGGCCATTTTAACTCTGAATATACAACTCATTGGCATATAAGTTACTACATTTACTCTACATGACCTCAATGCCAAAAATTTAGTTTACTGTGCAGTGCGCTGGTGAAAACTAAACGTTCGTTCACTTATCATTTGTTTACAATTTGTTTTACGCCGTGAGCTCAAGTAAGCGAAAGCAATGTTAAGCCTTGTGATCTCTAATCCACGCTTTCAAGCTGAGATTCCCTAGGGTTCTTCTCTTAGACGCAACTTACGACAGCCAGGAGATACCGGGGGACCGAGCGAGTTGGCTGTGCGGTTAGGGGCGCGCAGCTGTTAGCTTGCATTCGGGAGATAGTGGGTTCGAACCCCACTGTCGGCGGCCCTGATAATGGTTTTCCTTGGTTTCCCATTTTCACAGCAGCAAATGCCGGTGATGTACCTAAATTAGGGCCACGGCCACTTCATTCCCGGCCGATGACTTCGATGTTAGGCCCCTTTAAACAACAAGCATCATCACACTTCCGTCCCACTTCTAGCCCCTTCCTATCCTATCGTCACAATAAGATTTGTGTCAGTGCGACGTAAAGCCAACTATAAAAGAAAAAAAGGGGATGTCTTCTATCTCCCCACACACATGGATAAACGTTGTGAATGCTTCAGCACGATCGTTCTGCCATTGCCTCATTCTCCTTTAAAGTAACTTGTACAAAACCAGTCCACCACAGACTTCGTTCCCGGCTAACAACCAGTCTTATGACATGGCCTCACTCGCTCCTTACTTTCTCAATTTAACGCCTCGTTATCTAAATGAGTCGCGGTAAGACTGCAGATTTTCAACTGCAAAATCGGAGGTTCAATTCACGGTTGTGGGAAATATTTTCCTCTCTTCCGAGACTAGCTGATTACCGGAGGTATTTTCCCCTGGGTGAGGGAACGGAGCTGAGCACGTTACGTCACCTTTGCAATGAACTTCCATGGAAGGCAACTGTAACTTATTCCATGTTCACAGTCCCTATAACTTTATTGGTATTTTTTCTGTCATCTACGGGGCAAGGACAGGCAATGTGACTATCACCGTGATTCAAACTCAACTCATGTGTTGTTCAAAAGGCTGTGTTAAGGAATTACGATGGGATGGTCATCACACTAGGGAATCGGATTGGATTGTTTGTGGACGACATTACTTTTATGAAAACATATACATCCAATTGAACACCATTTCAATGTGTCAACCATGTCAGAAATGAAAAAAGAATTTTTCTATCTTCTCGTTTCTTAACTTACTAGTGTAGAGGGCACCACTTCCTTTTATCTAAATATTAACATTGTTTCCACTTATTTCAATGACAATAAATATTGTTTAGACTAATTGTTAGCATCACTATAAGGAAACCTACAAACTTTCCCTGGACACATAATTAAGAAGCAATACAAATCCTATAAGTAGACATTAAAAGTACCCGGACAGCGCATGGAGAAATTTCATGTCAAGACACGTTATCCAACCTAACGTATTTATAACGAATACTGTGGAGCGACACGGTCCTCTAGTTATTATTATTATTATTATTATTATTATTATTATTATTATTATTATTATTATTATTATTATTATTATTATTGCTATTGGCTTTACGTCGCACCGACACAGATAGGTCTTATGGCGACGATAGGACAGGAAAGGGCTAGGAGTGGGAAGGAAGCGGCCGTGGCCTTAATTAAGGTTCAGCCCCAGCATTTGCCTGGTGTGAAAATGGGAAACCACGGAAAACCATCTTCAGGGCTGCCGATAGTGGGGTTCGAACCTACTATCTCCCGAATACTGGATACCGGCCGCACTTAAGCGACTGCAGCTATCGAGCTCGGTATTATTATTATTATTATTATTATTATTATTATTATTATTATTATTATTATTATTATTATTATTATTATTATTATTATTATTATTATTATTATTATTAGTTTCCCCCCAACTACTTAAGGTCGGCGCGATATGTGGCTTAAGCTTATTTCCAAGTCCTAATGCAAATCCCGACACTAAACCTATGAGGAGTGGTGTATTCACTATTGGGTGTTTCTGTGGCAGTTGGTAATGCGATGTGTTGTGTGTAAATGGAGATGTGTATTACGATAAAAACAAAACACCTTGCCCCCGAGCTGGAGGAATCAACTAAACACAGATAAAACACACAGCCCGGCAGGGAATCGAACCCGGGGCCCTCTCAACCGAACGACACTACACAGACAATTTAGCAAAGAAGTCGGGCTATTTTTATTATTATCATTCTTACTAACTTAAAGCAACGTACAAGGTCACATTTAATAACAGCAACAGTGGACACAGGAAGAGAAATTATAATTCCAAGTCCTTGGCAATAAAAGTCATTCTCCTGTTTTTTAATACATGACATTGCATTAGCGATAAATTATAGTGTCGAAATATGAAGAAGTGTATAGAAAAGTATATTTGTTATATACAATTAGTAATAAATGGGCTTGTTGCTCTGTACTTAGTATCTCGGGAGGAACTCTCGCAATTTGCGGGCCATGCCAAACAAAACTTGTCGATACATCTCGCGACCGTTTCATGTACCTCGGATAAAAATGCGATAGAAACTCTGTGATAAATGTGGCCTAGGAATTGATTGAAGGTAGTTCCAATATTCGTTCAAGTATCCACATGTATGACTGTACGTCTGGAACTTGTGCAGACGGAATTTTTAAATTAGTCGATCTGTTCTTTAGCATCTCTAGTAAGTTCACTGTACCAGAATCCTTAGTGGTTCTTCTGGTTTGAATAAGTCTTATGTTTTTGACCACACGGTTAGTAAATAATACAGTGAGTAGCGTAATTAATTATTGGTTGTACTCATTATTAATAAAACAATGGCGTGATTTGTTTCGTGACTTCTTACCACAAATCACCTCACGATCCTCAGAGCAGAAGACACAGTTGGACTTTCCCACTCTGCGGTAACAAGTCGTATGTACACAAGGCTTCAAGATTCTGCATAGTAATGGCAGCAGCTTTAAAGTAAATATTCATTCCATAAATACTCCGAATTTTATATTTTTTACTTTGACGGAAATGAACTAGGAAATTGTTTGCATTGAACTGGTTAAGCATAGAACCACGAGAGAATCCTTTCAGTTGCCTTTCCATATGCATAATATCTTCCAATTGTAAAACTTAAAATACTACATTATCTACATCTGTTCTAAACAACCCTGCATCTACGTAAAGTCAACAATGACTTTGGCACATAGAACACCTAGCATGAAGACAACCTATGACTTGGCTCATTAGAACAGTATCACATGGTTAAGTAAATAAATAAGGTAATCCCAACTGCACTCCCACAAATAACACATAATATCACCATTCTTAAATGCCTTGCTATTCGAATCTATGATATGTTATTTGATACTAATAGAAGACGTTATTTTCACTCCAAATATACATCAGCTTGGTATAAGCTACACTAGTATGTTTACCTATGGTAAAGACATCTTCCGTGTACACCAAGCATAATATATGACATATAATAGGAACCTACATTCGTGCTTCAAGATAAATATACGCAGAAATATCATAAAATACATCAGTGGTAATGGTTATCGGAGATATATTAACAATGAACATATATAAACGTATTTTAATCCTTCTCAATAATCATTTGAAGACTTTATTATCATTCGTCATTTACAATTGCTAAATAATATTAGCTATCCATGACTTTATAATACTATCTTTAATATGTATTCGAAGACACCGTTTCACCGATCACTTACATAACTCGAAGACTTTATTCTAAACCTCTATTTATCCACGTTCATATATCGACGAAGACATCCCACTGTATCAACAGTGCATGTCACCGAAGTAAACAATCCATTACCACATCTAGATATTTACCTGATGAAATTCGACCCATATTCTACACAACCTTCAATTCTTCACATGTAGCCTATCATAACTGACCACATTTTATGAATAACGTCTTAATCAAAGCATATTTCAAAGATCCCTCACGATAATTATCCACATGAGACATAGCAATATTCTTGCGCTTGCGTGAGATTATATTTGTTTAACATGCAATCAGGTTATGCCTTAAACTTGACCAAAATTCACGCAAAAAAGAAACCAATTCGAGGTAGGTTCGATCATCCAATTAGCTATGGAGGATTTAGCATCACCATTCACCATGATGATCATCATGATGAACAAAATTAACCATATAACGACATAATGAAATTCCAAGCTATCTCTGCGATATTAAAATGACTCTAAATATCTCTTTCAAACTACATATCGTTCTTTCACTCTACCTGTCTTAATTATTACTCTTAGGTGCACCGAGCAAGTGGCTGTGCGGTTTAGGTCACGCAGCTGTGAGCATGCATTCGGGAGATAGTGGGTTCGAGCGCCACTGTCTGCAGCCCTGTGGTTTCCTTTTCTTCACACCTGGAAAATGCTGGAGCTGTACCTTAATTAAGGCTACGGCCGCTTCCTTCCCGTTCCTAGGCCTTTCCTAACCAATCGTCACCTTAAAACCTGTCTGTGTCAGTGCGACGTAAAGCACAGTCGGTAACATGTCGTGTTAAAATAGCCTACTATTACACATTTCATTTCTCGTTAATATTTACGACACTCACTTTTGTTATAAAGTGTAACGTTACTAGAGTTCTTAACCATCCTTCACAACATTTTTTCAATTTGCTTTACGTCGCACCGACACAGATAGGTCTTACGGCGACGATCCGACACAAATAATTTTTATGGTGATGTTAGGACAGGAAACGGCTAGGAGTGGGAAGAAAGTGGCCATGGCCTTAATTAAGATGAAAATGGGGAAACCACGAAAATCATCTTTAGGGCTACCTACAGTGGGGTTTGAACCCACTATGTCCAGAATGCAAGCTGACAGCTGCGCGACACTAACCACACTGCCAATTCGCTCGGTCCACCGTCACAACTAATGCTGTTATAATCCACTGACCACATCAAACACCTGGCTTCTTTCTTTCCAAAATAACACGAACATAAATTCTTGATAATTTAGGTATTAATTGTGAATTAATCTTTTTCTTGAGAAAATCGTTGTACATAACAATGTATATTTGCTATTATGCTGTTCGAATTACGCCAACCAAAATCAATAGTACTGAAGATAATAAGATGCTGAAACAGCGAGATATTAACACCGTAAGACAATACGAATGACACTTCTGTTTTTGCACCTTTTATACTGGAAAGCCAACAGCTGTAGCCGTGTTGAAACACTGGACCCCGTGAGATCTCCGAAGTTAAGCAACATTGGGCGTGGTCAGGAGTTGGATGGGTTGCCACGCGCTGTTGGTGGGGGGAAAGGGAATAGAGGAGTGGAAAGGAACTGGTCACCCTACCGCACGTAAACTCCGGCTCAGGAACACCTCTGCAGAGGTTCGGACCTGCCTTCGGGCAGAATAACCCTTACCTTATACTGGAAAGTAGCCATCCGCACTTGTGCGTCACAAAATGAAACCATATTCGCACTCTCATTCTCAATATTTGCCGTATGTTACTTACTTACGAGCACTGTCTAACATTAACTTGTAATTTAGAAACGGTATTTTAAGCAAAAGACCGACTGAAATATCTCAAACCATGATATCAAATCCGAAATAGTTTAGTCAGAGGCGGAGGGCAACTGTCGATTTTTCAAGGTTAGGGTGTCATTTAAATAACTTCAACCTTCGCATATTAGATTACTTTCATCTGGAAACTCCAAGATTAATGCCAAAACTATGTATTTTGCAGACAATAATTGAAATGATGCACATTAAATAATTAAATACCACATGAAATAGATAAATGTCATCTAACGAACAGCTTTGCCTAAATGAGCTGTTACAAAACATTAACGGATATTTGCTAGAAAATTCAAAGTAAGTTAGTGTGAGCTTATAGACACGTCTCCGTTAATCCACAATGTAGATATTAAATTCATCAATAGGATAGTGCGCAAAGAAATAACACTACCCCCTTATGTTGTTTTTGTAATATCACAATAATTTCTTGATAAGTGCTCATATCTAGAGTAACTTTTTCCTCTCGATAGCTATGGAATAAAAGTTTATTTTGGTCAAATTTAGAGTTTAAAGAAATATATGCATGATGAGAACAGTCATGATAGTTTTTCGTACTGACTGATAGGATCCTGGATATGTGTAGATATTCTGGCGCTGCAGTCGCTTAAGTGCGGCCGGTATCCAGTAATCGGGAGATAGTGGGTTCGAGCCCCACTGTCGGCAGCCCTGAAGAGCGTTTTCCGTGGTTTCCCATTTCCACGCCAGGCAAATGCTGGGGCTGTACCTTAATTAAGGCCACGGCCACCTTCTTCGCATTCCTAGGCCTTTCCTATCCCATCGTCGCCATAAGACTTATCTGTATCGGTGCGACGTAAAGCAAATAGTAACAAAAAAATAGACATTCTGGCAGCCCATGTGAGAAGCTCTGACGAGTATTGTACATGCGTTGAAATTGACGATTCCAGTAAACTGTTCGAAGGAAAATTTTATTTTCCGTGCCAATGCATCCTTTATAAAATTCACAAGCATAAAAATCATATCAAACATGGAAACATATTAGTCATTGTTATTTGATACATGACACCAAATTCTCCAGCTTATTCCACCTGTTACACTTAAGATCCCCTTTTCCTTCGCAGTGCAATGTCCACTTTAACTTCTCAGTAGGCACATACAGATTCGTTTACATCCAAGGAACTCAACACTTTAAAACACGCATTCGTTGAAGGAATATCATCAAATCTACCACTGTCATCTAGTTTTAATTTAAAAAGAGCTCTATTATCCATAATTACGACAGTAAATGTAGCCACCCCATTTGCTAAGCATCCTACTGAAGTCATCAAAGGACGATATTAAGTCTTGTTCACACCTTTTGGCGAAGTTATCCTCGCTCCTCTCCAATATTAATTGTAACCGTTCTTCACGATTTTTCCCATCCTTGGAGTGAGAGATGGTGTGGTACGAAGGTTGATTTGGGAAAACCGTAGTAATTGCATCAGTTGTTGTTTTATGAATTATTTTGAAGACATTAATAGGCTCACGACTTTCAGTTGGAAAGAGATCTTCCCTAACCACGAATTTTGGTTCGTAATATTTAACGGTTTGGTCTTTGACTTCGAGGGTTTTGCGCTGTATGTTCTTTATCCACTTCTCCCTTAAAGTCTATCTTTAGAGAAATTAAAAGTTGAAGTATCTGCGACAGTATACTTTGATCTACAACTCGGTTCTCAGCACGAACGACCAATTTTGTTAAATGTTACATTATGAAAACATATACATTATTATGCACATTATTATAGTCGATACATATAGTTTTATATACAGCTCTAACACTAGACAATTTTCATAACTCGTTAAATACTGCGTGTATTATACTTCAATAACGTGTTTAAATAGCACTTCTTAACCTTTGCACACAATGTAAACTTAACCATGTGTGAACTACACATCCATTACGACCGCCACCACCATGAATTCCACAATTTTCCTGCCAATATATAGGAGCATTGAGGTGTGAGATATTTGAGATATTACAGTTGATCTGATCATTCCCGTGACTAAATTCAGTACCGTAGCCAGGATAGGCCGATGGGAGGAGGGGGAAGAGGAGTTATAGTTACGAAATTATGATTGAACACAATGAAGTTGCATGTGCGTGTGTGGTGCGCGATGTAAGACTTGTCTTTATAAGGACACTGATACAAGTGAATTATGTTGATATTCAGATTGCGGTACACTACAAAATCTTACATTAAAATACAGAACAAGAACAGTATGATCAAGGTCAACAGTTTTACAGCGAATTGTATGTTCAGTTTACAATCTTAAATCCAACTTCGAGGCTTCTTACAATCCTTTGATTCTACAATTATATCTCTAAATGTTTATTTAGTTTATTGTTGGTTGACAGCTTCTGTTTATTTCATTCTCATAAAATTTTCATGTGGAGGAGGTTTTTAACCTCCAGTAACGCCCCCCTGGCTACTCTCCTGACTACGTTGATTGAATTCCTATAATGTACGCACATTATTCAAATAAGAGACTTCTTAAATTATCCCATTTTTCTTCTCTACTGTATGCAACTATCTCAAATGTATGTGGAATTTAATTAGTTTAATTACACATTATGCTCCTTTTTTCTCACAGATAAAGATTTATCCTGCGATTTTATTTAATCAAAAGTCCATTTGGTTGGGTTGGTACTAAAGTATAGTTTTCTTCATGGAGTAGAGTCACTACTCATGCCTCCTTGCTTTGCAGTCTCCCGCTTCATTGTTACGCGTCTCTCAAATGTCTGCCATGTTTGGTCTATCCATGTGAAATTGGCAAAGTATCATTGACCGTGATGTCCGACTCCATGGCTGAGTGTTCGATATCTTGGCCTTCGGGCCTCGGGATCCTGGGTTCGATTCCCAGTTGAATCATAGGAATTTAATCGAATCCTTGGTGTAAATACTCTGTGTTGGTGGTGTCACCAGCATACCTGCAACTCAAAGTCCACACACCGCAATACCCTCCACCACACAGTTTTTTAATACGCGGTAGACCCGTCTCACCTTCAACGGAAGGTCTGTCTTGCAAAGGCTGTAACTCACTGCAAAAGCCGCACGAATATATTGGTTAAATGCCGAGAACATCGAGATTGCAATGCTCGTTGAATCGGGCCAAACAGGAAAATGAAAAAAAATTATCAGTGGTCTTCGACTGAGTTCCTGGAGAGGCGATAAGACTGTGATTGCCTCACCCGTGTCCCAGATAGACCGTGAAGCAGTGAACTCAGACCGGCCGCGATCAGCTCTTAGTTCCACGTTAGGGAGCGTCAGGTTCGAGCGCTCAAACCGTCATTCACTGGATTACGAATTTTAATTTTTACAATTTGTATTGCATCCCACCGACACAGTTAGGTTTATAGTGACGATGGGATAGGAAAGGGCTAGGAGTGGGAAGGAAGCAAACGTGGCCGTAATTAAAGCACAGCCTCACCATTTGCCTAGTATGAAAATGGGGAACGATGATAAACCATCTTCAGGGCTGCCGACAGTGGAATTCGAATCCACTATCTCCCGAATGCAAGCAGATAGCTACGTGACCCAAACCACGTAACCGCCTACTCGGTGGATTATTCGGGAGATGGTAGGTTCGAACCCCACTGTCGGCAGCCCTGAAGATGGTTTTCCGTGGTTTCCCATTTTCACACCAGGCAAATGCCGGGGCTGTACCTTAATTAAGGCCACGGCCGCTTCCTTCCCACTCATAGCAAGCCCTTTCCTGTCCCATTGTCGCCATAAGATCTATCTGCGTCGGTGCGACGTAAAGCAACTCGTAAAAACTCGGTGGATTCAGATTTAAACTAGCATCTAGAGACCCTCATAAAATCAACTCGATATTAGGCTCCCTTTTTATAAGACGCGAAAGAACTGCAACTTCCCGAAGAAATGGGCATCAAGCAGTGGAAGAGAAGTGGTAGGAAAGTGGAGGTATCTATGCACCTCACAAACGCGATACTAAAAGCTAGTTCGTGGTTTTTATGACTCCCTGTATAGTGAGCATAACTGTAGGACATTCAAACCACAAACCACAGGGACGTGAATTTCAAATTTAGAAACTCGACATGTATTAACCCAGGTTCAAACCGCAACTGCCTTCATGAGAAGCCATTGGCTATGTCACTCGGCTACCTCGTTCCTATTTTAATTGTATGACATTCACTGTTTAGCACACTATCTCTTTTCCCCACAATGGATAAAGACGACCTTGAAACAAGATGCAATAGCGTGATAAAAACAATACACAATCTTCCTGTAGAGAAGATATGTTTTATTGGTATTCTTCGATCTTCAAGGTGTCTTAGCTGCAGGAGAGGAATGATGGCGTGTTCCGTTACTACGTGTTACTACAGTGATCATAAAAGAGGTAGTACCAACGCCCTGTGATGGCTGTAA
Organism: Anabrus simplex; assembly: GCF_040414725.1. NCBI lineage: Eukaryota > Metazoa > Arthropoda > Insecta > Orthoptera > Tettigoniidae > Anabrus > Anabrus simplex. Next base: position 238,145,948 of record NC_090269.1, on the reverse strand, counting down.
TTAAATAATGTGCTTTTTATGGCTGGGTGAGCCGTCATCAGGAAGAAAGTATAAATTGTGTAACAGTGAACAACGCTCTCAAGGTAATAAATGTACGTACGAGTTATGGGGCCGACCCCTGTGGTCTGGGGTTAGTGAGCCTTCCACTTACCTTCAGGAACTGGGTTCGATTCTGGACTATGCCTGGGATATTTACTTGGATCTGAGGGTTAGTTCAAAATCTACTCAGTGCGTGAAAACAATTCCTACAAAGTGACCTAAATGCAGATTATCACCTTCTAACAAAATAAAACTACGCAATCTATATATTAAAAGAATTATGAAAATTAAAGTCAGTCAGTCCGGCCATTCTATTTCCTTCATTTTTTAACTGAAAGGTATTCATGCACAGATTTGTCATCAGATACTATAAATCACTTCCGCCTTCACCAAATTATTTGATTTTTTAATTTTTTGCATCTTTGAAGCAATCATATCTTTGGTTCTAATTGAGGCACGCAGTTCATTTTCATCCAAAAACACTCAGTGCATCAAGCGCTTTCTTTTGAAGTAATAACTACTTAAATTGGTAGATTCTGAGAAAAGTTATGAGTACATTTGTCTCTATGACGAAAATCTTTGAAGGACTTTTTAACAGTTCGGCGCGAAGTGTTGTTCCAAGGAACGTTTAATTCAATTTCTTTGTGTGATGTATTTTCAAGTGTTTTGTTGACATAATATTACATTCTATTACCACAGCAGATCATGTGCTTTATTCCATTAACTCGAAACTTTGCAAATACATCCGTGAGGATAGTAACGAACAACACCATACTTTGTACATTGCGGGCGGAGCCAGTGGGAAACTGCTAGTTTTATTGAAAGAGTGTGTATGGAATAAATGTATATTGAAAAGTTAAACAAGAGCATAGCACGTGACAAGCTATTCAAGTTTGGCATTCAGGCACTGATTCTTCCGTACGTTATACTTTTGTGTCAAGAAATGTACCTCTGTTCAATTATCCGTGGGGTAAGAAGTCGCTGTTGACACCCAGTTTTGTTTCAGTCAATAACTGTCTTAGTTCCAAGCTGCATCAAGTTATCTTCAGTGACGTCATGTACCAAGAACTGTCTTAGTTCCAAGCTGCAACAAGTTATCTTCAGTAACGTTATGTACCAAGAACTGTCTTAGTTCCAAGCTGCAACAAGTTATCTTCAGTAACGTTATGTACCAAGAACTGTCTTAGTTCCAAGCTGCAACAAGTTATCTTCAGTAACGTTATGTACCAAGAACTGTCTTAGTTCCAAGCTGCAACAAGTTATCTTCAGTAACGTTATGTACCAAGAACTGTCTTAGTTCCAAGCTGCATCAAGTTATCTTCAGTAACGTTATGTACCAAGAACTGTCTTAGTTCCAAGCTGCATCAAGTTATCTTCAGTAACGTTATGTACCAAGAACTGAGAACAGTTTCTGTTCCAAAATTCTTCAAGTTGTCTTCAGTAATGCTCTGTGCGAAGAACTGTCTCAATTCCAAGCTCAACGAGCTCGATAGCTGCAATCGCTTAAGTGCGGCCGGTATCCAGTATTCGGGAGACAGTAGGTTCGAACCCCACTGTCGGCAGCCCTGAAGATGGTTTTCCGTGGTTTCCCATTTTCACACCAGGCAAATGCTGAGGCTGTACCTTAATTAAGGCCACGGCCGCTTCCTTCCCAGTCGTAGCCCTTTCCTGTCCCATCGTTGCCATAAGGCATTTCTGGGTCGGTGCGACGTTAAGCCAATGGCAAAAAAAAAAAAAAAAAAAAATCCAAGCTCTATCAAATCATCCTCAGCAATGTCCTGTTCAAGATCTCTCTTCGTTTCATTCTACATCAAGGCAACTTCAGTAATGCCCTGCACCAAGAACTGTCAAGAAATAGTGTAGGATTGCCTATGTCTACTTGCTGAGAGAAATATTATCGGTCATGTCCAAATGTCAACACCGCACTAAGGTAACCTTAACACCGTTCTGCAACTGGAGTTACCAGTCTGTCTCGTGCAGAAACTTACGTAACAACCCCAAGCAGGTCCACGTGCGACACACAGACTGCAAATACCGTTCTGAGCCCTGAGGGCATATCGTTCACCGTTCTAACACAGTGAGTCATGATCTCAATCATGAATGTGGGATGAAGGG